>NC_087519.1:31060882-31368382 GCF_963921805.1 Phalacrocorax carbo | reverse complement strand
AAGCAAAAAGCTCTGTTTTAGCCCAGATTAGTTCACTTTCCCCATTTGTCTGGTGGGAAAGAAGCTTGCAACAGTGGAAGGGAGGGGGTGACGCGGAGAGCACAACGAGTGGGCAAGGGAAGGTGATGTCTTCTTGTGGTGTGGGTTTGTGCCAGGTAAAATTTTGACTGAACTCTGGCTTTATTCTTTCTATGGCTCCAGGTGCAAGCTGCATGTAGAGTGCACCGAAGCCCTTCTCCCTGTGGAAGGGTGATGTCCCAGTAGGGCAATGTAACTGGTAGGTGGGGATGTTTGTTCAAGGGCAGGGGGGCTGGCGCCCTGCAAGAAATGGCACAGAAGCTACTGCTAGTTGTTATTTTGTTCTCTGTCAGTGAGGAGGGAGGGCTTTGGCCAATCCAGGGGATGGGGGAGGGAAGAGCTCTGGTGCTGCAGATCTGCAAAGCAAACCCATGAGCCTGGAAAAGGAAGTTCCAGGTGGAGGCAGCTTTGGGTTCCTTTGTTCCATGGCATTGGCTTTCCTGCCCTGTTCAGTCTCCTGTTTGTGACCAGCACAGCTGTAGGAGAGGGTTTGGAATTGCTGTTGTTCATTGCAAGGTATTGCCCATACCAAGCATTAAAAGGATGTCAGGCTTCAAAAATATAACGTTGCTGCATTTTTAGTGTATTTTTCAACTTTGTATGTTTGAAAATTCTCATTAAACCTTCCTCCAAGTACTAAAATTTACAAGACACCATTATGCCAAGTTCTTCTACTGATGAACACCATTCTTGCTCCTTATGACAGCCAATAAAACAGCAATACAAGGTTCAGCTTGCCCTGTGGGACATCCCAATCCTCCTCCAAGGGCATTTTTTAGATTCAGGCTTTTCTTGGAAAGCCACATTTGACTTTGGTCCTCATGATTGAGGCTACCCTTTCTGTGGGGGCTGCCTACTGCCCTACTCTCAGCTCTAACAGTTGCCTCACGTCTCCCAGCAGACACCCCCCACTCTTCCCACCAAATACAGCCTGCAGTGGCAGACCTTTGTGCTCTACCACCACGCTGCCAAATGCGATGACTGGATTTGCACATCTGTTAACATTACACCTGAAGTTACAGGGTTTGTCTTCTTAAAAACCCTCTCCCAAGCGGTGGCCCAAAACCTGGTGGCTGTGTTGCTGGTGAAGATTGGCCCAAGATGCTACTGAAGTGCAGAGGAGAGTGCTTTGGGTGAAGGTGTTCTGATGACTGGCTGGAGGTTAGCAAAGTGTCCGTATCAGCTGTGAGTAGCTGGTTGCTGCTGGTGCCTGAAAAATGTGCAGCCGTACTGTGCTGGCTCTGGCAGGCCGGAGTGTCCCCTGACCTTGCAGGGTGGTGCCTGCGGGACGGTGTGTGTCAGCTCGAGGGGCTGCCAAGGGGGTCCTGTGGGAATTCTGCAGTGGGCAGAGGCCTGTGGTGTGCGTGACGGTTTACGGGAAGACAGGCACTGTGGATGGACAGCTAGATGCCTCACCATGAGATCTGGCTGGGAGGGAGGAGGTGTGAGGTGGCAAGGGTGCAGTGTCCTTGGCTGGCCGTGGCAGACTTGGGCCCTGCATCCCCATCGGTGTCATGTATTACCTGGTCCTTTCCAGCCGGTACCTCTGGGGGACTAGAGGCTGACGTTCAATGAACCAGATTTTGTTGCTCATACTTACCTTTCCTGAAGGAAGGAGACAAATGGGGAGAGAGCGAGGAATAGCTAAGTAGCATTAGCATGACTCAGTATTTCACTACCAAGTGCAAAGTCACGCTGAAAAAAGTCACGTGCATGAACTTTGGGCGCTGGCCTGCTCTCCCGCCCAGGGCGAAGGTACCTTGCCCTCCTGGGCACCTGCAGGGCTGTGCACGGCGGCGGCCGGTGGGCAGGGCCTCGCTGGGCTCCCTGCTGGCCCCAGGCGCTGCAGGCAGGCAGCGGCGCCTCAGGGAAGCGGCAATGCCGGGGAGAAGCCCGCGACTGGCCGAAGCCCTTGGGCGGATCAGGGTGCCGGGAGCCCCGATGCAGCCGGGGACACCCAGCGCCACGTAACCTTCAGGTGCACATGTGCCTTTGCTCCGGGGCCGAGCCGGCCCGGCCCGGCCCGAGGAGGAGGAGGGTCAGCCCGTGGGCGGAGCGGGGCAGGCTGGGCTGGGCGGCCGGGCAGCCTGTGCCGGGGCCAGCCTGCGGGAGACGGGGTCCCCGCCAGCACCGCCGGGTAGGATAGCGAGCCTTCTTTCTTCTTTATTTCACCTTTTACCTTCCCCCCGGCCCCTCCCCGGGACTGGGAGCCCCGGGGCGGCCGCTCGGCCGGGCTGCGAGTGCCGGGGCGCGGCTTTTCCTTCCCGACTGGGCTCTGGCCGCCGGCGGGGCGGGGGGGGCTCGAACGGCAGCTGCTGAGCGCCCCTCGGCAGGGATCGCTGCGACCCTGAGGAGAAGCCCGGGAGGGACCCGGGCAGCCCGGTCCTCTGCCCTGGCAGCGCTCGGCCGGGCATCGGCTCCTGCGGCGGGAGAGCTGAGCTCCTCCCTGCCCGGACTGACTAACAGCCGGCTCCTTCCTGGCTCCTGCCTGCGTGGACTCTGGTGTGGTCCCCTCCCCTTCGCTGGCGCTGGGGCTTTTCCATTTTGTGAGAAGCTCCTGTGTCCCGCTTTAGTGGATGCTGGTTGAGCCGCTTCCCAGCCCTTGGCGGTGGGGCATCCCCCGGAGGTAAAACCTCCCCTCCCTAGAGGTGCTTGTGGGGCCTCTTCCCATTTTCGGGTGGGGGGGGGCGAGAGAAGAGGGGTTGAGATTGAAAGAGATCAGCTGCTGCTGCATCAAAAATAGGAAAAAAAGGGGAAGAAGGAAAAAAAAATGATCAAAACCGCCAAGGAGGTGTGACTACAGAGGCTAGTTTACCAGAAAGCAATGGGAACAGGGCCTCCAGCAGGGAAACTTTCAAACCCCGGGAAGGTCTGGCAGCTGCTGGGAGTGGAGAAGTGTGGCTGGCAGCGTGTCTGAGGCTAACGCCTCCGGCCTGCCAGCATGTGCCAAACTGTTTAGCGTGTTAATGGGAAGAATTCACCAATTAAACAACATTTCATCTTTTCTTCCTTAACTGTTTTCCACGTGTTCTGTCCTGGACGGTAAACTAAATTTTTGCCTGTCTTCTGTAGCAAGGTGCTTTCCTTAGCTGGAATTAATCACCTTTTTCTGTTCCAATTCAGCTGCTCACTTGGAGCACTGAGACAATCAGTGTCTCATTGTATGAGCTGGTCTCAGAATTATCAGCAAGTTTGTCCCTCAGATTGGATTCTTGGTAGAGCAGAGGTATTTTCAGTTTCAGGCTATTGTATTTTACTAACAATTGTAACATGTGGGAGGTTACTTGAGTCAATGACCTGTTAAAGCATGAGCAGACTGGGAGGGTCTGCGAAGAGTGGAGCCTTGATTGCATGTGCATATGTGCACTGGCATTTAATTCTTGCAGACATTACATCCTGTAAGAGCTCAGAACACTACTGAGGCACTATGGGCTATCCATTGCCCTCGGACCAGAATTGATATTAAAAGTTTGAATGTGATATTCCAGTAATAGTTCTTGTCCATTAAACACAAAGATCAGTGAGTTAATCTTTGACGTAGTCAGGGTGATGCACAACATTCCCTGATGAGCTTAGACCCTTTTGGCAATAAGCGCGGACAGGTACTGGAGCTGAGATGCCTGAGGAGGAACTGCTTGCAATTCCCAAGCATGGGAAGAGTCTGGCAGTGCTGGGTTACGGCTTCTAGTGTTGGGGCCTCCTGTATCCTGCTGTAATTGGCTCCATATTTAGCAATGGCAGCTTCAAGGGTCCCCAGAAATCACGAGGAACAGAGCTGGTCACCAAATATATTATTTTTGCAGAAAATTTTAAAGTGAAGCATATTACTTTTGCCAACATTTGCCGTATATTTTTTTTAAGTTTTGAATACTTTTGATTGACAGCTTTGACTCAACTGCAGACTGGCTTTGCTGGCTGGGCTGCATCTCCCCAGTTGTGTCATCATCTCCCCTTTGGGTGATCTCACACCACCTCGTGGGAGCTGTGCTCTTGCGGGTGCGTCCAGGGCGTCTGAACCACAGCTCCAGTGAGGCACCACTTCAAAAACAAGCTTTTGCCGAAAACCAACAGTTAGTAGCTCTTATGTTTTTAGAAATAAAATACTAGACAGAGGCAGCGCTTTTAGCAGAAAGCTTTTTCTCTCCCTGGAGAAAGCCACAATTTTCAGTAGAAAAACATTGTGAAGGGAGTGTTTTGAGCAGCCACGGGCAGCAGTTATTAAGATCCAATAATAATGGAAGGATGAGAAATGAATGCAGTCGATCTTGTCCGTTTCTTGCCTTGACAGCATCCATGAGTGAAACGCTGACTGCCACGTAATCCCGGTGTGGCACTTTCTTCCCTAAGAGTAGGTGGCCTGTATAAATCTTTATGCTTCGTTCCAAAAGCCTGTGTGGTGTATGTGGCAATACTAGTCCCTTTCATTCCGTGGTGGATTTTGTACTGTTTATACGCTAGTTGCCTAGTTCCTAGGCTAACAGAGCAGTGAGTAGCCAGGTTTATTTTCCATGCTTTTGAGGTATGTATGAAAGTTTTTAGGACCTGTGAGTTCTGCTGGAATGCTGTGTGCTGTACCAAGTGCTGTTTTCAAGGAAAAATGTCATGAGCAGGTTCTAAACTTTATGACCGTGGATGCCGTGTTCCAAATAGTGGATCTTATTTTCTTCCTTTCATAATATTTCTCTAACTTGGTGGTGAATTTTAGCAAATCTTCTGGCCTGTCCTGCAGTAATCACATTTAAGTCTGTCAAACAGTGTGGCTGGGAAACTTCCTCTGCAGCATCTGGGTATGAGCAGTGCTGGAAACAGGATCCTTGCAAAAATGAACCTTGTCTCTGAACCATTGTGGCTTTTCTGATGAGATCAGTTTGCCACCTGGATCTCTCTGGGGTGTGACTTTATTTTAGATATATTGTAAATATATAAACAACCTTCTGACCTTCCTCACTTCCATCTTTTGCTTTATTCTCCGTTTCCTTCTCTTCCTCTTCATCCTCTCTCACAGTCCTGTGTCCTTGTAGATGTTCCTTATTGCTGGCTTGAGGCATGTTACCAATTGACCATTGTTTCACAGCTGCTTCAGACAAGAGGAGGAAAGAGCTTTTGCGGCCAGACGGATAGCCTTCAGGATTTAACGAGCACCCCCTAAATATCCCAATCAGCTAAGCTCTGATTTTTTTTTTTTGAAGGCATCACAGCACCCTGGTTCTCACCCTCTGAATCCTGAGCAGAGCTCAGTGTCAGAACCCCTGCATGTATACATCAAATCAGCTTCTCCGTTTCATGAAGAGAATGGACTTTAACAGAGCATTTTGAACAGTAAGACCAGAATTCCCCAGTGACACTGTGACCCAGGAATTCAATTACCCTCAACAGGGTAATGCTGTGAGAGAGAGGTATATTATTATTTTTCATGGAAGTTTTTCATATATAAGGAATTTGTGTTCAAGGCCTGAATGTTTGGGATTATATTTTTTATTCATTTTAATCAGTCAAAACAACATTGGCACTGAAGCTTCTGTGGGAAGGTTGTTTGTGAACTATTAATTATTTTCAGTCTGCTTGGCATAATGTGAAGGATAATTAACATAACCAGTCTTGCAGGTTATGATAAATTCAGCAAGCATTACTTCTACTTTCTAAAGAGGTTGGTTTTCATTATTACTGATCTTTCACATAGATGCCCTCTTCCAGCTGACACAGATTCCTTTTAGAGCTGACCAAAACCTTGTAATTTGTCAGGAATTTAGGATACCTTTTTAATTAAAATACGATTTTCCCCCTTACCTGACATAGTGATCAAAACCAGGGCTTTCATTTGATCTCATCGAAAGCAAAACATCATGACATTAGCTCAATGTTGCAAAGTCACCTTACATTAAATTCTGTGTCTTACCAATGCATCTTAAGGGGAAGAACACGTCTGTTAAATCACAGGATAATTTTTGTCTTCTCCTTCAATTAAACACCTTCCCTCACCAATATGGCCAGAAGGAAAATTGTTTTTAATTGTTCCTATACATTTGCTTCTAATATTGAGTGTAGCAGCCTGAATCACAGACACCAAACTGAGAATGGACTAAATGTTTGAGAAGAGGATATGTACATTTTGGACCAGCTTGCACTTCTGATCTACCTGCAGCCTTCCTCGTCAGGCTACTTACAGCTCTGATGTAGTATTGTCAGCATATGTGTAAGCATTAAATATCTTTTGTGGCTTTGATGGACATTTGTTTTAGTGAATATATATTAGTTCCTTGCTGGAACGAGTATCCAGGTTGAAATGAAAGACCAGCTATGTAATCTTACTAATTTTACTGCCTCCATTGCATGTATTCAGGTCATCTCCAAGCCTAAGTGTGCTGTGTACCATAGTATATTGATTACTGAAGTGTCCCATGGGTTCAGTGGCTTTTGAAAATGGAGAATAAAACATAAACTCATGAGAAAGTATGAACACCTATCTATTATATCGCCTGAAATGTATTTGTGAGTAAAGTTAGCCTTCTAGCAGTCTAGATAGCGAGCTACTTGTGTGTATCTGTAGGAAAGAAAAAAAAAAAAAGGCATGCCACCCCAGTGTTATTTTTTTTTTAAAGTAAATATCTCTATCTTTTCCCTCAGTGAGCGGGTGTGGTGATGGTGTGCCTGTAGTTAAAGGAAATTAGTCTCTTCTCGGTTTAGTTACTCATTTGTTTTGGGGCATGAGTGAGGGTCACTTCGTAATGGTAGAATTACTCAGGTTGTTTTATAATGAGAGCACTGCTCTTCTGATGACAACATACCTTTCAGTATCCCACCCCTTCAGCTCTTTTATCAGTGACTTATTGAACTTTCCCTAGCCTAAACAAAGCTTTGGTGCTGCTATTTGTGTTAGTTATTTTCATTGCACACACTTTTTTTTTTTTTTTAATTCCACTGAAATCTGCCCGAGTTGTTCTTTTGATACAGATGGCTTTATGGAGCTTGAAATAACCTGTCATGAAAAACACTGTTATCCTCAGCTGAGCTTAAACACAGCCTTAGTGCTCACAGCAGAGAGTGCAGGGCATACCCTACAAGCAGTGAAGACATGTCATCTCTACATGTCCATAAGTCTTTTTGCTTCCAATTAGACAGAAATATGTAGCAGTGTAAATAATTACTCATATCCCTCTTTTCTACATGCCTCCACAATTAAAATGCTGCAGACAAGTAAATATTAAAAAGGAATGTCTATTTCTTGTCTTGACTTTTAACTCAAGTAACGTTTCAATGGCAAAGAAATTTCTATCCTGCCATTCATCTTTTGTGACATGATCCAGCAAGTAACAGTGTAAACTATAGTTTAAAATACCAATTACAGAGAACAAAGAGATGGACGAGAGAAGCTGATGTTGTCAGTACACATTACAGGCCTCCTTCAGGAGTACAGGTGACATCAGAAGTCAGCAAAGTGTCCTTTCGAATTTGTTTCCTAAAATATGGATTCAGATTAATTTCCTTTGCCCTATAACTAATATTTCAAAGTTAGTTAATACTGTAGGGAATGTTCTTGTGGATTACCTAAGTGACTTTTATAGTCCTTCTTCCAGTTTTTTTACTTGCTTTTTTCAGATTTTTCAGCTGCATGTTTTACTTACAGTATTTGTGCTCTGGTTTTGGTGGGTGAGATGGGAACACAGAAATCCCGTTTTTCATGTTCCCCAGCTGCACAGCCAGTGTATTATAGTTCCACCTGTGTTGGCAGGGATTTCCTGTTTTAGAAGATTAATTAGAGTTGAGTAACTCCGAGTTCCTCTAAAAGAAACGATTTTCCTTTCCTGTATGGCAAGGCAATCTTCTGAGGCTGTAAACTTCTTCATACCTACCAATAAAGCAGTTGGTACCATTTAGAGATACCCAACTGTCTGGTTTCAATTCTGTTCTGTTACGTGGATGTAAATCTAAGTGGCTGCTGTGGCTTCCTTTACCTCTTTTAGAGGTGGTTGTCCTTGTAGCCAGAGTTCTTTTATCCAGCCTCTCGCTTTCATTATCTCTTCTTTCCAAGTCAAAAGTCACTATCTGTATTTTACTGTATCTCAGAAAATTACTGCCCTGGATGACTTCAAAACTTTAATTCAGGAAGTGCGCAAAAGTAGTTTCTAACATAACTGCTCGCTTTTGATGGCCCTCAGTATTCATGTGGAAATAGTTTTCACTTGTTTTTTTTCCCCTCCCCTCCTGTCCTTTTTCTTTCCCCTCTGTTTAGCTGCATGAATGGCTAGCACTTCTGCCTCCCCTAGTTAGCTTGTCGTTGTTGAGTTCCCAAAGTCAGAGGGTGAGGAAATGGCCTTTTTCCTAGTGAATTTTGCCTCTGACAATTTTTCTCATTCATGTCTACCGCATTATATTGGTGTATATCTTACTTTTTATGAAGTATATTTGAACATAGCTTGCTTAGGAGAGCTAGATTCTGGCTTTGTACTAATTTTGTTGGGATATCATTGGATATGTGGTACTATTTGGTTTGAATATGGACATTTGGGTTCACACGCACTGCTTGTCCTCGTCCCCTAGAGAGGCACTGCCAGAACTCAGTGCAGTTAGCCTTACTGTACCAACGTCTGAGGAAGCTCAAGGAGCTGGTAGTGACTGTGTTCCTGTACAACTGTCTGCCTTTCACAGGGAGATGAGGATATAACGTATAAAGAAGGCAGCTCTAAAGCCTTCTGATCCAAAACAGGACTGAGCAGACAGATGAGACACCTGTGAAATGAAGTAGCAGGGACATATGCTGGGCTTGTTTTCTGAGGTATCTCATGGTGATAAGTGAACCAGAAAGAAGACTCTTTCCACATGGTTCTGTCTGAAGCTCAGTTGTCTGCATTAGCCCGAGCTTCAATGATGCTCGGCTTCTCAGGCAGCGGTCAGTGGCAGAGGTGCTGTGGGCAGCCAGCACTCAGGCTGCGCACCAGAAGTATTGTCTCTCTCTGAACCTCTAGAGACTTGTGAAACCACATGGTAGTAACAGAAGCACATGGCACACACGGGATGTTCTTATTTTCTTCACTTCTAAAGTACAATCAAGTATAAATCCCATTATTGAATATTCTGTTACTACAGTTATTTTGAGGCAGCTGTGGGGAGGCATAGCCAGGTTGGTTAAGAAAAAATAACTGAGCCAGAACCTGCAGCAAGGCTGATGAGTTCAGATGTGCCCTGAGAAGGCAGCCCCATCCCTCAGGATTTCTGGCACAGTTGTGTAGTTATGGTTTCTGTGTACTTCCTAGAACTAAAATATTAAAAATGATCCTAGACAGTTTAAGCTGCATCCTTTACTGGCTTCTGCCAGTGTAGTTTGATCACTTTGCTTTAAACTGGGAACACTCAGGACGGATAACACTATAATTTTAAGAAGTCTTAGGTTTTGCTCTTTGTTTTTTCCTCCTGTGCTTTTTATTAATGGCTTGTTTTGGGGGGCAAGATGGAAAGTCTTTTCATAGCTCGGAATTGCCAGATTTCCAAAATGCCAGGACTTGGTGCATCGCATCTCTGAATCCAACATGTGATTACAGGTGAACAAGAAGTCAAGATGCAGTAGGATGGGAAGAGTGGAGAGACAAGAAGGTGTAAGAGGAGGTAAAAAAAATAAAGGGACCTTGTATCATCCAAAATTAATAGGAGAATATGGAGACAAGGGAAGGAGTTCTGGAAGGGACACTGAGATTTTTAATCTTCTTTCTAATTTAGGCACAAGCTATAAAAATATATGTATTCATATATCTCTCATATGACTTGCTTTGAAGGCTAGTACAATTTTCCATGAATAAAACTCTTTGTTCCTCTCTCTGACCTGTCATATGCAATCTTTTAAAGTAGTTACGATTTAGCAGCAACACTAAGACGGTATTTGAACTGGTCTCCTGGTTCCACCCTAGCATCCAGAGCCAACACACCAATCAGTGATTAATAAAAGCTGTAAGAAACAAGCAACTTGGTCTGCATGTGCTGCAGACACATAACTTATTGGAGATATCTCTTATATTTTCAACAGATCTTGTCAAGCCCAGATCCTAGTGTTGTTGATTTGAGATTAAGAAAGAAAAGAATTCTTAACAAACACTCTTACTGTTCAAGAGATGTAATTTTTCTCCCCTTCCTGCTCTATGTCTAGGTGGAATTTCAGCCACAAACCAGACTTTTGTGTGCTTTTTCCACAATGTATTTGATTTGTCTCATGCAGTTTTAAGGAGTAAGACTAAAAGAAGTCAGCTCAGCTAGAGAACATATTTTTGATCTGATGTAATAAAAATCATTTGATACTGATTTTAAAACTCACACTGACAAAAATTGGAAAAATAACTTGAGAAATGACAGGTCTTTGCCAAATACCTTTGAAAAGGTCATACTCAGCCAGCCAGTTTGGACAAACACTGTGGAAAGAAATCGAGTTAAGTTAGTTCTTTAATAAATTTCCCCTTAATATCATTATAATGTCCATCAGATAGGAAAAAGGTAAATTTGAAACCTTGGAAAATCATAGTCAACTAGATGGAAAGGCTATAAACAGATGGGATAAATTGGAAAAGGGCAAAATGTACAGAACCTGACATGTGCTGAGCACAGACTGGTTTGGAAAGACAGTTGAACTCAGCAGGATTGCTCGTGTGTGTAAGGTTACATGCGTGGGTATGTGAAATCGATCACTATAGACAGCATGAAACAAACTGACTTTTCTGGGCATTAAAAAGGCAGATTTCTCATTAAGATACTCAGTATCTGTCAAAGAACTTGAATGAAGCAACCACAGTAATGCAGAATTGTAATAAGCTTGCTATACAGGCATTCATTTGTAGCCTACTGACTTTAGTAGCCTTAAATCTAATCCTAATGTGTTTGTGTGCCTTCATTTGGTAAGTGCAGAGCACTTTGCTGATATGCAGATTAGTTGTTTGCTACTGAGTGAATTGGTCATCTGTATCAGCTGCAACAGCATATTCCCATCAGTATGAAATGCAGGTGGAAGAGAGAACTCATTTTTAGTGTAGAGGCTGGGAAGAGCAATGTTAAGATAGCTGAGATTTCTGATAGTCTGCAGGCAGTGCTACAGGTGCACCCAGTATGCAGTAAAACTTGCATGGGCTCTCTGAATGTGTGTGCTTGAATGTTATGTTAAGAGTTATCTTACTGGGAGTGTGATTTATTCAGAGTTTGCCCAGAAGGATTTATTTCAAATGCTTTGTTTCAGGGAAGATGTGTAGCATGGGACAGAGTTTGTGCTTTTAAGCTACACTACAAAAGTGCCTTTCAGGCATATCTTAGCAGGGCGTGGAAAAACAGTGTTACACTATTAGGGTATTCAGCATGCTTACGGTGCTGGAAGGGGCAGGACCCCGGAGGAGTTATTACCAGCTGTAATGAGAAACACACAGCATCTTATGTTGAGTCTCCCTACATTATTATTCTAATTCAAGGTTTACACAGTGCAACAGCCCCACTTCTTTATTAGATACTAATTTGGGTCTGTTCATATTTTTTCATCTTTTGAGGGAGGTTATCACCTGATCTTTAACAACTTCAAATAATCAGTTTTTTAATAGAGTTCATATGGCCAAGCCACTATAGAACTGCATGTCTATTCCCTCAGCTGTCTTTGCTGGGGAAGAAGAGAGAACAACCAAAGAAAATCATGCTCGGTTTTTCAAGGTACGTTTATGGTAAATGATAATTTAGCTGAGCATCATCAATTCTTAGGTTTGTGTAAAATGATTAAGGCACAAAGTGTAATGGCATATTATTTGATGGAAAACCTGACATCCTGTAACAGGACCTCATTTTCCATATCTATGTGTATTTATTTTTAACATATATCTGTGAAAAATGGTAGTTTGAGATATGACTAAGGTTAGAAGAGATGAGGTACGCATCTCATACTTAAGACTATTTCTCAAAGGAATATTTAGTGTTAAAGATTTAAAGATTAAGTATACATTCTTAAGTTAAATTACTAAAGGAAAGCACTAATGTAAAATTGTAGCATTTTAAGAGGCTATTCTGTATATGTTATATGAAGAAATTGGCATAGGCTGGTTTTTAAGTTTTCAGCTGATATTTCAAAGATAGGTACTTTTTTTTTCACTACAGTGTGGATATTTCTTTTTCTGTGTTGTGGCCATTCTAGGTATTGGATCCATTTGTTGTTAATGGTGCTTGAGAACAAAGATGGCATTTTTAAGGTGCACAAGAGCTCATACTTGCTACTTTTTGCTGTTGTGAAACACACCTCTAGTCAATCACTGTAACTGATTGACCCTAATTGGAAGTTGTACTTGGCCAAAGAAATTTTAAATATAGTGTAATGACAAGGTAAGGATGTGTTTGAAGTTTCAGTTTAAATGATTCTGTGTTGTGTTTGTACCAGTTGTATGGTGGCATTAGAAATGCTGTTGGATTTGCGTGGGATAAAGGCAGTGTGCTCTCATTTAATGGCATTACATCACTGCTTTGCTTCAGCAGCTCACTGTAGTTTAAGATATGGATCACTGCAGCTGAAATAGGCTTGCCAAAGTCCTCTACTCTCTGAGTTACCATACAGTAGTAAGGATACAGATCTATGGGTAGACAGGTATGTAAACATTTCCATATGCCAAATATGTGTGGGCTCTTATCACCATCCAGTCTTGGCCTTCTGTAGTCATCGTTATCTGCTGGATAATGAGTCTGCTCCCAGCTCCCTGGTGGGACGTGGTATACAGGACTTGTGCAAAGAGGGCTAGGAGGCTGCACTGCTGCACAGGGGCTGCTGTAGTCCTGCCAGACACTGCTTTATAACAATGGGATTATGGTGGATGTTAGCCTGAGGTCTGTCATTTCTTGCACGTGTTAAAAGATGGAAGGCCAAATTGCTGTGAAGTTGCAGGGAGGTGTGGATCGGATACATCTATACGTGTGTGCAATGTGCACACAGAAAAGCCCCTCTTTTCTCTGCCTGCAGTAGTGCATCCTGCTTTATCCCATGCGCTGCTGGTGCAGAGGCTGCAGCAAACACCTGCCTCTTCCCTGATGTCCTGCAGAGGCATCTCCAGGCAAGAGCTGGGGGACACACTTCCTGTTTGCAGATGGGGATGGGTGGGTGGAGGGGAAAAAGGAGAGTGCAAATGCATTTCTTTTGCTGTCATCCCGTTCCTCCCTGTACAGGGAGTTTATACCTGAGCTTTGGTGCCCTCAGGGCCCTGACTAAACAATAAACACCTTTTCAGTTGGATATAATTTCTTGAAAAGTCTAGAAGCCACTGGTATTTCTGAGAGTGCACTTAGCCCTGGCAGTAACATTCTTAGAAGTCTGGAAATCAGTAGTTTTATTAGTCTTTCACCAAAAAAGGTTATTTCACAGTATAAAGGATTAAGAATGTAGTGAGTGAGTTACTCTTTCTTAGGAATGCAGCAGTGGCTAGCCAAAGCTTTCTCCAAAGGTGTTTGCGGGTGGCTTAGTCTTTCCAATAGTTCCTCTTCTGTGGGGAACTAAAAGCAGCAGGGAAGTTGCATTCAAAAACCTTTCTTCAAAACACTCCTTACTGAGCACTGGCATTCCTGTGATAGCTATAATGCAATCATTAACTCATTGCTGCATTGCTGGAAACAACATTCTGAGCAGGACAGGCTCATTCTGGCATGGTTTTTGCTTTGTGCCTGTCATGATCAGCCCACACATAAAAATAGGCCCACATCAGTTATTGAGGTGTGCACAATAGTTTTTGTGTTATTGTGATCTGATTTTGCCATGGTGGCTATAATTTCTGTTTCCCTATGCTTTATTTTCTTTGAACAGTCACTGATACCAGTGCTGCAGTTATCATACAGAGGTGGAAAGCCTGCTAAGAGCTGGTGGCCTTGGGTTTGGGAGCTGTGATATTCAGTACCAATAACCCATTACTTCTCATACAGATGTGGGTCATCAGGCAAAAAAGGCCGCTGCTGTAAGCAGCAGGAAAAAGAGGGCTTGGAAGAGGTTATTCTCTGGTGTTTCTGCTTTCCATATTTGCCCAAACAGGAGCACATTTCTTACTAGTTCCAGTTTGTCTCTGGGAGCAGTCTTGTTGCAACTCAATAATGAAGCCCAGGGAAACAAATTTCACTTTAAGACAGTCTTCCAAAAAGTAGTATTGAAGCCAAATGATCAGTAAACATCAAAACAAGTTATTAATCTCCTGTTCTTTGGATGTTGTTTTATCTTGTTATGTCACAAGACTCCATGTGTGGCATTGCTTATGAACCCCTATCAAAACCACATTAAAACCCAGTGCTAGTTTGCCATACTTTCAGTCTGGAAGATCAGTGGAGCTTTTTCCTTTTTAAGCATCTTTGGGTACTGAGAAAGGTTGTTTTTTTTTTTCAGTAGTGAGACCCTTGGCTCTAAGTAATGTTTAGCACAGCTGGTGTCATGTCCTCAGCTGGACTGCAAGTTTGATTGCCAGGAAAACAATTCATTTACGTGAAGGAGAACAATCCAGCTTGCCCCACAGATCTCAGCCCTGTGCAGCTATCAGACATTAAAAGGCATAATTTATACTTGGGAAAAGTTACAGAAAATGCATGACTTTACCTTTCTACTTAACAGCTCTGTTCAAAGTTTTTGCTCAAGCTCTTTTCAGAGTGGAATTTGGTGTTGTTTCCTGGGAGTTCTTCAGATACTTGACCCTAGGTCAGTCTCTCTTACAGAAAGCCCTTTGGGAAAGAACAAATTCCAGTGGAAAATCCCAGAAATTTCCTTGGGCAGTTCTCCTTTGGGGCTAATGGTTCTCAGTCTCACTGAGGTGATTCAAGACCCCATCTTTATCTCAGTGATGTTTAAGTATATCCCTTTTTGGTTAGTTGGCTCAGAACTGCATTTGCCCCTGTTGTGGAATGTCATAGACAGTAAAGGAAAAGGAATTACTGGCATATGCTGTGCAAACAGTGTGCATGCCTAAAGCGATACTAAATTCCAAAGGGATTTCCTCTACCAGACTGAAAAGGACTGTGACTTCCCAACACTGTTCTCACACCCTTGGGGAAAAACTATGTGAAAATACATAATCTCAAAATTGGGGGGGGGGGGAGTATTGCTGAACAATTCATGATGAGAAGCACGGGGTTCATGTAAAACATCCTTGATGGTATGAGAAGAATCTAGCTTGTTTCCAATTGGAATTTTTCATTTGTCCTGAAATGTATTACCAGAACTGTAGTGTTTTTGGGACATCATTATCCCATTGCATAGGCTATACTGCCAATAAAAGACTTTTAGAGAAGCACATCTCTGAGTAAGGCTTCACGAGGTAAGTTTTCAAGGGTTTTAAAATGAGTATTGGGAGATAAGGAAGGAGGAAGATTCCCATTAGTGCTTGGTAGGAAATGCTTCATTAATATTAGGCTTTAGGTGCAGAAGAACTGAGGAAGTTGTTTTCCCCTATCACAGAGGGAAGCAATACCAGTTAAGCCAAGGCCTGCAGCCGAAACATTTACTGGAAATGTTTACATGTTACTTAATACCTTGACATGCATTATTCAACTTGTGTAATGTCAGCTGGGGTGGAGCAGGGAGAATGGCCTTGGAGAAGAATTTCTTTGCTCCCCATGGAATATTTTTCGTAGCATAGCTACCTTCTTTAGCAATGAGGTACATTCTGGGAATAAAAACAATGCTCTTCAGCCACATTTTTCTGAACTGCTGGAATGTGTTCTCTTGCAAAGGTGACCTAACCTTGTCCAGACAGCTAGCCCTTCTCTGAGCAGTGATGTCCTGCCAGTCTGTCTTCCTTGCAGAGCAGAATTGCAGCAGAAGACCCCTATGAGGCCCCTCCAAGCAGGAGAGCTACACACTAAATGGTGGAGCCATTTCAATGGATTCACTTTTCATATTGGAAATGAAAGCCTGCTTTCCCTCTCAGAGGCGTACGCAGCAAGTGCTCTCCCCTGAGCAAACCACTGAAGCATGTGCTTCAGTTTTCCTCATGTTTCTAAAGGACCTTTTGAACTGCAGCCAAATCGACTGTGTGTTGAGAAAAAGGCAAGAAGAATTCATCTGCTCTTATTAGCAGTGTCACAGTGATAGAGTGAAGGAGATGGGAAGGAGAAATAGATGGGAAAGCGTGAAGTTAAGCTGGCATCTCTCTGCTTCCCTCTGTGTTCACTTAGCATCCACACACACAGTAATTTCATGATTCACCTGCTGAATGATTTGTTTCACTGACAAAGCTGTGATAAATAGAGACTTGGCAGTATTTGCGTAGTTGTTTAATCTAAAGGTGTATGAGTCATATAAATGAAGTGTTCAGGCTTGTTGTGATAGATTGCCAGACGGAGTGGGGGAGAGACATATATATTTTGATTTGGTTAATCAATATCTGGAAACATTGTTGTAAAAAGAGATTTAGCACAAAGCCTGGAGTTTTTGGAATAGTATGGCAGGCTTAATTCATTAATTTTGAAAGTAATAATAATAAACTTTCCCTCTTATGCCACAACAATATTTTTTATGGCATCTAGCCAGATTTAGTTAGGTTAGCTACTGAGGACTAAAAATGAAGACGATGCATATGTAGCTTGAAGAAACTAAATATATAGTCTAAAATATAATTCCTAGAAATAAAATGTCTTCCTGATTCAGGATGACAGGACTGTCTAGCAACAAATGGTTGTACAGAGCACTGCTTCAAACTATGTACTGGCATTTTAGGAGTATTCCCAGAATCTCTCCTGCATTGGTTGTGCAGTGCCTGTTCATAACTGTTCATGGGTGCTGTCATGAAATGTATCATGGTGCTGGTTCTTCTGAGGGTAGGACTCATGGCTCCTGATCATGGCATGTTAAATTAATACAAGTGTGAGATGGAAGTGTTTCTGTTTATTCCAGCAGAGCACTGAATATTCATGGTTGTCACTGATTTCAGGGTGTCTTAGTGACTGTTTGCACTGATCTTAGTGTAAAACAGTTTTATAGCAAAAGGAACATTGATATGATTAGATGCTCATAAATAAGTATTAGAGAGGCTTCTAGACACTGTAGACATCCTTAATAAGGAATCTATAAATGCCTTGTTTGTTTTTAATAGTCCTTTTAAAAATAGAAGCTCATAAGTAGTATTAAAATTGTAACACAATCACCAAAGCAAAGAGTTTAAAATCTCAGATTTGAACTAGAGATTTAATAGTCCATTTTTGAGTAAGAATTGATAATTTGAGGAATGATGTTCCATGTAATAGTTGTTATTTTTCTTCTGCTTATTGATTTTTAAAATTCAGTGTGAACTTTTTTGGTTTGCCCTGATAGGTAGGTACAGATGTACTAGCTTTCTAGTAGTGTGTAATACCAGTGGGATTAAAGTGATCCTGTTTTTCCATGGGCTAGTGAAATGTTAGTGCAGTACCTGTGGTTCATGGTAGCAGTAATATAACACATTTCCTTTTATCTCTTTCTTTGGTTTGCATATGACATATAATTTGGGTGAGATAAAGAAAGATTTGGTTTTGGGCAAGTCCATCATGGTAATGGCACGTGACCAAATTCTGAAGTGATGTTCACTGTGTACTGAAGGTCACTAAATGTATTTGACTCAAAGGGTGACTACATCGGTGTAATTTAGGGGCTAAAGACTCTGTTTTCTCTCTTTTGGCAGTTCTACACAAAATGATGAACCCTTGATAGCCCTGACTTACACCGTTGTGACTGGACAATGAGCTCCTCTAAGCAAACATGACAAGACATCAGTTGAAAGTCTTCTGCAAGGCCGAATACAGAAATAAGATAGCATATTTCATATCCATAGTCATTAAAAAGTGTGATAGACTCAATAGTATTTGTGATCATTATTCATTTTCACAGTGTAACATCCACTTCTGTTATCAAAATAGCCTTAAAAAAATGCCAGCTAGAAAATAAATATGTAAAGAAGGTGGTAGAGATTTCTTCAAGCCATTTGTGTTCCAGTTCCCATAATTAATCTCTTCTTAGTCTTTGCCTCTGGATGAGAATAGTAATAGACCATTAACCCAAGAGATGCAAAACACGCTGCGCTGTACTTGTAAGGTGTCAGAAACTTCTCCTGTAAGGATGAGAGAAGCTGTTTTATTGCCTTTTCAGTTGTTGGACGGTCTAATCCTAGTAAGCATTTGAGCAAAATGGAACTACTAAAGTAATTGTGAAGCCTGATGTTTGATTTTCATAGTTAGCATACTGCAAAGATGAACTGGTAATATAGCTGTATCAAGGCAGGTACAGCAGCTGTTGCACTTGAAGTGCTATCTAACACATTACAACCTGCTGGACATTGAAGCCTATTTTTAGTAAAAGAATAAATAAGCCGGCTGTGCCCTACTTTTTGTCAAAATGTGTCATGGGATCTTTATATTTGATTAGAAAAGTCAGCAGAAATTACACAAGGGAACTCAGTGTCTCATCTAAAAAGTGGCAGTTCTAACAATCCAGTGTTGCTTTATTATAAAAATATGTTAATATTGGGTAGGAGGTCAGACCCATAAAGTGGGCAGAGGAGATAATAGCTGGGGGGAGCCTTGCCTGTGTGGTTACATGTGATCAGAGGTCCTGATTCTGTTAGGCACTAGCTATTCAAGATGCTTTTGATGAAAGAAGTTATTTTGTATTGATGAATGGAACTATTTTTGCAAAATCTGTGTTAGGAAACTGGAAAAATGACAAACTGTGTAGAGATATTTATATGTAAAGAAAGAATGTAGCAGCGAAGTCAGATGGTCGCTTCAGGATGCTGTTGATCTTTGTAAAGATCCTACTCTTCCTAACTGAGCAATTTTTTTGAGCTCCACTGGGTGATATAATACAGATAGCTATGTACCTCATGAACAAGCTGTCTTGTAAAGTGTGGCCATACCCAGAAGCCTCTGTTTGCCATGAACAGATGCAGAAAATACGCAACCCCATATACATTTGCTGTAGTATAGAATCAATGACAACTAAGTACTTTCCACCAGTTCTTCTACAGATAAGTGCTATTAAAAAATTGCTGCTTTATTACAACAGAATTGGCATAAATTGGTCAAGAATGCCACCACTTAAAAGTATCTGCCTAAGAGCTCCCAGTCATGGAGTTTCTGTGATTTGGAAGCAGTATGAATATTGAATATGAATATGAAGCCTTCTAGGTGTGGATTTACAGTGTAGGGTAGAGAGGGTTCAGCTCCCAACTCTTACTGGCACACTTGCAGCCTCAGTACAGAGGGACTCTCCTTTCCAGTTCCCCCAGGCCATGGCCCAGCTGAAGGGAGCCTGAGAGAAGAAGTTGTGCTCTGTGGGATCACAAGCAAAGCCAGCGCTCCAGAAGGAGCGCTTTGGCTGGTTAAGGCCTCTCTCCGGCTTGGACCTGCTGCTGCACGCCAGCTCTTGTGGCTTGCCTGAGCGGGGAAAGGGGAAGGAATTGAGCCCACTCATTCACAGCAGGGCTCTGCCTGCCCTGAGGGCTGAATCAGCTGACATGCTGGTACTTCTGATGTGTTAAGGCAGCCAGGGGAGGTCAGGGAGGTTGAGGAAGAGGCCCTCTATTTTAAGTGGTTTTATGTCATTTAAGTTAGGCTTAAAATTTTAAAACGAGGGGCCTCAGACACCGAATTCAATGGGGGGAACAAAACAGTGAAGTGCCAAGATGCTGAATATTTGGGTATCAGTGCTGCTGGCTGTTTAAGGCGCTGCTGTAGATAACAGAGCTGTTTGCCTCCCTGGCTCCCGTATGCAGGCTATAAGCTCTCAGAGAACTTTTCCACTGAATTTTACGCATATTAAATAACTTGTTTTAGCAAAGCACTGTTAAAAGCTGCTTGTTCTTGCTGCAGGCTGTAGCTTCATTAGCCAAATTCAGCATCCGTTTTGTCTGACATCTGCATTTGCAGTCTGGTACTGAATGTCACTCAGTCCATTATTTGCTGCTGCCTCCCCCTCCACCGGAGTCAGTGTGAGAAACAGAGAGAAGCTTATTATAGACACACACGCTGGTGCAAGCGCAGGAAGAGAGACCAATGTACTGTATAGAACACCTTTGGGGGAATGTTATGCTTACAAAATTGAGTTAGGCTGGGTTTTTCACCGTGCCATTAGCACTTGTACCCGTGCACCCTGAGAGGCCCTAATGGCAATGGCCAGCTTTGATTTCACAGATTAGCCTAACATCTGCAGAGATGGGGAAGGTCCACAACAGCAGGCCAGCTTTTATTTATCAGCTGAGACTCTTACAGGATAATGCTATCCACATACCGTATCTTCTCTATCATATAATTTGTATGTGTTGTAGTACTTTAACCCGGTGCATGAAATCATGTATAGATTGTAGTAAATGTACTTTTAATGTACAAAATTCCTTGGGAATCTTAGTATCTCCTTTTTAGGAGATTCAATATAGACTTTGACTTTTAAGAATCAGTTAAACCTGATTCTTGTGATTTATTTTTTTTAAACACGTGGCTTGAAATAGTCATGCCAAAATTATTTGCTTGCTTATTAGCACCTCTTAAATTTCAGTGACTAACCAGAGATCCTGGCCCTTAAATGGCGACAACCTACTACCTTAGGCAACAGGGGACTTCTTTTTTTTCCTAGTAGGAAAGGAGGGACTTAAAAGGGAGATGAAAGTTTTGTAAATTCCAGATAAGCTATTTTTTGAATATTATCATCCAAACTGGCTTTCCTCTAGCGACTACTTAGGAGACTCTCATGTTATTTTTTCGTACACAAGATGTTCTAAAGCCTTTTATTTGGATGACAGTAGGCAGCACGCTGACAAAGGAATGACCATGTGGTGTAGAGTGATCATTATTCTCTCTACCATTGCTTGCTCACACAGTTTTGAATCTAACTTTTTTTAAAAGAAAATAAATACTCATGAGAGATTCTCATTTTATTCTTTATTCACCACAAAATGTTGCTGTGCATTAACTACCCAAAGCTGATTTGGTTTGTAGATGTTGCCATTGTATCACAGTATCAGACACTAGCAAGTGGCTATGAGCGTTTAAGTTTTGTAATAAGTGATTTGTAAACATCTCCTGCCCAGTGTTCAGCTCTGTTCTGGATCACTGTCCTTTAGATTTACTAACTTGGATTTTTTCAGACCAGCTTTTTCTACTTTAGGCCAAACATCCTTCAAGTGGCATTTCCACTTGCATTTTCTTTCTCCCTCTGTCTGGGTCTGCTGCCAGAGTTCTGTGATGTCTGCAAATAACTTGTTCGTTAGTGCCTTTCTTCTGATCACTGCGGTGACACAGAGCTAAAATAATGTAAACCCAGAATGCTGAAAATGACACATTTTCAAGTGACCAAGAATGTGCCCTAGGTGTACAGCTGTTCCGCATGCAAAGACATGACTCAGATACAGCCTTTTTAGACAAAACTCTTTTGTTATACTGAGAACATATGTAACAATAGCCTGGGGGACAGAATAATAGAACATTTGTTGTTTTGTGAAGGGGGGTGGGAAGAGAATCTAAAGATAAGGAAATTGAAAATAAAAATTATATATGAAGTCTGGGGTTTTTTTTTCACTGCCATGTTGGATATAAAAACATTTCTTTAAGATGTTTCAAGACAAGTTTCTTATCCATATTGCACACACTGTCCACAACAGCTCCATGTGTGACAGGAACATGAATATCATGCAAGTTGATCAACTGTAATCTGAAATATGTTGATAACTACTGATTGAGATCTCTTGACTCCCACTGCTAAACACTGATGTTGTATTTGGAGGCATTAAAACACAAAATGGAAAGGAAATTTGAAGTCAGGGAGTAGAACCCTACAGAAAAACTCTGCGTGGGCAGATTTCATTGAAGTCTATTCATAGATATAGCAGAAGTTTGTCTATACAAGACAATTTTTAGTGCTTGGGGCTTTATGCATGACAGACACATCAAGGCATCATTATTCAATTGAAAAGATGGCAGTGCAGTAAACAGATTTTGAAGTTTCTGGATTGTAGCCCTCTGCTCAGTCTAGTAAATCATTCGCATCATAGTTGACTTACACTTTACAAAGACTGCACTGGATTCTGTAGAAAAACAACCTAATGTTGAAAGATCCAGAGTAAATAGCTCTTTTCTAAAGAATACTATCTAGCCTTTCCAGGCACAAAACCATTTGTCATCAGTAAGGCCAACTAGTGAGCCAAGGTTTGAATATCTAGGCCAACACTATCTAGAATATTTAATGTCAAAACCACAAGTATTGGAATGGTTTGAAAAGCTACATATGTGGGACTTGTTGCACTAGTGGATCTCATTAATACTTTCCTTTTCAGAGATATATTTCAGTAGCAACGTAAACTTTGAACAAAAGAGACAAGTGGCTCAATGTGCTGAACTAAACGTTATAGAGGGTGTGATCCATAGAGATGATACTGCCTTTGCATGATCTGTATGCTTGCCTGATAAACTAGTTACTTTCCTTTGACATCTATTGGCTTTTTTTTCTTCCAGGAAGAAGGGAAGTCAAGTGAAGTTACCACACTCCAGCGGTATGAAGCAGCAGCTTGACGTTCAGAAACAACGCCTGTAGTGCTGAGCGGCCTTAAAAGAATTGGTTAAAAGCAGGAAGGGGAACTATTAATTGATACACACCACAGACGGGCTGTGAAGGCAACTGATACACGGTAGGCAAGGTTTCTCATTAACTTCTGCCCTTCCACCGACATTTGCCTAGAAGTTGCATTGCGTGCTCACCGTTCATGTAAAAATCCCATTTGCTGAAATAAGTGGGGAGATCATTGTCTTTCCCATGAATTTCCAGTCAGCCCATTTTGCAGTTGGCTTGTTTGTTGGGAACAAACAACTAAACATCCCCTAGATCTTTTCTAATCCAAATTTAATGAACTTCTAGTGCCTTGAGAATTGGTAGGTGAAGTTGATGAGGAAGTAAATCTTTCTGTTTTCAAAACTGGAATAACTAGAAAAATGAACAGAGAAGAATAGACAAGACTAATAATACAGCACGATTATTAGCATAGGGATGTTAAAATATGCATAATATGATCACACTCTCTTTGAATGAGGACAAGGATATGCTGTGCCTCGCCCTGTTGTCATTAAAGGCAGTAGGAGCGTTGCTGCTGGTTTCAGTGGGTGGGGACGCGGCTGGCTGCGCGCAGAACTGAGTTGGTACATTCTGCCTTCCTTTTCTTTGACTGCTTCTTTTAAGCCTTAGAAACCCACCTGTTATTCTTTTTATACGTACTAGTTTCAACGCAATTACTCTTAAGAGCTCAGCACCAAGACTCTTGAACTGTGGATGGTGTGTGACGGCAATATTGCCAAGGCACTTAACGAGGTCGTCCCTGCCGCCTTCCTAAAGCCTCTTCGGGCAGGCTGCTCTTTGATGAGTCCTTTACAGCGTCAACGCAGCCGGCTGCCTCTTTCAGCTTTCCGAAACGTGGCTGAAGTTTTTAAGCCTGGCCGCAGGAAGGGGTGTGCGGGCCGTACCGGGGCGCAGCAGGAGCTTTATGGGGCGACCACGAATAAGCGCGATCGGGGAGTGACAAACAAGCGGGGGGGGGAATGAAACTACTCGTAAGTAAGCGGGGCTGGGAGGGGCGAGCCCTGCCGCCGCTCGCAGCCGGGGCTGCAGTGAGGGGCTCCGCGCCTCACCCCCCTCCACCCCGGCCCTCCCGGGACAGCGGGCCGGGGGGCGCTGGGTGGGGCGAGGGGCGCCGGGAGGGGCGGGGCCGCGCCGCGGCATTGGCCGTCGCCCGCCGTTTGATACTGAAAGGCGCGCCCGGGTTGGCGGCTGGCGCCTCGGGGGCGGGGCGGGGCCGGCGGGCGAAGCTATTGCCTAGGTAACGCCCGGCGCCCCCTCCGTGCCCGCTGAGGTGGCGGTGGTAGCGGGGCCCGGCTGTTGCCCGTGGCGGCCTGAGGGAGCAGGCTCCCCGCTAGCGCCGGCGCCGCCGCGCTGGCTGGGGGCGGCGCGGGAGACGGCGGCGGCCGCTGTCCGGGCAGGTGGGTGAGGGGAGCCTGGGGGGGCCGGGCTGGCTGTGCCGGGGGGGGCGTGCCGCGCTCTGAGGGGGCCGGGCCGGCGGGGCACCGGCCGGCGGGCGGGTCTGCGCGGCGGTGGGGGTGCGGCGGGGCTTCCCCTCGGCCGCCACGGCCGGCTCGTCTCGGTCCCTCCCCGCGGCGCCGAGCTCCGCAGGAAGAGGGCACTTCTCGGCTGCCGCTGGTTGCGACACGGCGGTTGCTCAACCGGGCGAGAGGCTCTGCCCTCTCCCCGGCGCGGGGGAAGGGGTTCGGTAGGTTGCGGCCGTTTTTCGGGGGTGGGGTGAGGCAGAGGGGTCGTGGGGGGGCGGCGGCCTTGCGCCGGTCAGCGGCCGCCCCGGCGGAGCGAGAGCCTTTGTGCGTTGCCGCGCCGCGAGCCGGCGTTGCGCAAGAGCGCGCGGCGGTAACGGCCGCCGCAACAAGTGGCTCGCGCGCGTCCTGCGTCCGCGGAACGGCGGGTCCGAGCACGGCCGGGGACCCCTGCACCCGCCCGGGGCCCAGAGGGGTCTCCTGGCTCCCGCCTGCCGGGCGCGGCCGGCGTCCGTCCCCCCGTTACACCTCCGGTGTGGGCCCCTCCCGCCCCGGGGCCGCCCTGCGGCCCTTCCGCAGCCCCGCGGGCTCCGGGTGGCTCCCGGAGGAGGCATGGCGGTCCCGAGGTGCTCAGCGCTTTCTCGGTGAGGCTTTGCCGGACGAGCTCGGTCTTCGTTTTATGCCTGGTGATTTTTTTTACATTTTTTTTTTTCCTTAGCTAAGGGGTCTGAGTGATTGCTTTGTGACTTTTAAGTGACGTTTAGATTATCCGACGCTCCTGGCTGCTTTCAGCTCGATTTCTGAGGATTGTTTTCCTTCTGGACCACCGCAATTTGTATGGAAAAGCACTGTTTATGACAAGTACTTCCAGTCAGATGCTCCAGTTAGATGCTCATTCTCTGTGCAGCCCGGAGTGGGTAGTATGCAGAACGATTGCTTCGGCATTGTGCTGTTGTCATATACTTTCTGAACAGCCACCTAGACTCTTCTACAGACGAGGGCCTGTTTCTGTGTAAGGGGGGAATAGATCTTCATAAGTCCCCAAGAGTTCCTGAAAGAGAAATGGAAACCTTTCATGCCAGAATCTCTGGTTTGTCTGGCTCCAACGCATGTGTGCTTACAGACTGATGCTGGATAGCTTCCAAAATCAAGAAAGCTTAGGGGTTTTTTTTTGCCAGAACTTTCTGCATTTACAGACTAATCTTGTCACCAGATATGTTGATGAGTTTTGTTCATTTGGAATTGACAGCTGTAGCCAAAGTAAATGTTATGTACTGTCCAAGTCAGCGCTGCTGTTATACTGTTGATACTGAACTTTATTCAGGCTTAGGAAGTTCTTAAAGCTGGCCATGACTAGAAACCCCAGTAACACAGGATTTATGTTTTCGGGACTGTAGTTCAGGGTTCGAAGTTACATGAATACATGAAGGATGTCACAGAAATTTGATCGGTATTAGCTAGAGACTCTCACAACTCTAGGTCTCCAAAGATTAATTAAAAGGTAAAATAAAACTTTGTGATACACTTGTTTTTAGGAAAATTCCATATTAAAAATACTGAATGTCTGTACACTTGTCAAAGGGTTGTGAAGTCTAGTGGAATGCATTAAGGTGGCCGGGCAGTCAGTCACCAGGTCACTTGGAAACTTCAGTCTCGAAGCCCGAGTTCAGGCTGATGATGGTTTTCCAGGCTTTGGAATTTTGATGCCAGCAAGCAGTGTTTTTCCGAAGAGTGAGAGAAAGGAAAGGATTATTGAACAAAAATTATTTGGCAATTGTTTTTTTTTAACTTTTTTTTAAAAAAAGAATATCAGGGTTGTCACTAATATCAAGAATGTTTTGTGTGGATTGACTTGGAAATGTGTTTGAGTGGGGTTTCAGCCTGTAATTAAATGCTTTTTAAAATAACTTTTTTAAAGAGGAACTTCCTCCATACGTGGCCTTAAAATATTTTTGTTAAAGTCGATTTAAATATCTGTTTTTCTTGAATAACAATCACTTCTGTTAAGTCAGGTTTCACTTCCTTGGAATATCTGATGTCATAAATTTGCTAGTTCTCCAATTGTCTGTAGACTTTTGGCAGAACTCCAAATTCTAGTGTAGGAAAGCCTTCTTACAAAAAAAAAAAAAAATATCTTTGATTCTTGTGATATAGTAAGGAGAGAACATGTCCTGCTGCTTCTCCCTGATTTCACTGCTCCGCTACTCCTTTCCCTTTCTTGGAAGCTGAATATGAAGTCAGCAGGCTTGGGAAATGTTGCAAGCTTTTTTGAAGTTTGCATATGTCTGCGGTATGCTCTGTTTCACAAATACGAGATTTAAAAACTAAATCCAGTAAAAATACAGCCTGTCGAAATGCTATATATGCAAGGAGGGTGGTAGAAAAATACTAACTTTAATTATTAGAAGTTGGGTGGAAATGCATGCTGCTGTTTAGCTAGAAAACCAGTATTGTGTTTCCGTGACCAGAGGCACAGAGTTCAAGTAGCTTAAGTGTGTTTTCATAGATCTAGAGATACAGACGGAAGCTTTGCCCTTGGTTTTCTAAAAGTTGCCACCAGTTAGCTTATCTGAAAATAAATGCTGGGTTGTTGGGCTGTAGAATGTGGCATTACATTTTATGTAGAGTCCATGGGGCTGCTTCGGTTGAGGTGGACTTTCTGACCTGCCACACTGGGTAGCAGCAGACCTTTAAGTTACGAGGTTAACCCCTTTTCACAGCTTGCAGTTTCTGTGAAAGCAGTCCAGGAGAGAAAAATCTGAAATAAGCATCATTTACACAGTAACATAGAAAAGCTTGCTTGTTTGAGGGGGGGCCGGGGGGGTGGTGGTTGTTGTTGGGTTTTGATTTGGGTTTGTTGAGTTTTTATTTGGGTTTGTGGGTTTTTTTGTTTTAGTAAATGTGTGTTTGTACTCAAACTGATACACCTGGTGTTACGTACTGCATCTCAAATCTGAATTCTTGCATCAGAATAGGACGACTTCAAATCGCAGAGGGCTAAAAAAAAAAATTGAGTGTTGGAGTGCATTAAACAATTTGTTCCATGGTGGTGCTGTTAGTCCTTGCAGTCATTCACCAAATGACTGTTTCAGTGTGTTTTGCTTTGATAACTAAATCAGATTTGGTGGAAAAAATAATCTTGCCTTAGAAATTTAACAGGTTTTTAAAATTAATTTTTAGGAATCAGAGTAGCAACTTGTAAGCAGGCAGTTTTGCTTTGGTTTGGTAAGGTACCTACTTATGGTCCAGAATGAAGAGCAGGTAACAAAGAGGTGGTTCTGTCAACTATCACAAATTGGAGATCCTGCAAGGTTAAGGTTACATGTATTTGTATAATGCCTGAAGTACCGGTTAGTTATGTGGCCACGTTGACCGATGTATTTTACAGTCTGTCAAATTTACACGGGTAAATCTTTGTATCTCAACCTTTGGTGGAAATAAATTCAGGAATGTGGTGCCATTTTACATATATTAGGGTTGCAGAGTGAGGCCCTAATGTGCAAATGTTTGTGGATATGTAGCTACCAAAATAATTGAATTTACATAGTGGCCTCAGAAGGTTAAAGAGACAAATAGCGATGCTGATGTGTCCAAAAAAAAATATCTTTCTTCGAGAAGTAGGATTGGAGCAATTACACTGCCTCCCACTGATAATGTGGGGGGTGGGGTGGGCGTGTGCACGTTGTTTATTTGTTTTGGGTTTGGCAGTTTTAGGGAGCCAAAGTTTAATTGCTAGTGTGCTACAGAATATGGCCTTTGGAAAGCTTGGTGGTTCGCAAACAGAGGACCTAGACTGTCTGCTATTTCCACTTCATGGCTTTAGATGTTGGCTATGGGGAAAAATGCCCCAAATCTTTTTCAGTTGCATTAAAAAGGGGGGGAGGGGAGGAAAGAGAGGGGGACAGCCGTAAGAAATTTGATTATTCAGTTTCTTATCTTAAAGTTCTTGACTGAGAATTGTGAATGAACTCAGGAGTAATTTTTTGTCTTTGGAGCTAAATCTACGTATATAGAAATATTTTTTCTATTTACTTTAAAAAGAGCATAAGAATTATAAGTACTATAATTTTTCTTTTAATGCAGAATATACTTAATGTAAATTTGCTACTCATGGCTTACTTTCGTTTCTTTCAAAATTGTCAGACTTGCATATTTTGATAGGTGACGTTGCATTAAATTTTCACTATGATGTTGAACTTTAAAGGGGGCTCTTCTGTTCCCAGAATATCTTGCTGCTATTTGCAATAGTTATTCTGATTTTTAGAGTAGGCTTTTGAATAGTGCATCAAAATATCTTAAAGGAACTCCATCAGAGATATCAGTGTCTAGTTTTATGCTTGTGTAACTTACACTATGTGTTGCTGTAATGCTGAACAGTTTTACTTCCCATGTTAAGTTGACAAATGACCCCCAGATTTTTTACTACTTCACTTTTTTTAAAAAAAAAAACAGGAAAATTTGAACAAGTGAGGTGTAGTTCCTTGGGGCAGTGGTGGAGCGAGTAGACCTGAAGGGATAGATTTGCTTCTAAAAATAAAGTACCTCTAAGAGATAATAAGAATTGTGAATATTGCACGTAAAATAGCTGTATAAATACTTCGCCCCCCCCCCCCCCCCCGAAACCATGATAATTGAATGGGAAAGATATGCCCTGTAATGGAAAAAAATGTGGGTTTAATTTTTTTGCCTGTATGTAATGGTATCTTTCCTCTTTGCATGAGTTTACTTGTAAAAGGAGAGGGGCTGACAACCCTGTGATTTCTAAATTCTTTTTATGAGACCCAAAGTAATCAGTGTGTTCTCATTACCATCTTTTGAAGTTCACTTTTGGGGATTACCAAAGGTTTAGACTGAAGAGTCTAAACTTCTCTTCACAATGTTATTCTGAGGCTTTTGTTCCCAGATTTCTGGAGGCTTTTGTTCATGTGTTAATTTGGAACTGATGAACATTTTCAAGTGATGTGGAGTCCATTGGGAGCTCGCACTGTTTGCTCTCCTTTTGGGTCATTCCTGTCCTCCCTTTGACCCCCAGCACCATTTATCTACTGGGTGGATTCAGAGATGAGTTGGATGATTCAAGTTTTGAGTTTGCATGAACTGGCAGCATGTGTGCAATAGCTTGTTTGGATAGTAGAGGTAGATAAATAGTTTTGTGGAAGTCATGGGAGTGTTTGTGGTTTGTGTTGCTGGTTAGTAAGAATTAATAAGAATATTAGTGTGTCTTTGGTTTTATGGTACTGTATTATTATGAAGCATTTGCTAATTTTCTGTGTTTCTGAAAGTCCTTTGTTGCCTGAATGCACAGAAGGTATCTTCAACGAAGCAATTAAATATTTCAAAAATAACATAAGAATAGTCAGTTGTTCATGAAAGCTTTTGTATGGAATGTGCAATAGCTGCCGTTCTGTAGGATCGGCCTAACATTGTAAGAGGCTCCCAGTCCTGCTGTCAAGTGGTTTTGTGACAGATTTCAGGTGAAAGACTTGTGCTTGTGTGCAGCTAGAGTACTAGAAACAGTTTAAAAATCAGAGTAGGTGTGTAGTTTGGAGAATATCGTAAAAAAGTCTCTAGAAAATAGAATAACTGTTAACATTTGTAGTGCTTGAAGTTCCTGTGGTAGCCATCTATTGAGCAATGCCTTATTCTTTTGTAAATAAGGTGCTCGAGAGATGGATTTTGATATTGGTGCATCAGTTTATTTTTTAAGAAGAAAAGGTGCTATTTTGAAATGTGCTATGTTATTTTCGGTTAACAGTTTGATGTTCATGAGTATAGAATGTTCATAACAGAAGAATATAAAGCATACGTGATCTTAAAAACTGATTACATTTGTGTCACTACAAATAACCCCCCAAAAGACTGCTTTCAAGTACTGCAGTATGATGGTTTTCTGTCAGTGATGCGAGTATTGCTATTTAGTATTGCGTCCTCCAGAAGGCTGTACGTTAGCCTGTGGTTTGTGTGTACATACACATGGGTACGGGCACACATATGCAGAGGAGAACCAGGTAAGCAAAGGTAAATGTTGTCAGTAGAAACTCAAACCTAAGTACAAAGTTGATGTGGTAGAAAGACGCACATAAAATATAATTTAAAAATTGTATTGGGTGTTGTGTCCCTTTCTTGATTGGCTTCATGCCTCAAATTCCTTCCTCTGTTTTTGAAAAGCTCTTTGGTCCTTATACCTGTACGTTTTTCCACTTCATCCAATTTTCAGTATTCCTGGTGTTTTTACTTTTTTTTCCTTCTTATAGTCTGTCATTAAATTTACTGCTCTTGTCTTATTCCTTCTCCCCAGATCCCCCATTATTTTCCTCCCAACCCCCAAAGAAATTAAGGACCTGTGTGTTGACCATGTGTGAGTCGTCACTCCCTTAAGTGTTGTGTCTTTTTAGACTGCTGGTTTTTGGAGGCATAGGCTGTTGTTCCATTCAGTGCCCTGTGGGGTCCTATTGTGAAGATGTGTATTAGGACTTATTTATGCTTTACAAAGTGTAATATTCTGTAAAATGGAATCTGTGGAAGAAAGGACTCTCTGGGGACAGCTGTGGGATGGATGGAAATCAGTAGTCACAGGTGAGGTCCAGGCTAGGAACCAAGTGGACTTTGTACAGTAGGGGCGTAGCAGTCTGGGACTGAAGGCACATGGGAGAGACATGGGTGTTGATGCGGTAGAAATCATGACACTGGGAGGCCTGCTTTTGGATCCTGTATGCTTCAGTGCTTGAAGATGGCTGGCAATATTGTTTGTTCTCTGCTGGTGATGTGATGTTGTTTAGGTTTGGGGTTTTTTTGTTTGTTTGCTTTTAAGATCCCTTTTGGACTTAAATGGTTGTTGCTAAGGGAGGCAAGGCCTTTGGGAATCTCTGTTGTGTCTGGTGTCCTGAAAATCAGGTGGGCTTGGAGTATTTGTATTTCTAGCCTTTAGTGCTGAGTGTCTTCCTTTTAGTTTCTGCTGATACACAGAGGAGGACCTCTGAAATTACTATCCAGTTATCTATATGCTCTGCTAAAGATGCAGTTCAAGACACCAGTGAAGATATTCAAGGAAGACTGAGTCATAACCAGGAATCCCCTAGGCAAAGAAGTGTTAATCTTGGTGTACAGACAGCAGTATGTGTATGCAGTCTGTATGGGCATATCAAATGGCCAAATGTCAATGAGGCACAGTAGAGTGTAAGTCCTGTTACTACTTTATGGAAAACTACAAGAACAGAAAAACCCAATAATGGGTCCAAACCTAGTAGGAAATAAAATTTTAAATGTAGCTTTACCTGGAAGGAGGTTGTGGCGAGGTGGGGTCGGTCTCTTCTCCCAAGTAACGAGTGATAGTATTGGAGGAAACAGCCTCAAGTTGTACCAGGGGAGGTTTTGATTGGACATTTGGAAGAATTCCCTCACTGAAAGGGTTGTCAAGCATTGGAACAGGCTGACCAGGGAAGTGGTTGAGTCACCATCCATGGGGGTATTTAAAATATGTGTCCGTGTGGTCCTTAGGGACATGGCTTTGTGGTGGACTCGGCAGTGGTTTACAGTTGGACTCGAACTTAAGGGTCTTTTCCAACCTAAATAATTCTATGATTCTATTCTCTTAGTTTTCTTATGTCAGGTTTGAATCGAAGTTTTGTGGGAGTCTATGTTGCCCATGACATTAGGACTGAGCCGTAATATCAGGAAGTGAAGAACGCTTGTCTGCATCTGCTGAAGTACTTTAAATTATTTACTAATAGTAATAATTTAAGTGTGGAGAGGTGTGCCTATGTGTGTAGAGAAGAGCTGTCTTGTTTTTCTTTCCATGGGAGGGCTGTATTTTGGAATCTGTGATAAATGCTGACCGGAAAGTGAGTAGTAGTTTCTGCACCTCTTGAATGAAAAGCATCGTTAGTCTGGCAGATTGTCAGCAGCAAATGGTACATCAATTTTTGGCACAAAATTCTTGCTAGCAAGGAAATTCTCTTTTTTTGCTATTAATAATAAAAATGAGGAGGGACTGATTATCTGTTCTCAGCAGGCTGATATTGTTCAGCTTCTTTTTAATATCCACGTAAGACAGACATAAAGCTTTTGACAAAAGTCCTTTTATATTTTATTAAAAATAAAAAATATTATACTGATAATCTGCATCCATCTACATAACTAACTTTTCTTTAAATAATAACTGTATTATGATTACAAGCTATTACAAACTGTATAAGCTATTGCAAAATTTCAAATGTTATTTAAAGATACAGAGAAACCACTATTAAGATGGCTATTAAACTCTGTAGAGTACAGCAAGCCTTCATCCTAGGGCAGTTTTACTTCCCCAGCATGTTGGAAGTACTGTTTTGCATCTAGTGCTAGTGGTAGTAACATCACGAGTCAGACTTTTTGTTTAAAATGTTCATTTGCACTTGAATTAGGTGATCTGTAAGCTCAACATAACGATCTAACTTCATTTTTTACCTAAGTAATAATAAAAGCATTTTTCTTCACTGAATTGTTGCTTTAAGTGATAGGGTACTGTTTTTGAAAATGCTTGGTGTAATTCTGCCTAAGTTCGTAGAGTTCAGCTAACACAAGTTCATAAAAATTGTTTATTTTTATATGGCAGTCTGTTTTGAAAACTGTAGTAATTTCTACTTCCTTTGGGTGCTGTAAATAAACCTGGTGTATAAAGAGCTACAGTGATTAGGAGTAGCACAATAGTATTGCATAAAAAGGAAACGTTATTTAGTAGCAATTGAATTCTTCAGTAAAAACAGGTTTTGCAAGAATGTGAAGATCTAACTTAGAAAGTTAGAAGTTAGGTTAGAAGAAGAATTCTGTAATTAGAAGAATTATATTAGAAGTAATATTAAGTCTTCTCATCATTTCTCATTGGAATTTGTAGCAGGTTCATCAAGCTTTGCAGCAGCTCTGTATCTTTTGAAATGAAGTGCACATATTGGGTGATTTCATAATTTCTGTCACTGCAAATACACTGTATTACAACTCACTTTATTTTCAATTTGCTGTACACCACAAAATGACAGAAGTCCTTATCTATTTCCGCTTTTTAAATGAATGAATTTCTTTGTATTTTTTCCTTTACTCCATTTTGTTTAACTTGAAAGCTTCAGCATTAATTGAACTTGGGTGAGAAATGCTGTGGGTGAAGCACTGGCTCAGGATTTGTAATAGTTAGATTCTGTGTCCAAATGTGTCACACGCCTGCTCTTTGAGCTTAGAGAAGTTTGGTTATGATGGTATGTTTTCATCTGTGTATTGGGGATGAGGTTGTTACTTTTTCTTTATTTGGCATCTTTGCTTGGTAAGCCTTTATTGCGATAATGTCCCTGAACATACGTAATGTCAACTGTCATGAACCTTAAAGTATGTGAGATGCTACTTTAGGATAAATGCAAATGCTTAATTGAAAAAATACTTTGTAGCAGCTGTGGTAGTTGAAATGAAGAGCCAATAGGTTTTATGTGCTTTATATTAGGATGGATAAAATGTAAATGTTTTTTTTAAGTGGCCCCATTTAAAAAAAGTCATTTAAGTGGCGACATATAATCATCCCAGCTAATGCACAGCCTCACTTTCCCTAGTGTCTGTGAAAATGCTGTTATTGAAAGAAAATCTCATTTATGGTATTTAAAAACAAAAAAAAGGATAAATTATTCCTAAAAAGGAGGTAGAAGCAGACTGTAGTACAGCAGCTAAAGTATTCTTAAAGCATCTTATTAAAAACTTAGTCTTTAGTGTATTGTTGTAATTGGAATAGAAATTTGAATTATTAACCCCCTTCTATTTATAGCTGTTTTCTCTGAGTTAATATTCCTGTTCTAGTTAAGTTTGAGGTGAATTTTATGAGAACGCAGGGCAATTCTTGCCTTAGTCTATCACTGCAGCTAATCATTTTAGTGACTCAAGTTATTTTCCTTTTATTGTAAATTTCACAAATGATGTCGCTGTATTTTCAGATTTAGTTGCACTTTGAGAACTTGTTAGCTTTTATTACATGTAACTACAGGATTTAAAGAGGCCTTCAGCATTTGGTGGCCCTTTTTGTCTTCCCATCACTATATGCAGGTTTTTAAAATACTGGTACATCACTGCTTAAGACTGGTCTTCTGGGGTTATTGGCTCATGAGGATGAGAGATGCAGGCTGTGTGCACTATACTGATAAAGCTTGAAAGAGCCAGACCTAATGCATACCAATTATTATGAAAATTTTCCACCCTCTTGATGCCAAAAATTGCTGCTTCATCTTTAATTTAGCTAGGGCTTGTTGGCCAGGAAAGTAGCATACTACTTCCACTGTGTTTTTAACTCTATTTGTGGAGTAAAAAGGGGTTTCCACCTATGTAGTGGCGGTTTTCTCAAAAACAGGCAGTGTGGTTGGTTAGACCCCTTATTTAACAAGGAGTCTTCAGAAACAGCAGAATTCCTGAAACTTTCAGCTCAAGCTTCTACGTTTTGGTGATTAACAGACCTGGTTAACCTGAAGCAAGATTTCTTGGGGTGTGATGGCAAATGAAATGGTGTAAGTGTTGTTTAATTTTCTGTTGTTCTGCGATGTAGGTTTTTTTCCTTATAATGTACTTGTGAGAAGCAAAATAGGATTATAGAGGAGCTTTGGGGTTTTTTTCTGACTTGTCATGGGAGAGAATTTGAAGGGAGTTAAGTCAAATATGTTTTGAGTCTTTCCTCAAGGCTTGCACTGCTTGGTAAATCATGGTTTTGCTGTCAAGTGAGAAATTTTTATCATGGTCAAACTGTTATTGTTTGTATGTATGTGGTGTTCATATGAAAACTGAAAAGCTTTTGCTTTCATTTGCAAGAGTTGCATTTTTGATTTCTGATTTTACAGCATATTTTAAGAATTGCTTTCTTAACTACAAATGCTGCTGCTCCGTTGCTCTTCTATGTGCCCAGGTTTATGTGCGTTGTATACTACTACCGCTGTTGCTTTTTGGAGGTGAAGCAACATGCTCTGGAACAGGAAGTTGTTCTGATGTAGTGAAGTGGTGGTCACAAGAAAGTCTCGATAGTGGTTTGCTCTGGAAGGAGGAGGAGCTCATTCTCGTTACCAGAGAAAGAGAGAGCTTGTAGGTGCCTATTGCCAGAAACTGATGTAAGTATTGATCCTGCTACCACTGAATTACGTTCTCCAGAATGCACCTGCTGCCCCCTGTCCTCAGTCATTTCACACCTTACTTGTGAAAATGCCAGAGAAGGTATGATTTTCAGCCCAGTCTTTGTCAGGTTCCTTTTTAGTCTTGCATTTTTAGAGATGTTAGACAGAAGGTTAAGAGGGTTGTATTTTATTCTTTCCATCTTGCTGTTCATGGTTCACCTCGGTGTCAAGAATTGCTTTTGGAATTTGATCATATTGAATATAGAATTACTCTTAATTTAGTTAGAGCAGTTCTATTCACCATAGCATCTATGACACTAAGAGTAAGAACACATTCACCTGTGTTAGAGATCTGCCAAGCAGATTGCTCTTGTCAAGGGGGAAGCTTATTCCCCATGTATTTCTGTGCTCTGCCAGTGCTGCTGTCACACACATAGCTGTTCCTACTCTCTGTGCAAAATTCGCTGAGGGGAATACACACAGCAATGCACTGAAAAAGGTATTTAGGACAAGTTACAGCTCTAGTACTACTATAGCTCTGTTCCTTCTCAGTATATAGAAGTTAATTTCTCACTGCAGTGTTCCCTGATGCCACAAAAAGCTTTTACTTCTATCAGAAATAAGCCTGTAGAAAAGATAGTTCTTTAATCTACTGAAACCTTTTCATTAGTGAAGGAAGCTGAAAAATGCCATATAGTCTAAATTACTGTGCTGAGCATTGCAGCTGATGAAAATAGAGGGGTTTTGTTTTGTTTTGTTTTACATGGTGTTCTGTAATTTTAGGTGAAATGTCTAAAAGCAGTGTAAAATGTATGGATACTATTAAAATCTGACTTTTGGATCCAGATCCAGTTTTGAACTATTGATTTCATGAGAGGAGCGTTGTCTTTTGATTTTTTTTTTTCCCCTTCCTTTTTAAAATGAAGCAGCCCCCTGCTTCTAGCCTGGGAGTAATGGAAATTCAGGGTTCTTAAATTATGTAATGTTGTGAGTTGTCATGCTGAAATTACGCTTTCTATTTTTACTTTTTTTTTCTGGGGGAACAGATGGACCCAAAAAACCCCAACATCCCCCCCCCCCCCAATACCCACCTAAAACCCAACCAAAATTTCATGAGCAGAGCCTGGTAGCTGCCTACCTGTGGAGTTATTCTTCTTGGTTTTGATATGTAGTGACTTTCATAAACAAACCCAATTGAGTTTATTGATATGGAGGGGAAATTAAATTTTTAAAAAAGAAATAAAGATTTTGGTGATACTGGGAATTACTTATCAGCTCTAAGAAGACAGAATCTTTGATAGCCACACACTTTTTCTTGTTAAATAATGGATGTACACGATAATTGAGAAAGTCATAGAACTTTTATGTAAAGAGGCATTACAGGAGACAGTCTACCCATATATTGCATTGCAGTTTTTATTATATTGAAGAAAAAATAGTTCACAAAAGGGATAAAATCTTGCTATAAATGTAGATGTTAATGCGGAGGTCTATATTAGAAACTGGTAATGTGATTGTAACTGGGAGTGATTTTTGAGACCAAATTTCCTAATATAAAATTAAGCATTCTATATTGTAAACCCTACACTGATTGCCATTGTACTGCCAGCCTTAAATTCCCACATAAGGGCTAAAAAGAACAGGGATATTGTAAAGCTTCTGTCATTTTAATGTTTCAGAGAAAAATGTAAGCATTAAACCAAAAGTTCAAACTCGTATTCAGGCTTGCTACTAGTTTTCTGTTCAGTTTTGCCTGATTTTCCCCACCCCTTTAAATGTGTATCAGGTTTGCTGTTGAGCAGCTAATACAAGCAGGGCAGTGGCTGTCCTTGCTTTCTTCAAACCCTGCTCATCTTGCTTCCATGTTCCTCTAGTGGTACTCTCCCTTTCTGTTTTGCAACACAGTTGAGGTTCTTGGAGGGTTTCCATATACACACTCAGAACCTGAGTTTGTACATCCTGGATTACAACATGAAACTCCTTTGATAACAGCCTGAGTTTTCAGCACCAGAGTATGAAGTAATAGAATTCTCACTACCTGAAAGAGGGGGGAGTGGGGAGCAAGACCAAATTAAAATGCACAATGTTTTATTACCTGAAAGAGCTTAATAGATTTGCTTTTGAGTGTTGGATATAGGTAAACTGTATTTGTTAGGTGCTTGAATTTTTCCTTCATCCCAAGAAACATTCTTAGTGATTACTTTTAGTTTCAGATAGTATTTACTATATAGATTATGTTAGTGATGAAACACTATTGCTATTTGTCGTGTGGCAGTGTTTGGAATCAAACAGCAAGTTGGAGTGCAGCAGCAAGTTTTTGAAGTACACTTAGCCAGACAGTACTGTGTTTGTTCATAATCTCTTGCAATCCATGCTTTGCTGTTTGTTTTAATCGTAAAGAGCAAAGCCTTTAAACTGGTACCTGGAGCAGAGTGGGAAGTAGCTTAACAAGATGGCTCATAACAATTACTGAAAAATTAATCGTTCAGTCTTGCTATTTACTAATGTGTTCTCATTTATATAAAATCAAATATGCATACAACAAAAAGCAGAATCTGGGAACTAAGTAGAAGTAAATTTGCATAGTTTCACGATACTAGGTATTTAACAATGTAAATGGGAAGCGAAACATCAGCATTTGAAAGTAGTGAAGAAAATATAGACTACATAGAAGAGATCACAAGAAACTGAAATCACTAGTAGTCCTATTGGTAATGTTTCAGGTAACTAAATAATTGTGATAAAATCTTTGCAGAGCCAAGATGAAGACTCACTGTCTTATTTCTCTGTTTAAAATGCCAATATATATGTATTCATTTAGTAACTTCTGGGTGGAACCAGTAGGGGTTTTTACACCTGTGAGACACTACTGAGTAGAAAATGCAACAACAAAGGCTGTATTCAGGTATCCTGAATTCTGAGGAAGTGCCTTGTGAGTGAGAGCTATGTACCTTATGTCTTTCAGAGTTTAATCCGACAGAGGGAAATCATGGAGAGGATTTCATAAACTTTATAATGTCTGAAAATGGCCTTGAGCTCATTAAATGAATATAGGATTTCTTTATCAAAAAATGATAGTGTGGAGGTAATCCTGTTCCCTGACAAGTCCTTGTGTTCTGTGTTATGCTCAGTAATTAACATAACTTTAAAAGTAGGTTTTAAAACAAAAGTATGGGGCAGAATTGTGGTGTGATACAGGACCAGAAGACCCAGTGCTTCACTGACATCTCACACGAATAGGAATTGCTGTGCTGCTGGCAATTATGCCCTCTTCCTTGAGACTTCTGTTTTAAAATACTGCTTTAGAGGCAATGAAAATCCATGCAGAATGTGATTTTTTTATTGCTTGCAATCTATTTTGTATACAGAAAGATGAATTTTAGTAGTATGACTGCTGAGGGCATGCAGTGATTGCAGGCCCATTGATTGGCAGTTCATTAACTCTTGCAGACATCCCTGTAGATGGCATGAGGGCTTGTGCACGGTGGTGGATTTGTTTGCACCTGCCTAAACTACTGCCTAGGGGTTAATTTAGCTCAGCCTTGGAGCTTCACGCTCTGTGTGTGTGTGTTATTCATGCATGTGCTCTGTGACCACAGCTTCTAATTCTTCACTTCTCTAAGCCAGATTTAGTGAATGAGATATAGAAAAGCTGCAGCACTATCCTGGAGGTGTAAGTTATCTGTGAGCTCTGGGAGGAGATGGGAGAACTTACCTCTTCACATGGATAAGTCTGTTCAATCTAAGCTGTTCGTTTCTTTGTCACCGGCTTTGTAGCTACTGAACCAGTTGGGTAATCCCTTGTGCCCTAAATTGGATTGGAACTAGAAATGACCTGGGAAGTGTTACTCATTTGACCCCATGTTTATGAATCGATACAAAGGAAATCTAAGCACTTGTTTGTGAGTCATAGGAAATCATAAAAATGCTTCTGTGTTTATAAAATGGTCACGCACAGCCTAGAACTTCGTGCTTTTTGAACTGTAGAGTATCCTCAGATCTAGTACGTTCTCCAGCACAGGATCTGTCTTAGGATGTTTTGGTATTCTGCAGTTATTGTTGTAAGTTATCAGCGCTGGCAGCCAGCCCTCTCTAATACGGAGTGCATTTGCAGGGTCTCCCATGTACACAGATGTTGCTAATCTTGATTTCTGCACAGTGTGCTCAAATGGGAGAATGATTAGTTGCCTAACAGAATGAGAGGGGAAAAATTTGCCATCTACTAGAGTCTGTTTTTTTGTTAAGCTTCGTTAACAGTGATGTGTTTCCCCTTCTGCTTTGCCCACAGGCATTTATTTTGAAGGTGGCAGAGCAGAAGACAATGGTTGAATCATTCTGGGAAAATAAAAATTAATTGTTTTTGTTTGTTGATCCTAAATCACGCAGGTGATGCCTTGCCATCTGGAAGTGTCTGTTCTTTGCTCCTTTAGTTGAAGGCCCTTCATTTTCCAGTGCCAGTAAGAACCCAAAGTCTTTTGTTCTTTTGTTGACTTTATTGTAAAGACAAAAGATTGTCATTGCCTCACAACTTCAGTGATCCGAGTTCTAAACTACACTGAGCAGGAGGATTACTGGGTTACTTAACCTCATGCACCATCAGGATATGTCACTGTGAAAGAGGGATTCCCCCTTCCACCACCCCCCGAAATTAAATTATCAGTAGCTGACACCCTGTTAGAAGTCAGTGTTTTCAAAATAAAGAGTTGATGAAAACTTGCAAGATCTTTTTGGTATTGCCTTACAGTTCTAAGCTGAAAGGAATTCAGCAGTGTGTGTAACCAAGGTAAAAAAAAACCCCTGTTTTATTGTAAAGCATATTAGTGTGTACTTGTGTGAGTATAAATTTCTCTTAAACAAGCTTGTTAGACACTGAAAAGGGGATTTCACAGAGGTGAGCCATAGCTCGGCGAGGCTGGCCCTCTGGGTAGAGTGAACGTGGCTTCATTACGGGTGATTCATAGCAGTTGAGTACAGAGCTCCTGTGCTGCATCACCCACTGAGTAAATGTAATTATGATATCAAGTTCTTAATGAAGACATGTGACTGAATATACCTTCAAATTATGTTTCTATTTCCCATTTAACTTAAAGAATAGCACTGACCCACATTATTTAGTTATTCATGAAAATGCTTTGTGGTCTTTGTTTTGTCCGTCTTGAGGAAAAAAAAAAACCTGTAAACTGACTTGTAGTTCTGAAGCAGATCTCTTTTTGCAACTCATTTGGCTCAGAGCTTGGTATTCTGCAGTTTGTCTCTGCTTTTTTATTTTTATTTAAACTTTCTGTGGGTATTTTTATGTGATGAGAGCTTGTAGCTTTATGCCTGTTTTGGTTAAAAAGATTTTATAAGAGATAGGTGGGTTTTGTAAAGCAATTGTGTTCTGCATTTTAAAGTGACACATTTTAGAAAAGGTTGAGTCTTTTTTTTTTTCAGGATATTATTGTCAATAATATCACCAACACCTGTGAAAGTAGAACACGAGGAAGAATATTGCTGGGTATATAACAGCATGCTCTCCATTAAAAATAAAATAAATTGTCTGTTGATATTAGTGCAGGAATAAGTGTCACCTTTAAAAGGCTAAAACTGGTCTCTGCTGTTGAAGAGACTATTGGCACTGCACAATTAGGATGATGCTTATGTACAGTTCTACTGTTTGGATCAGTCTGCATGCAACAATATGCATTATATAGGAAATAATTTTTTCAGATTCAGGCTTAACTTGCATTTTCAACATTTGCATTAAGGTGTGCAGTATGTGGAAGTTGGAAGTTGCTGTGATTTAGCCAAATGTGCACAGTTGCAAGTTCTTTTTCTAACTGTTTTAATTCCTGAACTGGGGTTGTAGTGGCCTAATTACTGACAGTGAAAGTTCATGAAGAATTGTGCGCTTATTATTGTTGAAACCTAGGGCTGAGGAAGGAGGGTAAGAGATTGTGGCTTTATATTTCTCAGTACTTTTTTCATTTGAAGATATTTTGTGTATCAGACTTGGTGAAGTGGTGAGTTTGTTCATTGCTGAGTGGATGCTACGGCAGCTAATTCAGCTTGACATTCACTTGTCCAATCTTCAGTGCTATTGAGAGCATGAAATGCACAAGACAGCTTTGAGGTAGCTGAAGATGTGAACCAAAAGCTCTAAAATATCTTAGCTGTATGTTTCTCTATGTATCGCTGTCCAAAACATCTGCTAGCGCTCTCAGTGCTGGTTCTGTCGTCTTCCTCAGCTCATTCTTCCAGAGAGGAGATTTATTTGCAGAGAGGAACAATCTCAAGAAACTGCTATATCATGTCATTGAACTCGCTCAGAGTTCCTTATCCTAAAGCAAACCCAGAGTATCCTCTCTAACAAACAGTTTCTTTGTGTGCTCTGGCAGAATTTACAAAGGAACAAGCCTGATGGGTCTAGAAGTTATTATAGAGTAGAGGACCATAGGGCCAGGATTAGCCCAGTAATTTTTATGTGGCACCTTGTATTGCTTATGAATGAATTTTTTATTTTCTTTTTTTCCTCTTTTCTTCTTTGCAAGTGGCATACCTCTCTGGCTTGTAATTGTTTCTTTCTTACATCAGATGCCACACAGGAGTTTTAGGCAAAAGTTTCTTGCATATTTTCCACCTTTCTGTGGTACATTTTTTTTGGTCATACATTCATAAATGTTTCTGTGGACAAAAAGTGGTATAGAGGGTAGCTATAGAACTGAAGAAAGTTTTACTGTATCGTCACAGGCATTTTGATTGTCACCACACAATTTCATGATTCCTGAATTATTTTGTAAGATTGTTAATATTTTTTTAACCAGTTATGATTTGCATAAAAACAGTATCTGTGTAATACGTGTAATGAAAGGATTCACAAAATAATAATTTTGCAAAATAACAGCTTTTCATGCAGAAGTTGGAAACTAAAGTGGAATAGGATTTGTTTTAGGTCCCTGGTGGCACTTTCTGCAGAAGTGGTATGAGCAGGGACCCAAGGGCGGGTGCCCAAGGTGGTTTTGTGTTGTGTTTTTAGCTGAGGTCACAGTCAACAGAGGCCCGTGAAGGAGGCCCTGCTGGTAATGTCCAGGTGACAGTTCTACTTTTCTCATGTTCCGCAGAGATATGCAGTGGGGAAAAGGCATGTGCTCATCAGACTGTCCAGTTTGTGTTCGCTGCTTGAGGCAGTTGCTTCAGGCCTTTCTGATCTTTTACTCTGTTCCCAGAAATTATGCTTGCATTTTTCTTATGTAGTTGGAGTTCTCACTAGCTGTTTATGATAGTTAAAAGCCAGCAGAGATTTTTACCTTGGTCTGTTAGTTAATATAGTCACCAGCCTTTGAAAAATTTTCCACTCATGCTTTGAAAGTAGAAAGTGTACTGGTATATAAAAGGTTGACCATGATGTGATCTGCAGTTACGCTGATAACATCTCTTGTAACCTCTGTTCTGCTGATCTGAAAAACGAGAAGGTTGATTAGCTAGAAAAATAAAGTTGCACACTGTCATCCTGTAATGAAGGATTTGTTTCTGATGCTTCAATATAGTAGTGGGTAGTTTGTCTGTATACATTAAAGACGTTTTCAGGTCTGGAGGGCTAGCCATTCCACTAGCTATCCTCAGTGTACAGTTGGTTGCAGAAGGCCAGCAGAAAGCTTATTGTCATGTCTGAATTGCAGTTGAGATGCAAACTGCTGTGAGAATAGAGAGGGAAAAGGAGAGGGAGCTGTAGGGAAGCTAGCAGAAATCCAACAAGCAAGAGACTGGGGAACAGAGGAATTGATAAGCTGTGACAGGACCTATTCACAGTGTACTGGCTTGTTAAGTGTGTACAATTTATGGACCTTAGGTATTTTCTTGGCTTTATGCATGTGCCTAACCCTCAGATTGGATGCCAGTGCATTGACCACTGTGCTAATACATGTTTTCTTTCACTTCTCACCAAGTTCTGAATGAGGCATGAGGAACATTAGCTCTCTTTGCCTTGCGAGTGTCTTAGAGATGAATACAGTGCAGGAGGTTGACTCTAAGATGGGCATGCTTTGAAGCATGATCGGAACCAAGCAGCTGTCTCCCATTCCAGGTCACAGTTTGCATTATGTGGTGTGGAGAGAAAGGAAAGAATGAGACAGAAGGCGGCTTAGAGAGAAATTGCAGCACTAATATGACTGCCTGCTTTCTCTTCTTGTACTCAAGTTATTTCACAAAGTGCATTTTTTGTAGTGCCAGCCTTGGTTGCTTTTCGTTTTTTTTCAAATGCACTCTTAGTCAAGAAATCTGACAACGCATCTGTGTTACACATTGTTCCCATTTATGAACTCAGTAAAATGGGTAGATTATATAGTATAGGGAAGCAATTAGAGTCACAGTTTTTTTCCAGTGTATCAGTGCTGGTATTAGAAAAATAATGTTTTGCATTTTGCCTGAGATTTCTTCATTGCATTTGGGAGGCTTCTCTATGTTTTGCCAACTGCTATGGAAGCAGTTGTTGTTAGGGTAAATTTATGTTGTATGTACCGGGAGTAGCATATATGCAATTTCAAAACACTGTCCTATGTTGGTGCTGGTAGGTTTCCCATGAAAGGTTTCCTATGAATTTAGAATGGTGTGTTAGGCTCCCACCATCTGATCCGTCATCACGTGACTAGGTAGCCAGAGATTTCTAGAGGGTTGGGACATCCAGTTTTTCAGTTAAAAAGGCATCCTCCTGCCCCAGGGTATGGTACTTAAGACAAACTGTGTCCCTCCCCTTTGAGGGACCACAGATCATGAAAGATTGCTTCCTTGTGTAGAAATTGTGGAAGTAATGACTTTTGTATCTACAGTATAATGTGTTTGACACACCCTGCCAAGCTCTTCCCTCTGGCTGCTAGCTTTTGATTCTGATTTTTCTGACTCCATAAACACAAATATTGGCATGGCTGTAAAACATTAATGCCAGACTGGTACTTAAGCATTGGTTATGAGAGATTCACACTGTTCCTTTGTCCTTTCAATTCCTAAATCGTGTAAGGCTGCCTTCATTTTTCTGTATCTTCCTTTTTGGCTGTTGCTTGCTGTAGGCTCCTAGGCTTTAATCATTAGAAGCTGCTGGACTAATTCATACCTTTATGCACCACAAAGTTGTTTTCAAAAGGTTGTGCATGGAGCAGTACCTTAATTTTTTCAGACCTAAGCAGATGGGGCATCAACTATTTTCCCCTCAAAGCCACTGAAGAAATCTTAAGTTGCTTCACAGTGCTCTGCATGCTGATCCCTAGAGAGGTTCTCCTCTGGGACGGAGGGAGTGACAGCCCTCCGTACTGCGTCGAGTTCCTACAAGCACAGTGTGGGCTACTTAGTGTGGTTCTGAAAAAGAATTGTTTATGGGAGGAGGAGGGTAGTTACAAGCCTTGTGTTTTGTGGCTTGGCCTACAAACCTGTAGATAATATCAGTGCAAACTGATAGCACTGCTTTGTTCTCGAGGAGGGTTTAAATATTTCTTGTTTATCTCGCTTTGCCGAGAGCCTGGTTTGCAAGGTAGAGCTAAATGGAGATGGTGTCTTGGCTCTGTGGAGATACTTTGTCCTGTACATCTGCAGGATGTTGCTAAGAGGAGACCTGTTGAACCTTTCCCCTGCTGTTTCACAAGTTGAAATGTGAATAGGAAGATGGGATCACTTGTGTCATCAACTCAAATTCTCCACAATGGAACTACAGATGATATTCCACTCTCTCTAAAAAAAAAAAAAAAAAAAAAAAAACACAAAAAAAAAACAAAACACCCCAAAAAGCCAAAGCCAAAATCCAGCTTGCAGCCAAGTGTAAAAGACATGTGCTTAGGAGAGTGAAGGCAATTCTATTTCGCTTTCTTTTATCTTTAATTGCAGTGGACGTTTGTTGATTTGATCCAAATTGAGGGTACAAAAATCTAAAAACATTTGTAGCAGCTAAAAATGTTTTGGCTATGTAATTCATGATTGTGATACCTATACTGTTAGAATAAACAGCATTTTGAATATCTTTTTTATTTTCCTTATTTTGTTCTGGTAACCTAGCATTTGAGGATTTGACATTTATTTGGTTTCTAGGTTGTGTAATGTGAATATGGTACTGCAGTATTCGAAGAGAATGAAAATGTGTGTTTAAACAGGTATTTCTGCACAGAAAGTTTATGGAGCTATTAAACCAACTGTAAATTGACGATTTTCTCATTTGGTTAATTACATTTACCAATTACATTTTTTAGGTCACATTTAGGTCGTCTTGTGGAACCTTCTGAGAAAACAAGGGTAATAGTAAGAAGATGATGTTTAATAAATGAATCTTCACTACACAGTCAGAGTGAAACAGGAACAGCTTCTCTGGAGTAAGTAATAAAGTGTTTTGCTGGGTTTTTTTTTTGTTTTTGTTTTTCTTGTAAAGTCAGTACCACAGTTATTAGGCTGCTATTGTATTTAACGTTGTTATAGTTGCATTAGAGAAATATTAGTGACTCCATACTCATTTCAGTTGATCAGCTGGTAATGGACACTTTTGGACTCTTATTGAAGCATCTCCCATCTTGGAAGCAGTTGTATCTTAGGCAATTTAGAAGTGCTTCAGATTTTTCTCTTGGCTGCTGTGTGTTCTGGGTATGGTTTTGAGCCGGAAGTGGCCTAGTAGAGATGGAATTACATATAATCCCTGATTTGATGGCACAAGTTAAGGCCCTGCCTGTATCTTCCAGGGAATTTGAAAATGTAATTGGTTTTTTGGCTGTAAGTTTCTACTCCTGGCACTTTTTGTGTGACTTTGATATTTTTGTGGTCGGTATTTTAATATTGTATTGCAGTTCCATCATCTATTAAACTAACGTAAATCTTCAATTTATGGATCTCAGATATGTCTCTTCTTCACTGTTCTAGTGAACTTCTAGCTTTTCTGGATTCTAGGCTGAGACGTGTCTCTTATGAAGCTTAGCTACCTAACTCGAGGACTGTGGATTGCGCCTTTTGGTATTAGATACCTGAGCATTTATATACTGATACAGAATTATTCTTAATTACTATGTGCTTCACTTACTTGAGATGGGAGATATAATAATTTTTCTGTCAGTCACCTTGTTTGCATCAGATTGTAGGATGTTTAAACATATTCCTGTAGAGGTTAGAAACTGGAAAAAATCTGCATAATTTTCTGCCTGCAGACTTTACTCATGTAAATGTGGTTCTGCAGGATTCACTGGGTATACACTGGAATGTAAAGTTAGGAACGAAAAATAGAACTGGCCATTAGAACTGAAAGGAGTGGAAAATGGTTTTAGTTTACAGCAAGTATATTTTGGCATATTGCTTTATTGCAAAGAGGAAATGACTCTTCTTAGCTTCTTCTTTAAAAAGGGATGTGTACATGGTGTCATAATTTTGGGTAGAAAAATGTCTGTGAAACCTAGTCAGGCAAACTGAACTTTTCCTACTTGGTATTTTTTCCAAAGTGTTTTTAACAGGCAAAATAATGTATTTGGATTGATAACTTGTTTTTTTACAGGCAGGAAATAAATTATTATAAAATTTCAATTAAACATGGATTTAAAGAGATTGATGTATGTTAGTTCCCTTTCTGTAAGTACTTGAAGCAAATGCTGCGACTTGAAGTCAGCACATGTAAATTTGTATCGGTTCCTGATCTAGGCTGTATGTCAGGTGGCTGGTAAACATACTTGTGAAGGGTTCTTGTAGCACCTGATACCTCAATTCTGACTTCTGAAGTTTTTATAAACTGTGTTGTATTAAGCTATTCGTCTTTTACTGACTTGCTAGACAACGCAGTAGAAATACAAGCACCTATCAAAATATCCAAATGAAAAAATACCTATTTGCTGGTTACACATGTACTTTGACAAATTAGTTCTTGACTCCAGTAAACAAGTTACTGAAACAGTTGGGCAATAAAGTTGAAACTGAGCTCTCCAAGCAAATGAAATGAAAAATGCCCACTGGAGACAGCTTTAGTCTTCTTAAATCATTGTAAACAGGCTTGTGCCAAGCACAAAACTTGCTCATGTGTTAAGTAGCCAGTAAACTTGTGTCCACCACCCCACCCCCGCCTTTTTTTTTTTTTTAGGGACTTAGGGAATTCAGATGTTATAACCTAAATTTTTTTCTAATTTGTTATTTTGGGTAAATGTTTTTGAACCTTTTTTGTTTTGATTTGGACATTTATGTATGCTTGTACAGATTTCAGTCATCGTGAAGTCATTTGCAATTGGAATCCTTCATTAATGTACTAAAGACATTAAAAGAAAGTCTGAGTAGTGTCTATATTCGCAGATGAAAAGCCAGGTAAAGTTCTCATGAAGTCTTGAAAGCAGATGCTGAACCTCACAGCTGTGGAAAAGTAACCCCACGCACCAGTCAGGCTGCTAAAGTCAGATACTGAAGGCTCCAAAGGTAGCTGCTTTTCTGGGCGTCAGTAGGTTGAGCGCGAGTCAGCAATGCGCCCTTGCGGCAGTGAAGACTAACCACACACCGGCTGCCTCAGCAGCAGGGCAGCCAGATGGTCAAGGGAGACGGTTATTCCCCTTCACTCATGGCCTCTGAAGCTGCATCCAGAACACTGTCTCCACTTCTGGGCCCTCAAGATGCAGTGAGATGCTTACAAACTGGAGCATGTCCAGCGGAGGGCTGCTGCTGAGGCGATGGGGGCTGCAGCATGTGACATTCAAGGTGGCGGGTGTGCATGACCTTTGTTTGGGGAAGACAAGGGGAGAAAGATCTTTACTAGAGTTTTCTACTGCCTGAAGGAAGATTATAGAGATGTGTCCAGATGTCTTGAGTGGCAGAGGGAGACAGAATGCAAGTGGTAGAACGTAGAAGTTGCAACAAAAGAGATTCCAATTGAACATAAGGGAAAAATATGTCACTGTGAGGGTGGTTAAGCACTGGAGTGGGTTGCTCCTGGAACCTGTGGAGACTTTCAAAATTAACTGTGCAGACTCCTAAGCAACATGCTTTAACTTCAGTGTTGAAACTAGTCTTGGGACCACGTGACTCCCAGAGGTCCCTTCCAACCTAAATTAGACTGTGATTCGTAGATAATCTTAACTATTTTTGGTCCTTATGATGAATGGCCAGGACTGCTTTATTACTGTTAACTTCCCGACAAAAGTATTGCTTGTCTGCAATTTTTAGGATTATTCTTTTCTACCAAATGGCATTATATTTCAAGCTGTCTGTATAAATATAATGAAAAAGATGCATAAAATACATCTAAATATTTGCATTAGACTTGAATTGTTGGATTTCTTCCAGTGGTTGTTCAGCATTGAACAGTCCTGTTCATATAACAAACAGCTGTGAACAGACACCTCTGAATCTGTGTAGCGGGTGACATTGAAGCTGGTGTTGGAAGAAAACTAACTGCAGAAATCCAGACCAGATTGCTCTATGTAAGAAACCGACCCAGTCAGGAAGAACGTCTAGTCTGATGAAACATGTTGTTTTTTTTTTTCCCTTAAAGAGTATCTTTCTAACTTTTAGTATCCGTGGCATCTCTGTATGTGAGACTTAAACACCATCTGCTTATGAGATAGCTCTGTGTTTGGGTCCGCGTGCCTTCCTTTTAGCAGAAAAATTTTACTCCTAATTAATTTTCCACTGTTTTTAATAGTTTCACTTTTGCCTCTCTTTCTAGATGCATACAATCTGTCTGCTGGAGAATAACCCTCTTTCCTAGCGGTTTTGATTGAAATATCAGAAATAATTGAAAAATTAATCTTTTAGCCCCTGTGTGAAGGTATCTATATATAGGAAAACCTCAATTTCTGGTCTCAACTTTTTTTATAGTAGGAAGTCATCTAGCTCATAGTTTAGAGATGTGACATTTTAATAGCTGGATGGGAAACAGTTGGCTGCTGGTGAAATTTGATGGTCTAGGTCCATTTGTACCATTGAAAAGGAGAGGAAATATTAACCATTTATATATTTAAATGTCTTGTAAGTGGAACGTTTACTCCTCCTTTCCTTGCTGTTTATAGTTGAACAAGCAATTACTCTCAGTTGTAGAACAGGCAAGAAAAAAACAGAGGACAGAGCTAGTACTGATTTAGTATTTCCTAGTTTTTTTGTTAGACTATTAAGAATTCTTGTAAAATTCTTGTAGAGCAATGGGGGTGGGGGAGGGATGGGGACCCTACAGTTTACTTACTACCATGAATCAATAAAAGCACAATTATTAATGCATCTTTTCAGATTCATGACAGGCACATTATATAGTCTTTTGAATAATAGCTTGAGTTGTTTTAAAGCCAGCCGTTTAGGCTGTAGTTGTACATACATTTTAAAAAATGAGCTTAGGAACCGGGCAAGCCGGCCCTGGGGCTGGAAGAAACTGTCACTCTTCCTCCACTACTCATCTTGCTTCTATTTACATCTTCACTTCGCTGGCACAAGCAGTTATGCAGCATTGCAGGAAACTGTCTGACTCACCTGTGTTAAAATGACATCTCTGTTCTGGGTTAAGGTTCAGCTCTTTCTCTTCCTTTCCCCTACAGTCTGATGGTCCAGACCTCTTTCTTCCCATGTGCCAGCTCTGTTAATCTCTTGTGTTAAGCTTGGTTTGTTTGGTTTTTTTAAATAGTGAGCATCCTATCATTTAAATGTTTACTAGAATCTTTTTTTAATATTAGAACTAAACATATCCTAACATTTCATGCTAACCTTCCCCTAGTACATGAAATATCTACAGTGATCTGGATTATCAAAAGTGAATTGTCTAGGTTGTGAACTAACCAGGTCTAATCTTCTCCCAAATCTTTAGTCTCATCTTATTATCCTGGAGTGTGCTAGACAGAATTCATTAGTCGTCATGTCAGGTGCCCCTCTGCTTGCTGCTATTTAAAACTTGCTAAAATCTGAGAGCTGTTTACAAATTTTCCTAAAGGTGAATGTACCAGATAGGTTCTCACAGCCCAATTGACATAGGATACTGAATTATCTGACTGGGCTTTTTGCTTCATTTGAGCTGTTCTCCTTCTTGTCTCCCTGACTCTGTTGGTCAAGGTGTCAAATTAACTGTTACTTACATGACAGTGCTCTTCTAATATGCTGTCATCTTCCATTTCTTTATATTGTCTCCTGTCTTTATCATGCCGAACTAGATTCCGCTGAGCTGAAAGTGGATGTTTTCTTGCAGTGGCCCCAGCTTCAGGGTGATCCAGTGATCAAATGCTTCTTAAGACAATTTCAGACAGTAGCATTTAAATATAAAAGAAGTTTTTCTTCTCCCTCCAACTCACTTTAGCTGTACAATACAAAATGGTAGTCTGAAACACCTTATTTGTAGATATATATATTTTAATGTACCTATATAGTACTTTCAAGATGGAGCAAAGGATAGTCATGACTTAGCTGTGAGAAACTGTTATCTTAGTTTTGTACTTTGTGTTCATTATGACTGATGTGCTGCCTGTAAATTGTCTGAAGTCTGTTAGAAGCCTGGGACTTCAGTTTTATGCATTTGTTTGGTTTATCACAAATAACCTTTGGAGGGAGCAGGATCTGTGTTTACTTGCCTGAGTATAAAGTAATAAGGAGTAAGAATTTCCTTTTATCCTCATTGTCTGAACCAGCTCTGATAAGACTTCCAAGTCTGGAATACCATTTTAATCGTGTTGTTCTCTACCTGTAGACTTGTTCTGCAGGAAAAAATTTCTGAAGACAATAATCTCATTTACAGCTACTTTTTAAATTACATTTTCATTGAATCATAGAATAATTTCCATAAGAAGGAATGACCAGAGGTTATCTAACCTAACCATCTGTTCAAATAAAGTTGCTTAAAATTAAATTAAATTTTAATTTGAACCCATTTAACATGTTTGCATTTTTTTCATATCTCTTAAGTCCTGTTGAAGTCAACTGCAAATTCAGGTGCTCAGCATTTCTTGAAAACTGGGCCACTTTTTAATTTAGAGGCATTAATATTAAAGTAGAAACTCCATTGTGGTTTTAAAATCCTGGCTTCAGTTTTTAAAACTTAGTGCATAATGCTATGGGTACAGCAGAGGAATAAAGCTACAGAAGGTGAACAGGCAAAATAATCAGGGACCATGGGAAAAAAACCTAAGTAAATTCTCTTTGTGGAAAATTAAGTTATATTTCATGAGGTGAATGAGAGAATCTAAACTTGAATAGCCGAGAGACCACCCTTGGTACCAGTCTGAGCACTGAGAGGGAATGACATTTAAATAAGACCTTTCATGTTTTCTATACATAGATATTTTTAGAAAACTAAATGGTGATATTTTTATTCTGAGTTCTGGAGGAATCCTTACTAAATGGACACTTAATTTTCCATTCCATAGGGCCAGCTCATGTGGCAGTTGAACGACACTGCTGGGAAATATTTATAGTACCACGTGATCTTTAAAAATAACTTCCCAGGCTACATTGTCGATGTCTTGAATTCTTAAAATCTTTGCTATTGTAGATAGGTAACCATGATGTTCCTGGAATGGAAAAATCTTAGCTTTGCTGATTTAGGCATTTGTATTTATAATTAAGTTGTTTGTATTTACATTTTAAATTTGTAAGCAGTTTAGATTGAAATTCACCTATGCAGCTGTAGAACTCCAGAACCTTGACTTGAGTTCACTCTTCATGGCAAAACAGGAATTCTGGTCGCATGGTATGAAATACCATACACAACAAGATTTGTCAGTGCATTAGAGCCCATCTTTAGAAGAACGTCTCTGTTGATCCTGTCTGAAGTGTGATGTCTAGTGAACAGAAAATACAGTTCTCAGTAGTACATGCAATGCTTAGCGTAGGTGCTTTCTCTGTCACATTAAACCCTTAAAAAAAACTTGGGTTGCAATTCCACATTATACCTAATTTCATCCCTCTGACTACTTCCGGAGAGTAGCAACAGTGTTCTCACCCCACCCTTTCTTCAGATATGGTGCCTGCTTGTCACAGGGTGAGGCAGGTCGTTCCCTGAGCTGATGGAAAACTAGTAATGTTTGTTCATGTTGTTTTTCCATTGTGTGGCTAGGGCAGTGGGGGACAGCCAAGAAAGGGGAAAAGCGTAGCAGCACTGCTCTGACTGTAGACTGCCCTCAAAGTGAGCTACAGATAAGGTGAAACTGCATGCAGGACACAGTGACTTATGAGAGTCAAGCTAGGGTTTGAAGTGATCCTGTTACAGTCAGTATAAATACAGTGGAAGTCAGCAAAATGGGAGTCCTGTGCAACCCTCTGAAAATGCTGCCAGCATATTTACTGCAGAACAGTTGTCTTAGGCTGTGGCGACAGATGTGGATTTGTTAGCAATTTTAGGAATAGAAGAGAATGTAGCTCTACAGAGCCATGAACTGGCACACTGATCTATATATTTGACTTCAGAGTCTTCAGAAGAAATCAGAATTTTTTCTAGTATAAAGGAGGAGAAATTTTTCCTTTGATTTTTTTGAAATGCTTCCTAAGTTTCATAGGACATAAACCTTCCTGCATATTCTGACTCCTTTTCCATCTTTGCTGCTAGATTCTTTTCCCTTATTTGTCCTCAAATATTTCCTTTATAGCTTGCTCATCTTTTTATAGTAGTAGATGTTTACGTAGTTAGAAAAATGATTACAATGATTATATTGTGTAAGTGCTTAGTGTTTCTCCTACTTAAACTGTGTGATATGCTGCTGCTATTTCATAGAAAATTACTGTGGTCAGATTGTCATCTAGTCTGTTCTGGACAGTAAGATATTGTTTAAACACTGTTCTTGTGTGTCTGGATAGGGTGTCCCTTTTCAATTGCTTTCACTGCTGCAAGACTTTTTTAGCCCCTTGACTGCCACATGACAGACCAAGCAGTAGATAAAAAGCTGTATTGATCAGAGTTACGATCGTCTTGAATGTGGTGCTTAACAGTTGTAATAACTTACTGTACAAAGAAAAAATCTGGATAAGCTGAGTGCTCTTAGCTTGTTTCGATTATGCAAAAGCTAGTTTCTGATATTTGTCCTTTAGGTAAATATTAATGGTTTTAGTGAAAAGTAAATCCAGGCTTGTATTTAATGTGAAGGGTTGTAGATACTTACATGTCCTTAAAATGTGCCCTTGTTTGAAAGAGGTGTCATAAAGAAACTTCTTCATACAAAGGTGATTTCTTCCCCCCTGCCCTCCCCACCCCCCACCCTATTTCAGGGATAGGTGACATAATTTCAGGTGTACAATATCTCTTCTAAAAAATTGACTGAGGACTAGATTTCCTTGATGCTATGAGGCAGCCCAGGAGACTAAATGCTACGAGAGAGAACAGGGTGTCAGGATTTTCCTCTAACACTGTATTATATGGCTGTTTATATTTACCAGCTTCCTTCTAGCTGCTTTTACTTCTCTTTTATTAGTATTCTTTTTTATTATACTTCAGGACAAAAGATTGGATGTTGCATTTGATATTACATTGGTGTGTCTTAATAACAGAAAAATACAGCTCAAAGGGTGAGTGTTAGGGGATTTGTGGTGACTTCACAAGTAAAGGAGAATTCCTAACTTAATGATGTGGTGTGAAATGTCACAACTGGTGCATTCTTCAGAATGTTGGTTTTAGAAGAATTTACCCAACACAGATTTATATTGGGTGTTGATAACAATCCGTGTGGATTTGAGTACTTTTTAATGTCTAGGTCTTTTGCTGATATGATAAATCATTTTTCAAAGGAAAGTTCATTGCATTGTTACTCCAAGTCTTAATTTTTTGCAGTGCCTCCAGACAGGCTTGCTCTCTCTGAGCATGCTCTTATTCAGCTCTTAATTTCATAACCTTATGAAATCTCTCCCATGCTTTGCTTTGTCCTTCATATCTTCTTGGTCAGTACTGTTTTATGTCAGATATTTGCACCTCCTGGATTTAATTCCTTTATGTGAGCAGGTTAACTACTTGGTGCAGGTAAAGCTAAGTTCACCAACTCTTACAGCGGTGGTGTGAAGCCTTTGCAGCTGGGTGGTCTCTGGGCTCTCAGTGCTGTCTTGTCCTGAAGTAGTCATGATGGAATTGAGTTTGCCACAAACTGGTCTCGTCTGTCTTCTCAGCAAAGTGGGATTAGCTTCTGAGTGGATGGCTTAGTAAGGGAACACAACCCCAACTTGTAACCACAGCTTCTGAAACCCTACTGATCCTTTAGTCTAAAAGGTAAGACTTGTAATTCTTGGATGTTCTGAATGCCTGGGTTTTGTTAGTCAATATCATGTAATGTTCCAGTGGTCCGCTGGTGACTGACGGTTGCTGGAATTGTTGCCTACATTGTTTATACAGACTGCTTTTGTACCTGCACTGTGTAGCCCAGGCACGCATGGTTCTAATTCGGTGCTTTGGTTAGAGAAGAAAATGAGTGGGCTGCAATTCATAGAAAAGCACATGTAGCTTACTTTTGACTATCACCTTGCTTGAAACTTTTCTAGGAATCAATGAAGAAGCAGCCTGCTTTTGATAGCCCTTTTTTTGGTTTGTTAGTTTCTTCCTTTTTTCCCTTTCCTAGTTGTCTCTTTGGTTAGATGATGAGATAGACTTTTGTTGAGGGGTGGAGGTTGGCTTCTAGAATAAGGCTCTTAGCACTAGAGCAAAGTCTTCTGCCTGCCTGGAGACAGTAAGTCCTTTAAAAAACAAAACAAAACACCCCCACCCCACCCCCACAACACCACAACAAAACAACAATGAAGAACCCTGCACCTGGGAACCCATAGCTGTTCTCAAAGGCTGTTCAGAGACTGTCTGTTGGCTGGTCTCTCCTGCTTAAAATGTTTGATAATCTTGTGATCAAGGTCACAATACAGAGGAGAGACAGAAAATTAAATTCTGTAACTTTCACATTGATTTCACAGAGGAAATTCTCACCCGCTGCAGGAATCCATAGTGAAGGGAAAAAAAAAAAAGCCCACATTGCCTCTGTGGTGAAACAGGCAGTCACCAACAGTGTGGTCTGTTGGTTAAGCAGCGTCAAGAAAAGTGAATATTTATGGAAGCCATCAGTGATGAAAATCTACATAACTTACTGTATGGTTCACTAGATTACTTCCTCCCCTTTTACCTAGCTGAAACTGTGTTAGTGGGAAGTGTTAATTTTGCTTGAGGCATTTAGAATTTTAATTGTCTTTTCTTTGGGAATTCTTTCTCCCTGTTGAAAGCAAATGAAACTATTATTTCATGTGTTCCTTAAGTTGCTCAAAATTCGGGCTGCTGTCGAAAGGGATGCTCCTGCCCTGTTCCCAGCTAAGTGTTACCACCACCTTCTTTCTGTGTTTGTGCAGCGTGCCTGCTTAGAAAGCTGTTTTGAGTGAAAACTAGCTTTAAAGAAGAGAAATACCTAAAATCTCAGTTGGATCAGTACTCTGATCCTGCTGACAGGAAGGGTTGTATGATCTTCCATCAGTTTCAGCGAGTTTTAAAACTGCATCTTGAGGCTGTAGTTACCTGAAGTGGTATGATGCAGTCTGGAGGCTTACTGCTGATTAAAAGAGAAGAACCTGCTTCCATTCTTCTCCTTTCAGAGGCTCTGGCTAGATCCTTCATTGACCTGATTCACCTAGATAAATGAAAGAGACTAATTGATTTCAGCTGGATGATAGGCTGAAATGGTTCATGAGGAGAGTTGATGTGTGCTGAAGCGGGTGCAGGGCAGGGGAACAGGACTGGGTAGCCCAGGGTAGGGGAAGCAGAAGGGAGGATGCAGGCATTCCCTTCTAGCTATCAGTGAGCATGGCAATGCATTGCACAGCTTCACTTGAAGTGTATTATGAAAACCATATTATGGCACAGTGTGGAGGCGTACAATCTAGATGTTGATGGCTTGTAGCGATAGTAGTTCTACTTCAGTCTTAATGCTTGGTGCACATACCAGATGTATGGATTACAGATGGAAAAATTGCAGGCAGTTGTCTTTGCAAAACCTTGTTATAGGGCTTTTTTTTGCTTGTGTACATTAAATAAACACAAAGATGAGTGTTAAATTTTCTTTCTCTTTTTCTCATTCTGCAGATGTTCTACGATGTGTGTTCCATTTCTTTCCATTAGTCTAAGCAGCTCTTTCAGAACCGCTGGTCTAGTAAAATACAAATTAAGTGGTTTTGAGATTATGTTGTGTTTGTCTACATATACACACATGTACACACACATGAATCTGAAATTTGTTAAGTCAAAGGTCGAGCAAGTTTACACTTTATATGGGAAGGCTTGTATGCGGTCTATCAATAATACGTACCTGTGAATTAAAAAAGCATTTAGTATCAGGCTTTGCTGCTATTAAATTACAATAATCATTGATTAGATACTTGAGTAGCCAAGATTAAGTACTGTTTTAATTACTTCCTTCCTTTGTATGAGAAGTTGTTTTTACTGTGACAGTAGGCAAGAATAGCTATGATGTTAACAGGCTGAAATAGCTTTTTATTATTTTGACTGTTGTTTTTTCCCTTTAGCTGGATGTTGTCTCTTGCATTATTGCTCCCAACCCAGATGGCTTTGTGCCTTTGTTTCAGTTACTAGATGTGATATTGTTAGTTAGTCACTAGTGCCACCACACATTGTACAGTTTGGCCCATGACTCATTCTCACAGCCGTCTTATGTTGGCAGTAGTGTTATTCTCAGTATAGATACTTCTCTTTTGACCCCTGATGTCAGCTACTGGTGGAAACTGGGTGCTGATTGTGAAAGACACTAACCTGTTCCCTTGAGGAAGGAAATATTAAGTAAGTGCATGGAAGCAGGAATAGCTTCCTAGCACGCTCAGATTGGCGTGATGATTGCTCTTGTCTTTTTAATTGAATATGTAAATGGAATTTTAAAAGATTCCGTCATCTGTGTTGGAAGTTCGTAATTGTAAACAAGTATCTTACAAGAACTTTATAACTCCCTGTGTTGTGGTGTCTGGCTTATAGGGTGTGTAGTGGCATTTTTAAGGCTTGCTTCTTTGAATATTTTCAAGTCTTGTTGATACACTAAAGTGGTTTCAACAATTGCAAATGTTGTGGAAAAACATCCGAAAGAGGCTGAAACTAGAAAAGATCTAATCACAGAATCAAAATAGAAATTATGAACAAAATAACTACATAGAACAGATTAATGTTTCCCTTTCTGCTCTACCTGTTAATGTTTTATAATGGCAATACCGCTTTATTTTACCATGATGAGCACAGAAGTTAACTGAAAATAGGCTGTGTTTGCATCCAAGTATGAAACATCTTTAGTTTTACATAAGTCAAATTATTTTTTTCTGTCTGCTATTTCAGTTACAACAAAATTGCAGCCAAGATTTTATGGGTAGAAGTAGGTGGATGGGAGAAAGGAAGTAATATCCCACTGAAATAGTATCTTGTTGAACGTATACTGATTGGTAATGAACTATGCATTTTCTGAAGATTCCTTGGGTAGGTGCTGTGTTATTCTAACAGTGTTGTCGGTGTTGTATGGTGGGGTTAAATTTTATTTCTTTCCTTTAGACAATTGAAGAGATCACATACCATGCAAAACTTTCCGCACCTATTGATGAGTGAAGCGATGGATTTGTAAAGATCGGTAATTGAGGTAAAATATTTTCATACCTGATTTATTGTCACCAGGTCTATACTGCCAGTTCTCTTTTTGTTTCAGTGCAGTCCACTATAGTGGATTTGTTTGGGGAATGAGGACCTGATGATGATGAACTATTATTTGATAAGGGTGATCATAGGAGCTCCCTGACTGTTGCTTCTAATGAGGAAAACTATTTTTCCTTATGTATTTATGCTTTCTGAAAGCCGGAGGGTTTTTTGTTTGCTGTTAATTAACATACTACTATATTTTTATCTAGTACAAGCAAAATATTAAGTGATCTACATATTTAGTGTGGTAACAAAATGTGTTGGCAGCAGCTATGCTTGAGTGGGTCATCACAACTTTGCTAAGGGTGAATGGAAAGGTTTTGAAATTACTCAAGTCTCATTACTCAGTGTATTTACATGGCAGTTAGAGGTGACACCTAAGTTTGTTGTCTCATATCTAAGGCAGCTTTGAACTGGCAAGCTGATAGTAGCACGGCTGTGGTACCAAATAACTGCTTTGAGTATTTAGCTGGGCTCCAGGCGGGTGTTGGATTTGCCATTCAACTGGTGGCTGGTAAGCTTTAGGAGACTTCAGGGCTTTCTAGCCAACCACCTTTTTCTGCTGGAGATTTTTATCTCCTGATAAAATTTATCTCCTGATAAATGGCTTCTGATGAGCCATTTTATGTATTTATAGTAGCTGGAGGGATAGAAACCAACACTGAGGAATAAGGCAGAGTTGGACTGTGGATATTTTAGTGATGATTTAAGTGGTACTATTTGTTTAACAGTGGTGATCAGTAGAAGTTAGTGCTGAATGGCCCTTTGTAGTGTGTACAAAATATTGACAGCTTGTTTGTGAGTTAAAAGGTGAGCTTCTGTAGTAGTTGATTTTTGCGCTGCTGGCATATTCTATTATCCATTGTAGGCACATTCGACTTTCCCCTATGCTTTCTTCCTTGTTTATTTATTTCATTGCAAGCTGTCTGTATGAAGTGAGGGATTACAAAGAGACTTTCTGAAGTACCACTTCTGTATTTCTGCTGTCAGTTAAGGACAGTGTGATGCAAATGACAATGAACTGCTTGGTTTAAAAGCCTACCAATTTTGAAGAGTTGAGTTTCTGTAGTAGGAATTTCAAACAAATTTCACTCGCTATAAATGAAGCGTTAACTCCTGCACATTATAAAGTTTGGATTTAGTAGCTGGTGGTAGGGCTTTTCCCAAACTAAGCTGTTTTATCAAGAAAAAAAGTAAGCTGGAGAAGGAGGGGAACGAAACACCTTTCTTATGGTGTAGTTGATCTCCTGGAGTTCTGTGGCATGTTCAACTATAGTGCATTATAAAAAGATTTCCTGGTTGCTTTTTTGGGGTAAAATAGCAATAAAGTACTTTGGGATTGAAAAGCTGTATTCAAAAATGCATATATATTTGGAAAGTTTGCACAGCATGATAATTATCTGCAATTCCGTAGGCGACCAATTTAAGCAATCTTGTATTTAGGTATACCTTTGTAGGTTTAGCACCTGTAGAAAGGATTACGTTTTGATAATGGATTTTGCCTGGTGTCTTACCAAAGGGGGAAAATTTTGTGTGTCAAACTGGCTTTTTAGCAACGTAGTCAGCAGTGGTGACTTGATTTCAGAAGGCTGTTGTGCTAATTTTTTTTAATTTTTTTTTTCATTTGCCAGTGAGCATGTTTGAACCTGCTCTGTGACGTATGAAGAACAGCAGCCCAGTGTATTGGTTACATCCTGCTTTTTCTGCTAGTGCTGTAGTAGGGGAAATACCTTCAGTTACACAGAACAGGCCTGATTTGAGAGCAGGGAGGGGATCTAGAAAAGAAAGGAAGGAGTGATAGAAGTAGTGGAAAGCTGTAATATTAGTGGAGTTGTATGTTCTAGCTTATTTTTTTACGAATAGTGATTTCCCACATCTCATGATATCCAACAAGAATTAGAAGGGAGTAGGGGTAACTTGTCTTTATTGAAGAAGTGTTCTACAGCACTTCCCATCCACAAGAGCGTTGTCTGGATGAAGAGGAAGGTAAATACTTTTTTGTGAATTATTTAGTGAATAATGATTGAGGGGAAAACACATCTTCAAAGAGTAGTAATCAAAAGATAAGACTTGGAAGGTCAGAAAAACTGGTGGTAAGTAAAAATGTCATGAAATAAGGAGGACAGGTAGTTAGGAAGCCAGTGTAGTGAGTTAAAGTAGGTCACACAAAGGGCTTCCCCCTACCCTGCAGTGGATGTAGTTTACACAGTTGGTTGAATTCAGCGGAGGTGATCTTTCTTCATGGGTGAGAGTAATTGAGATAAATGTCTTTAGTGGAAAATGTCACTTTCTGATGGTGTTGAAGATGATTTTCCTGATATTAGTATAGACTTTCAAGTTGAGTGTCACTCTTGTCACATTTGTGGACAACTAACAGGAAATTTGCAGAAAGAAAATTATTAAATTGTTCATGTGTTATCATGTTAAATATTGCCATGCTTCATCCAAGAAGTTTACTTGGATTGTATTTTATGCAGGTAAATAGTTTTAGAGAAAATCTCAAATTAATTTCTAACTTTGTTTTAGCTAATCTCTAATTAGTTTTTTCTCTTATTACTTGATGATATAAACATTCAACAGTAGTGCTTTAGCAGGCGGGCACTTTTATTATGCTAAATGGAATTAATGAGTAAAACTATGATTACGTGTTTGCAGTACTGGCATCTGAGACCCCAGACTTGCAAGCTAGGCTGTACAAGCAGGCTTATGTAAACTTTCCAAAGGCTTTAAAACGTGTGTCTTATTATAGAAGGTTACGCATACTGATTTCTCCCCCCCCCCCCTTTTTTTTTCTTCCCCCCTCCTAAGGCCATGTGGTTATGATATTGAGATTCCATAATGCCTCCTGCCGTGACAGACAGCCTGGACATCTGGGCAGTGGATTCACAGATTGGTGCTGATGCCTCAATATCTGTGGACTTCCTGTTGCCCACTGGAATCTACATCAACCTGGATGTCCCTCGAGATGCCACCATATCTCATATTAAACAGGTAATACCAAATGGTCAATTAACTGAAATGTTAACTTGTATTTGGAATGAGTGCTGTTTCTGATTTTGATGTGCCTTTTTGCAAATCAAGTAATGAATTTGGGTAGGCATAAAAAAATCATGTATTGAAGGCATGTGCATAGCAGATTAAGACGTATATGTGTCTGGGGGTTTGGAATGTTTTTGGGCAGATGGCAAGGTTTGCAGAAACTACCTTTTGCTGATGGTCACACTTCAGCAGAGATTCTAATAGCTCTATATTTACTGTATTGCTACATCCCAACCTTTTTTTAACACATTGGTAACACATTGTGTTTATTTAACATTTCTCTGATTAGCGTGGGAACAGGAGACGTTGTGTCTAATTTGATTTTTAATATAAAAGTAACAGATTGTGCTCCAGCGGCTTTTGACTGACACCAAAGATGGATGCCTTTAAAACTATGTATGCCACTTCTTAAAGGTTGTGTACAAGTGCCTTGTTAGGGCATCACTTAAGTGAGGGAATACTCAAATTGAAGAAAGGGGTGCATGTAAGGAAATAACCACAAATATTAAAGAATAATCTACTGACCTTTCATCACATAATGGCCATGTGAGGGCATTTAGACAAGTTACTTTGGAAGTAGTTAGTGGGTGAATTACAACACCAAGTAATCTGCTCCTTAAACATAATAAACTTCTAAAAGAAAATAAAGAAGTGTGATTTCTCATTCCATTGCATTGCCTGGTAAATAAGTACATTTTTCTTCATTCCTATTCAATCTGACAAGATTAACTTTTTTCTAGAAATTATTTTATTCGTATCAGTAGTAGCTTCATGTAATTTATTGTTCCTCTAATTTGAAACTTTCTAGGCAGTGAAGGGTTGTGTGTTGTTGTGTTTGTTGTTTTTTTTTTTAAAATACGGTGGGTCGCTTAGTATTTTAGAAGAAATGAGAGTGCCACTAGAAATTGAAGTGATCCAAGAAATAAGTTTTGTGCTTTACCAAAATACTTGAAATAATTCAGACTGGAAAAATGTAATTGTTGTTTTAGTAAAAGGGTTACCTGGGCAACTAGAGGTTAGTTGGTAGGTAAAATAATGGAATAGGTGATAGTGATTTCAACTGATAAAGAATTTAAATAAGTGTGTAAGTGACAACAGTAAAGGACTTGAACCAAAGCTGTCTGGTTTTCTTGATGATTGTGACACATTGAAACTTAACATGCTATAAACAGGTTCTGTTGATAATGTTTTTCAAAGAAAAGGAATGTTGACCATACCTACCTTATGTAAGTCTATCATGGAAATCACTGTATTTAAAAACAAAACAAAAATGAAAACTTTGACATACTGGATGGGTAGCTTTGCTCCCACCATGCCAGTGTGACAAGCCCTAATTTGTAGACCTTTGGATGTATAGAGGATGTTAGAGCATATATAAGGAGTTTATCTTGTACATTAAACGGTTGAGATTGAAATAAGAGAACAGAGGAAAAATAACCGATTATTTGAGGGCTGAAGAATTTTTCATTTCTGTAGACTCCATAATTCTACCAGGCCAGTGCTTTGGGTGATGGCAAATGGCTGCATTCAGTGGAAGTCAGTTTCAGGGACTTAATTGCTTTTTAAATTTTATAGTCATTAAGGGATACAATAAGTACCAGTAGCTGGAAACTGAAGTTAGACAACTCAGGAGGAAAAAAAAAAAGGTACAGATTTTTAATAAATAGTTATTGGAGAAGAACACAGAGGCACTAATAGATTTAGTCGTTTGATACCTTTGAAGTTGGAATTTTTGCTCTACACTGAAGGTAGTTGCTGGATTTAGCTCTCACTCAACTAGGTGAAATATACTGGAATACATTTCTGGAAGGCAGAATTCATTGTACAAATCTATGAAATATATGCTGGGATGTTCAGTTTGGCAAAAGGAGTTCAGTTCAGCTTCGATTATCTGAGAAGAGATTTTTGCCATTGCATTACTGATTCTTCAGGTTCTCTTTCAAAAGACATTTCAGAAACAAATCTATAAAATGTAACTTTTAAAATTAGGACAAAAATATACTCACAGATGAAGATTTGAATAATATTTAGGTTGGGAGGGCTCTTAACTTCTAGTTTTGATTTCTCCTAAGGATCTGATATATTGGTGTTACTTAAGGTGTAATCTGCTACTTAAGTATTCAGTTAAGCATTTTTTAGTGTTCTGTGGGTGACTTGTATGTCTTAGTGGCCTGCCAGTAATTTACAAATAAATTTATTTTAAGCTTCTCCAGACAACAGGGAATTTTTTATTGAGGAATTAGTTCCATAGTGGGAACTTGTTGTCTATATGCTACAATAATTACTGGAAAAACCAAGTATAGAAGTGTCTTGAGGGAGAAGTTTTTTGACAAGAAGCTATAGGAATGGATAGAGGAGAGTGACAGTTTGCTGCTCGGTGTCAAGAACATCTGCCTCCAAAATCAGTGAGTGCTTTGTTGCAGGACTGTGGATGACACTACAATAACTTTATGGCAAATAAGACTATATTGGGTCAATACCAGGATAAGCATCAGGATGAGGGTTAGTGCTGCCCTTCTCTCATTGCCTCATAGTTCTTGTCCCTGTATGTTTTTTACCCCCGGGATATTTGTGCACACAAGTTGTTGCTTAAAAATAAGCTCAAGATAGAGACTACAAACAAGACAAAGTAAATATATAATGATATATAGTGATAGAAATTAACCAAGTTAGCAAACATGTTACTCTTGTATTCTTCTGGGAACATAAATGGAAATTAATGTTACCTTCAGTGCTGTAAGATATGTCCATGCTTTCTTGTTTTCTTTTCTTTGCAGCTGTTATGGAAGCAGGCGCATGCCTATCCACTCTTTCATCTCCTCATGGAGATTGACTCTTACATGTTCTCATGTGTGAATCAGACTGCTGTACATGAAGAATTAGAGGATGAAACACGGAGACTTTGTGATGTTAGACCCTTTCTTCCTGTCCTTAAACTAGTGACAAGGAATTGTGATCCAGGAGAAAAGTTGGATTCCAAGATAGGTGTCCTTATAGGCAAAGGTAATTACACCTAATTATTTTTTTTAAATGAGGATAAATTTGGTTTTGCGTGAGGGTCTTGGGCAGGTAACAGTGGAAAAAAATCTTTAAAAAAACAAACAAAAATAACCCCCCAAAAAACTCCACAACAACAAACCAACTATAAATTAAGTATTTCCCTGACAGAATTTCCCTTTCTTAAACTAATACTGATGCAGTTTAAAATAATTTAAATACTCAAGATGAAACATTTGAAAGTTGTTGAAAGCTACTTCTGTATTGTATTTCGGCACTGTATTGTATTACTACATCAATCAAGAGCAAATTTTATCTTACTAGATGAGGGGAAAATATATAATATTACTAAGCGTATTCCCTGAAGAGTGTTATAAATAACCTAACAGCAAACTGGATACACAGAAGGAACTAGAAATTATTATGGTGGTGTTATACATGGTTTCTGAGTTGGTTAACAATTTGATTCTTGTTTTTGCTCTCAATTGTGGCACTGATTTTCAGCAAACAAAGAAAAGCTATTTTTAAAGGTTTCACAGTAACTTGTTCTTGATGTTATTTCAGAATTTTCAGCTTTTAAATCTATTCTGCTTGGTTATACAATCAAGATTGACAGGGTTGTGTGAGGTCATACCTCTTGTTTTAAAACAATGAACCATTGTTAGCTCTTTTATAAAAGACTGCAGGTTTTGTTTAGATTTCAGCAGTACACTGTCTGCCTATTTGTTAAAGCTGACAATGGAAACAGTTCGCCAGTTCAACCATTCAGACATAGACTGACAGATTCTGAGAGATTCACATTCTTTGATTTAATATTTTGCTTACTATAGCTGTGCGAGATCCTTCCTTGTGCAGCCCCTATTCTGTACCTTAGTAGCAGAAAAAATGTGTTCCTGCCTAAGCTTCTAAACCTACTGTTTTGTTCTTAAAAGGTGTTCAGTGCTTTGTGTAGTTTGGACAATGTCCTTCAAAGTTCAGGAGAAAAAGAAAAAAAACAGTCGCAGGCCCTGTGCTTCCTGGATTACCAAACAAGCACAGCTGTGTAGACTCTCCACTGTGTATTCTCCCATTACAGATTTTGGAAAAGAAACTTTATTGGTCTTGGATTGGTTGAAATTTCAGTCCTATCATTTTGACTTGAGTAGAAGATTTTAATCACAAGGAAGATTCAAGAATAAATTGATCTATTTACAGTCCCACTATCCTTCTTTTTTGACATTTAAACAAAATGAAAAACATGATATCTGTGGAAATAATAAAAAATAGTTTTCAAACACTGCTTCCCCTGTATGGTCTTTATGATGCATTTACTGTGCTTTCTTTGCACTTGCTGTTGTGAGGAGAGACATCAAACTTTCTAAACTGTCTTGAACTCAGGGTGAGGTTGGCTTTTCCATGTAATAGCACCTGAGAGAGGCATTGGTTCTTGCTGTTTGAACTAAACTCTCATGCCAGGTTGCATGGGAACTGTAGAAGTAACTTTGGAAGCCCACTGATGTACGGGACGAAGTAGAAACCAACTCACTTTTGTGAACCTGTTTTTGGATGGGGTGTCTGAAGAAAACGACTTATGTAACCTTAACTTAAAGATAATAAAGGTTTGAGTGGGATAATAAAGAGATGGACAATATTTGTACAGGTAGCTATCCTTTTGCTTACTTGAATTCTTTTCAGGTCTTCATGAGTTCGATGCCTTACAAGATCCTGAAGTGAATGACTTCCGAGCTAAGATGCGGAGAATCAGTGAGGAAAAAATTCAGTCGCTTGTGGGTCTCTCCTGGATGGACTGGTTAAATCACACTTACCCACCAGAACAGGAACCTGTTATCCCAGAGAGCTTCCAAGATAAGCTCTATGGTGGAAATCTTGTAGTGGCTGTTCATTTTGATAACTGTCAGGTAGGAATGGTTGTTCATCATATTTCACGTACTGTTCTTGATACTGATCTGAACTAGCATGTGGTCAATAAGTATATAAATGAAATAGAATACTAACATCATGGTGTTTTGTTTTAAAGTGCTAACTCTTTCACCAGGATCCTTGACTTTTGAAAGAAAATGAGGATGTGAACCTGTGGTTGTCAACTGAACTTTTGAAGTCAAATTACAGTTCTGTTTCTAAAGTCAAAATGTACAACTTGTATATTCTGTATTATTTCACATTTGTTTAAATGCAAAACATAATTCAAAGTTGTCAGGACATTTTTTGGCCAACTGTTACTGTGTTACTTCACTGGCATGCAATTTTAGGCTCAGGAGACATTGAATTGGGAGGCACCGTATTCAACATGGTTTTTTTGTGAGTGATTCACTGTCGAACATCTTTGGGGTTGATCTGCTAATTAGGCTGAGCAATAAATCAAAAAAAAAAGAGGAATTACTATTTCCTATATTAGACATGCATATAGACAAATAAAACATTAGCTGAAACTTGAGAGTTACCTTTTTGTTTCAGCTTACAAATCCGTAGCTTATTTTTAACATAAACCCCCCTTTTGATTGCGTTGGAGGTGGAACCTAAAATGCTTTAGCTTCATTTTTTTTTTATGTTGAAGTTGCTATTATTCTACCTGAGTCCAGCATTCCCAGAAATGATTTTTGCACTGTACTCTTTTTTGATAAAAGTGAGGAATCAGCGTGCGAAATGTTAAAATCTCACAAGTGTGTAAATATATCAGGTTATATTTGGTGTCCATTTTGGCCTAGGTGTTATATACTGATTTTTCTAATGATTCAGGTGATCTTTATTTGCAAAGCTTTATTTCTGATGCTTTTTTTAACTTAAAAAATAAAAAATCCAAAGTGGTAAAATTATATCTGACTCTGGAAACACTAAGTACAGAGGTGAATACTAGATTGGGTCACCAGTAATGCTAGTTAATGATGGATGCATAGGTGTTTTTATGACAAAACCTTTTTCTAGTCCTCTTTGGCTTAGCAGAGGACTTGTAGTTGTCCAGGAGTAAAATATCTGTATGTTTGTCAGCTTTTGATTAAGATATTGTATACATATGCATAATATAACAGTACAAAAGCAGTGCAAAAGTTCATGCTGCTACAGAATGTATTTGCCTGCCACTGTAATAGCTTAGGCTGCTGACATTTCAAATGCTTCAAATGCTTCTGCTGCCAATTCTGACCTTCAGAGCTGTTAACAGTTCAAATCTGGGCCGCTTTTTAGAGCGGTAAACTCTGTTCCAGACTCTACTACTTGCACTGAGTACTAAAAATCATCTCGGGAGAAATAAGTAGGGAAGTATGGGGACTGTTGCATTCTTTCAATCCTGCAGCATTCCTACTGAAAGGTATATCAAAATACTTCTTGTCTAAAATATATGGGGGAGCTGTAAGAGCTACCCAGTTTTCTCTGGAACAAGAGAAAGAGGCTGATCCCCATTCCCGTGACATACATCTAGAGACCTACAATTTGGAAGTAAGGCAGCCATCACAGAGCATCAGCTTCCTGGGAGGAAAAAGTGTCTTTCCCTGTCTACCCACTATCAGTTATGATAGGAGAAAGGCTTGACAGTTTGGCAGCTTTCTGAAAGGGGGAAACTGTTATGAGCCAGCAGAAACTGAGGAAATACAGAATTAATTCTGCCTGGCTTTACAGAGCGAGATTTTAACATTAGGGCAGCTTGGCTTCTTACCAGTTAACTTCTATATAAATAAAGCACAAGTCAAAAGAATGTAAGCCAGGCAACACTTCACATTTGTAAGTGGCTGCTTTTAGAGTGCTTACATCATGAGTGTGTGTGTGTAAATAATAATTAAAAAAAACTCAAAACCCCAAACCTCACTGAATCGACCTTTGCAAATAAACGAGTGCAGAGCATAATGTGGTAGATTAAGGGAGATGAAAGATTTCACAGGCCTTTTTCATTAGGAGCTTTAAGTGAATTTGACCATTTTTTTTAAAATTGAAAAAAGAAAGTAACATCTTACCAGTACCTTTTCAGAATGCATCAAAATTACAGATACTTCGGAAATATGTAGATAGCCTTTAAAGGTTTGATTAAAAATTTTATTTGAAAATGCAGAGTCTTTTCATGTTTTAGTCAGAATGCTACAGGTATTGGCTGCTACCCCCCTTTTCTCCACTTCCCTAAATAAGATGGTGTTTTTGTACATAAGTCACTAACAGTTTCTTCTGCTGTATTACTTGAAGCTTTCGTTTTCTTCTGAGTGCAGTGGTACCTAGGAGGAGGATAACCTGCTGGTGGCCAGAAAGAAGAATAATTAACACATCTAAATACCTTGAAATGTATGCATGACTTATTGTCCCCCTCATTCACATTGTAAAGTACAAGCTTCTAGATCAATATGCTGATCTAGAAGTCTTTAAATCACCACTGAATCAATTAGATAAAGTTCTGTGTTCTTAAAAGTATTTCTGATACTATCAAAGTTTGAGAATTGACCATTTGGCAGCTTTTAGGGTGACTACTGCTCTGATTGCACTGAAGATGTAGAGATTAACTGTAAGTGTTGAAATAGACTGGCTTTTAACGGCTAAGTATTTCTACCTGAAGTATTTCTACCTACTTTATTGCGTACACTATGATTTAAGCCTTGTATGTCTGACTATGACAAGGTTGACATTCAGTGTTCCTCTTTGTTTTGTTAGGACGTATTTAGTTTTCAGGTGTCTCCTAACATGAATCCCATCAAGCTGAATGAGCTGGCAATCCGAAAACGTTTGACTATCCATGGAAAAGAAGATGAAGAAGTTGATCCTGCTGACTATGTGCTACAAGTTAGTGGAAGGCTAGAATATGTTTTTGGAGATCACCCATTAATTCAGTTTCAGGTACATAAAGCGCTTTAGAACTTACTGTAACAGTTCTCTAATGCCTTGGCCAAAATTTGACCTTGCTTCCTGTGCCATTGGATAATCAGCTATGCGGAAGAGCAGCATGCTGCTTCCTCATGTCTGCTGCCCTCTCCAAGTTTAAAATATGTGTGCACCATTTCCTTTGTAACCTTGTAATATGGTTTCTTTGATTTTAAAGTTGCCGTAGAAGTAGTCTGCTAGCTGATAACAACTGTTTTCTGTCGGCTTTTAGTATATACGCAACTGTGTGATGAACAGGACTCTTCCTCAGCTGACTCTAGTCGAGTGTTGCACCATAAAGAAAATGTGCGAGCAGGAGATGATTGCTATAGAAGCTGCCATAAACCGAAAATCATCCAACCTTCCTCTTCCTCTGCCACCAAAAAAAACAAGAGCAACAACTGTAAGTTCATGTGGAGGATATCTAATATCCGAAAGGAACAGTGACATGTGAAATATAAACCACAATGCCTGGGATTTGTGCTACTACTGCCGTTTTCCAGTGTAGGTCATCTAGGTCTCCTCGGAGCCTCTGGTTGCTTGCAAGGTTTACCTCAGAAGTTGCAGACATGAGGCTTTTTGGAAATTCCTTACCTTCCCTTGCCTCATCCGTTCTCCTTCTCCCCACACTGCCTCCTTTCCGTTGCTATGGATTCTACTTTTATTCACCACCCAGAAAAATGGGTAGCAGTCTGTAACCAGCAACTGGAGAAATTGCAGAGAATCTGGATTCTTTAGCTTCAACACAATGTGTAGGCTCCACTAGCTTGGGGAGTAGTGTTCTGTGGCCTCTTGTATTATCCCAGATATCTTGCATGGTGTTGCCACTTCCGTGATGGCAACTTTTGCAATAATAAACATCTGACTTTCCTTTTAATAGGGTGCTTCCTTTATTGCTAAACGTGTGGCCTTACAGCACAGTTCCAATTTACGTACTGTCATTCTAAGGCATGGGGGCAGACTTTGCTCTGTTACACACCCTGTATATATTCAGAATGAACAATAAATTTGGAGGGTTTTTCTGAGTTGTCAGCAAGCAGCACTCAATGTATTTTCTCATTCCCACCCTGCTTTCAGCTAAGTGTTTTTTCTAACTTTTCCCTTTAGGGCATCTTGTAGACTCTTGTAGTTATGATAACCAGCTTATTTTTTAAGGGTTCAAATTAATGTTTTGAAAAATGCATCTGTTTTAGTTTGTATTTATGACTTTCTTAAAATGCTTAGCTTATAAGTTCTCAGTATGTTACACTGATTAAGAATGAACTTGCATCTTTGTTTCCCTTCTCAGAGTGTATGGGATATTTCCAACCCTTTCAAGATTATTCTGTTAAAGGGTAATAAACTAAACACAGAAGAAAATGCCAAAGTAAGTAACTGTGCCTAGTATCAGATGATGTTCTGTTCATAATTTCAATAATTTTCAATGTTTAGCGAACACAAAATCATACAGATTTCAATTCAGCAAAAGTGTAATATGCATTTATAGTTATTCCCAGTTATATTGGTAGCATTGAATAAAGTCTGAAGTTGGGTATGTGCATTAGAACATTATCAGTAATTACAGACAGTATGACATGAATGTTCATGTGGTACTTGATCAGTTTAAGATGGTATCTGTAAAGTACTGATATTAGTTTGAATAAGCTTATTTCACACCAAACTGTCATAAACCTCTGACAAACACAAGTAAATTAAATAGTAAACATTTTTCAATGGAACATAAGGTATTTTTGTAGCCCAGAATATATTCTATGTGTGTCTAAGCATAAACTGCATACTACTGTACAATCTGTCTTTTACTTTTCTAAATACGCTGAATACACACACATACAAAAAGCTGTAGTATCACTTCCTGTAAAAATGTACGACTGGGCTACTGATTGTTTCACAGACCACAAGTTGTTAACATATTGGAGTTTATTGTACGACTACTTTAAGACTTTACAAGACACTTGTGTGTGAGGTAGAAAAAAAAAAACGCATTTTCTTTATTTTGTTTGGTAATCAATAAATTAAACAGCCAGTCATGTAGATTAGGAAGAAATTAAGTTAGCCATTGAATTTTGCTGTTCTGATGCCTTATTCTGGATACTCAGTGCATTTTTTTTTCTTTCAAAACTATTGTTACAACCTCCTTGTATATTAGCAATACTGTATTTTACCACATAGGTGAATGAGCCATAGTTATAATTCTACTACTTGAGATGCTCTGACTGTGGAAATGGATGTCTGAAAAAACAGATATTCCCCTTTTCTTTGTCTAAACCATTATTTAGCTAGTTGTACTATCTTCTTAACTCTACATTCTGTAGACTCTTAATTCTTTTAAAAGGGAAGGGAAAAGCGAAGGTGGATTCCAGAAGCAGCATAGCTATCAAGTTTGTTAACTTTTTTTTTGGTGTTTTTTTTATCCTTTTTACCCCCACCCCCACTCCCCCCCTCAAAAAAAAAAAAAAGGTGACTTTTGGTTACTTTCAGTATTCTTTTAGAGGAAAAAGAAAATATGTTGATTGTAAGCTTGAGAGAAACAGGAAAAATTGATAATTCTTTGGTATGGGTACCTGTGGACACTATCTAAATATTTTTTAGCATTTGAATGCTTTTTAGTAATGAAAATTTAAAGCCCTATAGTTACCCAAGAACAAGAATGCATGTAGTAACCTTGCAAGCTTGTGCATGTTTCTCTGCATTGTCTGTCTGCGCTATTATGGAATTGTCACTGCTGAGGACGTATTTGTTTCCTAGTCTTGATTCTAAGGCTGTTCAGTTCACTGCCATTGTTCTTTTAGTTCATTGTGCTTTGGATCAAGCAAATATTCATCCATTTTTGCTGAAACCATCAACGGGGTTCATAAATGCAGTGTTTGTAGTGGGGAAACAAAACATTTGTCAGATGGCTAGCACTCCACTAATGTGAACTGGATTGAGTATTTTCACCTAGAGCACAAGTGACTTCATTCAGCTGTCTAGCGCCCAATTTCCAAATACGTGACATTTAAAATTGCTTTTCTTTTTGTCTTGCTCTTTGGCTGCACCATCGGTACATACCATTTCATTAGTAAGAGGGGAGTGTCAGAATGTAAATATATAATTAGGATCCAATCCCTTACATTAACAGCATTGGAAATCATAGCACTAGAACTAGCCAAAAGGCAAGAGAAATAGGAATCTGTTCTAATGATACAATGCTTTGTTACTATCAAATTTTACTTGATCACTTATGCTTTTTGCATTAATAAAGTAAAAGAAAAGTCAGGGAAGTGTGGTGGCATATAGTTACAATATCAGATGATAGCAAGTCAAAGAACAATATTGGGAATTATGCACATGTGAATTTAAACCCCTAGTTTTAAAGAAAAAAGGCAGATTTTAGAATATTTACTGTTGCTGGTGTTCAAGCACAAGTTGATAATACACTACATGTAATCATACTTCTATAAGATATCTTTAAATCAGTGAAGGAAATTGATTATAAATTTAGTTGAACATACAGTGAATCTCCAAATGAACTAATAAAGGACGATCTGGTGAATTGATTCAAGAAGGTTATGACCAACCGTTTTTTTTAATCGGTTCTCTGACATCAGCCACAGTATTTCCTTTTTGAAGAATATAAGGCTGCAATCTTTAATTACAAGCAAATAAAAAAAATGCAGTAAATGTAATCAGGAATCAATTAGAATTTTGATTGTATACATTGTTACCTGTAGGTATATACACACGTAGTCTGTATACATTTAGATTTCCTGAAGTAAGATTGCTTTCGTGTGATCTGTTTCATGGATGTTCGTGTTGCTGTTCTTAACTCTGGTTCACAGTGGTGAAGCTGTGCATGCCAAAAATAGGTAATAGTGGTTTTCATGAGTATCGCTGGGACTCAAGTGAATGTAGTTGTCTTTCAGTGACTGATTGTAAGCTTGGAAGTAAATTTGGGGTTGTATATATGTAAGCCAACAAGTCAGTTTCATAATGGATGTTCCTATGGCATCTGTATCAAGAAGGAGTATAACCCATAGCAGAGTGTTTTCCAAGGCCTAATACCTCTGCCTGTTCCTATGCTGTGACAGCAGTCTCTTGATCAGTGGTAGCAATTGCTTCAGAGAAGTCCAGGATGATCAGAATGGCTGATGTTTGGAGACCATCTGTTGGTTCTACTAATGCCTTCTCCAGGGATTATGCTGGGCTGAAGATAGATTTGCTCTCTATCATGACTTCATTTAAACTTTTACAGTTTAAATATTTAAACGTATTACAGTTTGTCGGTGCCTAGTTTATCTGAGCTTGTTTACGAATGGAGAACTTAGTACTGAAGCAGTAGTTGGTGTAGCCAAAAAAGATATATTGAGATTGGAACTGCTTCAATGTTGATCATGCTGTTGTTTCTTTGAAGGAGGGAAAGACAGACTCTCTCCCAGAACAGATCTTGTCTATGTCAGTTAGGAATTCAAAGGTGAATTATTTTTATCCAAAACCTGTACCAAATTTTAAACACCTTCTCCTTTCCCTTACAGTGCTCAGAAATAATATGATAGCTTAAAGGGAATGTTGGGAAGGTTGTTGGAGTGTAGGGAACTTGAAACACCAGCTCACCTTTTACTCATTAAATTGAGAACTTCTTTTTGGTGTTGACCAAAGGATTACATTTGTGATTCTCTTTCCCACCCCATCTTGGAAGGTCACCTGAAAGAACTTGGCATATTTATCTCTTTGTTTGCTCATGCAACAAAAAAGACCTCCTTGGGGTTCTTGTTGAAACTGTCCAGTCCAAGAGTATGGATACTTGGAAACATGCAGTTTTCTGTGTACGTACATTATTAAACAGAAATGCAGAAATGAGCCACATCTTAGCATTGACCTGTAATGTGTTTAATTTCAGTGCAGATAACTTCAGCTTCTTTTTCTTCTTGTCCTTCTCCTTTCCTGTTCTGTATTTTTAGCATTCAAGCTAGCTGGTTTTGTTGGTTTCTGGGTGCTAAAGACAAAACAGAATTCCTGGGAATTATGTACATTGTTGTTGTTATTATTGGTGATTTCTGATGTCAGCGTGAGCAGTGTTCTCTCTGTACACTTTTATAAATAGTTTAAGAAATAAATTAAATTTTTCTTAAGCTGAAAAAACCAAGCCTTTTCTCCATTAGAAACAAATTGGTTCTACCTGGAGATTTGAATTTGTATTCAGAAAAACAGTCTTATCTTTTTCATTCTGCTTAGTTGTTTGCTTCCTGTGATTTCCTTCTGTGTTAAGTATGTTAAGTTAGAAGCATTTGTATATCCATATATTGCAATTGTTACTACAAATGAGTAGTTGTTGTTAGTAGTCATATGTGGCAATATAAGTAATTCAGTACTGAAAAAATTGGTAGCCAACACTATTTAAAGAAATATTCTGATTTGGCCGAGAACATGAATACCAAAGTAAAAAGAATTTCTTCTCAAGAATTGTTTGGTTAATTTTAAAACCTCAAAATTAGTATTTCTTTCACGATAGAAATATTGATTAAATGCATATATATAGATATGATCTGTATAATATTCTGTACAGAATTCTGTAGGTTCTGTGGCAAGCTTAAAATTTCTCATTTTCTTATTGCAGGTTCATGTTAGGGCTGGCCTTTTCCATGGTACAGAGCTCCTTTGTAAAACCATTGTAAGCACAGAAATATCTGGGAGAAGTGACCACATTTGGAATGAAGTACTGGAGTTTGAAATAAATGTCTGTGATCTACCAAGAATGGCAAGGCTCTGCTTTGCAGTTTATGCTGTGATGGATAAGATGAAAACTAAAAAGTCAACTAAGGCAATGAATCCTTCCAAATACCAAACCATTAGGAAAGCGGGAAAAGTGGTAATTACTTTATTTGTTTTTCTTGAGTGTACCTCTGAATTATATTGAAATGAGTATTCAGAGATCGTTCATTGTCTTCACTTTAGTGTTCGAGAATGCAAATGGAAAAAAAACCACCCAACAAACCCCCCCACCAAACAAAAAAACCCACACGCACACAAAAAACCCCAAACCAACAACAAAACAACAACAAAAAAAACCCCAAACCTTATGAAGAGCATATGTATTAAGAATTGCACATTTTGGTATGAAAAAAATTTCTCTTCCTTCTCAGAAAAGGTATGAAAATGTTGGTTGTAAGCCAGTTGTCAAATGGCTTTTTAAAGAATTTTATTTTAAAAGGTCAGTTTTGTTCTGAACTCTAGATGAGTTGTGATTGGGGAAAAGATGGAAAAAATAAGCATCTAGGCTCACATTCAGGTAAAGGCTTACATTCCAGAAAATGTGTATTTTTACACTGGCAGACTGACACCCTTAAAATTAAGTCTTATTGCCCTCAGTGGTACTGGTGTATATACTGAAAACTCTGCATGTGTTTCACTTCTTTTCTAAAAGACATCACCATTTTTAAAAAAACTAATCTTCTCAATTTTATTTACATTGTAGATCTTTCTGCAGAGTAATATTCGCTCACATCTTAGTTTCCATGTAAAAATTCTTTCCTTTGACAGCATTATCCTGTAGCCTGGGTAAATACCATGGTATTTGACTATAAAGGACAGTTGAAGAATGGAGAACTGGTACTGCACAGCTGGTCATCATTTCCTGGTAAAGTTTAACTTTTAAGATTTGGACTTTAAATACTTAAGACTAAAGAAGAGTAGTAGCAAATAGTAGAATATTTACTGTATGCATGTCTGAATCTCTTGTCATAATCTTTTTACTACTTGTATTTTTTTATGTGGATATATGTTTAAAGTCGTGATCTCTTCCCTGAAAGCGTTGTGTATCAGGAAGGAGGAAAGGCAAAAGTGTGCTTGATAACAGTATTCTAAAAGTTTTACCTGTTATCGAAGGCAAATTGCATAAAAATAGATGCCGGTTTATATCTAGTGTTACCTTTTCATTTTGTTCCCTGTGCCTATGCATCCTTAACTAAATAGATAAGCTATACTGATGTGAGAATATTTGCGTCATGAATTAGAATTTTATTTTTGTCTTCCTTCCATGACATTCTCATTGATTGGTAAGAGTGTCTGAAATCTCCATGCCACTCTACATTTCATCCTGAGAAACCCTGAATCAACTTGGCTGTAGTGCTGAAAGAAATCAGGCTTAAAACTTTTTTTTGGTACTATTTCATATAAAGGCAGTGTATATACTGGTTTACAGAAGCTGCAGATCTTACTGGGATTTGGTTCTGTATAGGGGTATCTCAGCCTCTCTGGACTGTTAGTTTATTTTGGAAAGAGAAAATCAGTTTCTTATTGGGTGATAATCCAACATTTGTGAATGTGGGAGGTATGGGTAGTTTATGCTGGAAGTGCAGTGCATTGTACTGAAAGTGCTGTGCAGCAAAACATGGTTCTGTCCATTGTATACAGTAAGCAATTTCTCATTGTGCCTTTGCCTTTCAGCTTTTTTAATTACAATGTGTGCCTGGACTATAATACTAACTGTTCTGCCTGATGTTTCAGATGAACTTGAAGAAATGTTGAATCCAATGGGAACAGTCCAGACTAACCCTTACACTGAAAATGCAACAGCTTTGCACATTAGATTTCAAGAATATTCAAAACAGCCTATTAATTACCCTCCCTTTGATAAGGTAAGGCATGACATAAAGAGCAGTTGTGAATGCTTATGTGTAAATAGCTATTTCTGCTTTCCTTTCAACACTGCCTTTTCCACTGAATTCCCCACTTCCTGGCTTTTAGTTAACATACTGCAGTGTTTAAAATTCGCACTGTGTGAGTGCCAGTGGTTTGACTTCGGGGTCTTCAGACAGTGTTTTAAAGGTACGTACTTTTAAAAACACTCTGTACATAGTCCTTTGAAGGTCAGAAGCATAATCCGTTTCCAATATCAATGATCTTACAAAAAGCTAAATTTATCTGCTGTTCTGGAAACCTTAAAAATGTGCTTGCCTGTGATCTGTAAAGATCAGTTATTTCTTTGTACAAATGTATGTTACCCACTCTTTGGGACACCACTTCGCTCTATGAGCTAAAATCCTTTTACGGATAGATAGTCTTTTCATACTGTATGAAAAGGGATTTCTCAAGGTCTGCTCTTGAGCTAAATCCCCTTCAGTTGCTCTGCAGTTTTCTAGAGATACGGATAGAAAGGAAGTGTGTATTTGGAATACACCTGGTAATGCCTGTAGTGTGAGTGCTAGATAGCAAGTTGTTCACAAACTAGCAAATAAAGCTAAGACCAGGAAACAAGTAATAAAATGAGTGTTAGAATGGACAACTAAGGATGCATTGAAAAAACAAGATTTAACTCTTACATACCTTAGTGTGAACTTTGTTTTTGGGAAAGTTAACCACATAGAGAAAAGGGCCTTTTTTTTTTTTTTTTGAGGGTTTTGCAGCTTTGAGGGGCTTGAACAAAGACAGAAATCAGTAAGCTTTATCAGCTTGATTGAAGAGGGATTTTGGGTTTAAGGTTCATCAAAAGGAAATCAAATAACAAGATAGATATTTTGGTTTTTTTTTTTTATTTGATTTTGGTTGGTTTGGATTGGATTTTTTTTCCTCCTTTTCAGCACAGTATGTAGTAACTTAAAATAAAACAGAATTGGAGATGCCTTAAGAGTTAAAAGTGTACTGACTAATTGTCGGCTTAACTTTGGTTGACCGGTTTACTCTTCATACTGGACAGATTTTAGACAGTTTTGCTATTGGTTTATTTGTAATGCTTTAAATTTTTTGCTCATTACACTATATGTATTTAGTTGCTAAAGAAAAAAAAGCTGCTTTTATGTGCATATTACAGGCATGTTACATAAAAGTGTGTTTCCTAAGTAACTGCATGTTTGTTATTGTTCCTTTTATTTGTACCTGCAGTATCAAGTTTTCAGTATGTTAAAATGCTGGGGTAAATATAGATAAAAGATTTTAATGAGTAAGTTACCTGATGTGTTGATGTTAAGGTAGCGTTTAGTCTTCACCGTCCCTGGTAACTTCTGTTTGGCTGTTGGCTTTTTTTATTTTGTGGCTTTGCACCGTTCTTGAACTGTGCCTGAGAAGTCCTGTGTATCAGACAGGAAGATTCCAGAGCATCTTCATAAAGCGATGGCAGAGCTGGTAATGAAATATTCATTGAAACCATTCAACTTTGAGGAAATGCTACAAAATGTGGTCTTTTGGGTTTTTTTAAGCAGTTCTTTTTTTTCCCCCAGTAACTTTTGCTACTTGAAATTCCCTAGAGTTAAGAAACTGTTTTGCAGTATTACTGGGAAAATTGGAGCTTTAAACCCTTTGATAATTCATTCCAATTCTGTGCGTATACTGAAATGTCTCCCTCAGAAGAGAGGAAGATACCCAATATCAGAAAGATTCTCTTGGTGAAGGTCCTGTTGAATCAGGACTAACATTGTAGCTGCTTGAATTATATCAGCTAAGAATGTGTTTTTCAAAATTGCCTAGATGAGACTCGCTTGTTGTATTTTCCCAGTGTGTTGCTTGTTTCTGCCAAGAAAATGGAAAATTGGATGCCATAGTGTGCAAAAATAGATTAATCTTCTTGACCATAACATCGACCATTTGCAGTGAACAGTTGTTTGGGGCTGAGTGAGCAAAAGTGCCTTGAAGATTGATAAGAACTGTCTAATGCAGGAGCCATATACAGGGCTGCTTTATGATCAGTGCTGCTGACACTCAGGGACTCCTAGTTCAGTTGAACAACGCTGGGCTTGTAGAACCTTTCAAATTTGTTTGCAATCAGAGTAACTCTAAAATGCACGAGGAGGCAAGCATCGGAGTTAGGACACTGGCTTTCTTTATGGATGTTTTCACACACAGTATGTAAACAAGCTTTGTAGACAAGTAGCAGATGTATTGCATCATATTAACAAGCATTTCATCCAGAGAAAGAAATAAAACAAGTTAGTATACCTTTTCAAGGATTTTAACTGCTGGGTATTTATGCTGTGATTATTGTAGTCCTTTGTTGCTTCTCATATTGCCCAGCAAAGAAAATACAAGTCTTGGTATATCTGTGTCTGGGGGTGGTGTTACATTCCTGGGTGATGGGAGGGGCAGACCTCTGAGGGAAATGAGATGGTATAGTTCCTTAGACTTCTTTCTCAATTGATATTTCATTTTATGAATTGTTCCTCAAAGCAGCTGCATCTGACAACTGTAGATACACCCACCTGACCAGTTCAATTGGTCTCCATTTTATCACATCTTTGTTGGTTGTAGTAGTGTGCAGAATATAGTTTGATGAACTGTATTTACATCTATACCTAACTACCCATCATGATTCGTTACATGAACTTCAAAAACTAGAGTAGAATGTTCAAAAGCCAGGGGGGTGGGAGGAAGCAAGAGGAACTTGGAGCTGAGCTTCTGGGGAAGTGTTGCTTTGCTGTTAACCAAAGTAGCAGTCCTTGTTCCTGAGGGTTGCTATGTATTAACTGGTGCCAAGAGCTTGTACATAGAATATTAGCTTTATCATTAAATGAGTTCTTGTTGGAAGCTGGTTATTCATGATGTTACGCAAGGGGAAGATGCTAGATTTAGAGAAGTAACTAGAAATGCTAGCTGAAATCATATGGGCAATCTGAGAGGATGGTGAAAGGACTAAGTTTGTGGATTCATACTGAAATAGAAGACTAGAAGTGTGGATACTTGGGAAACAAGTATGACTTATGGAAGCAGTGCCCTTGAAAACAGCCGTAGAGATGAGAAGGCAAAGGATAATTTAGAGTTAAGGAATTGATTTTCCATACTGAAAAATAAGGAGGAAATGCAAACAGAAACAGAAAACAAGGTGCTTTAGGGAAGACTGTTTAGCCCAGGAATGGTGAAGAAGAAGAAAATGGATGTAATCATGAGCACTCCTATTACTGATCTCTATAGTCCTGCAGATTAGAAGAGGGATACAGCATAGAAGTCCATGTTACACCACTGTATATATAAAATAATAGTGTTGTAATTATCTAAAAGATAACAATATTTCCTTATCTGCTTCATTTCTATAATGTTTATTCTTTCAATGCAGTCAGATTTGGTTTTAAAGCTGATGTATTTAAAACCATCCTTTTGCAGATACTTGAAAAGGCAGCTGAGATTGCAAGAAGCAGTGACAATGCTGCAATGGCGGTAAGCATCTGCTAAAGACTGTTTTAAAATTCATTTTGTGGGGCTTTTTGGTTTTTTATCTTCTACATTAATCTAGAAATAAGTAAGTCAACTACTCAAATAATGGTAGTTCTACTGCCTTTGTTTTCTTATGTAATTCATTTTGGTAAACCGCCTTAAAATTCATGTATATATCCACTTTTCCGAACACATTTTGGACTTCTTGGCCATTTGTTGTCACAAAGAACAATTGCTTTACATACTCCATGGATTTGAAGCACAGCTAAGATGTACATTAGATCTGGAAAACATTCCTGGGCTGCATAAAATATTGCTGGTAAATTGCTCAGTTTTACCAAGTACGATTTTTCTTCTTGATCGTCAGATATTTCCAAATAAGTTCAAAAATGGTCATTGATCTATATGTGATGTTTCTTAAATATGATGATTATATGTTCTTCTTGAGGAATCGAATACTTGTAACCTAAGGAAAAATTTTGAAAGGATCACCAGAATCTTAAGGCGTTTTCTTTGGTTTATATACAAAAATACAGAAGATTGCAATTTAAGATGGTGGAAGCACAGTTGGATCAACAATAATAACTACTGCATTTTATGTAAGAATAAAGCAGTTAATTGAAAAATGTGTCGGTTACAATACCATGTGCCTGAAGTGCTCAGAAAAAGTGAAAACTCAATGCCACTTCTGGGTGCAAATAACTTAGTGTACAAATAATTGGAAATCTTAAATAGCAGCATACTAACTTGAGAGTATTGTGACTTTTAATATGGAGGATTAACATTTCCAGATATAAGAATTACCTTACTGTCAAGACTGTTTACTTATTTTGATACAGAAACAGAGTATATACTTACTTTTACTAAACAGGCATTGCAATTCTACTAGCTTTTTAAAGTCTATTCACTCCTAAAGATTTTATTCTTGAGTGGTGTTTCTACATTAAAATGTATACTTGAAACATTTCAGCTCACTACAAGGCTCGGGCACTTACCATTTCTAGAAGGAGCTAAACTTAAGTTCTGTGTGTAGCAGATGTATATTTTTGTCAGGTGGGAAACCTGTGCAGAATGTTACCTGATGAGAGCTGATTGTTTCTGCTATGAATCCTGATTGATTTTGACTATAATTTCTTCTGAACTTTGTTTTTTTTAATTTTCCATTAATGTGAAGACCCGTGGCCTATCTTTTAAAATGATGTAGAAACTTCCTCAGCTTTGTGAAGATAAAGTTGGCTGCAGTATTTAAATTTTGCCATATTGTGTTTCAAAATATGTATTGCAACTCATTTATTCCCTTCAGCTACTACCTCCTTACCCCAAAGCAGCAGTTTCTTTTGTCTCCTGTTAATGTATGTAAGGCAATTGTTGATGATACCATAGCTTGAATTTCTGCCCTTGCAGTTTGCATAAGGGTATGGCTGGTGACAGAAGGTATTAACTGAGCCAGTGCAAAGACTCAGTGATACAAACTGATTTACAAAATCAGTACTAATGTTAATGTTTCAGAGATATAAAATGGAGTAAAACGTCTGGAAAAGACAAATCTGGGTTAGAAGACAAAAATAATGTGTTTGTAGCCTTAACAAATGTACTTCCCTTTGGGTATTGTTAGAAAAGTATTACAAAACAACCAAAAACCCCACATGTATATCTATTCAATTCACTCACTTGAAAAACAGAAGGAGAAAGTATATGCATCCTAGACAAAGTTCTCCATGTTAGAGTGGGAAAATAGAAATATTGCCATCTAGTGTCATTCACTCTAAAGTTTAGTTACATTTTCAAACTTCCATACACTGAATTTTGAATCTATTAATTACAGTTCTTATAGCTTAAGAAATCTGAAATATGAAAGAAATGCATAGTAGTCATACCCCTGTGTTTCATGAGTTTTACCTGCTGTTCTTCCTGGTGCTGGATTTCTAGTACTTGAGCTGAAATATAAGAATCTTAATATATCAAAATGTTACACCTTTCTCATTTTCTAGGGTCGAGGTGGTAAGAAGTTTTATGTTGTGCTAAAAGAAATAATGGAAAGAGATCCTTTATCTCAACTCTGTGAAAATGAAATGGATCTTATTTGGACTTTGCGATATGACTGTCGGGAAAATTTTCCCCAATCATTGCCAAAACTGCTGCTCTCTTTAAAATGGAACAAACTTGAAGATGTTGCTCAGGTAAGGGAAAAGACAGTGATGGTGGGGAAAACTGCTGGAGTCAAATCATGAGTAAACAGGGTTTCTTTCCTAAGTTTACACATTTTAATGGTACTATTGTATAAACCAGAGTTGATTTTTTTTACCTTCTGTGGCCTGGACATGTAAGCAAGAATTTACTATTTAAAAAAAAAACAAAAAAAAACAACAAAACAAAAAAAAAAAAAAACAAAAAAAACACAAAAAAACAAACCAAAAAAAAAAACCCACACAAACACAAAATGCATTTCAGAGATCCTCTGAATGATGAGAAAAGCACAGCAATTATTTCTTCTGGCTAATTTTAAAATCTTAAGCTCAACTTTGATCTTAAATGCAAGGAATTTCACAGAACCACAGAATCATTTAGGTTGGAAGGGACCTCTTGAGATCATCTAGTCAAACCCCCATGGCTCAAGCACGGCCAGCTAAAGCAGGACTGTGTCCATCTGAGTTCTGAGTGTCTCCACTGATGGAGACTGCACAGCCTCTCTGGGTGACATGTTGCAGTGTTTGAGCACCCCCACAGTAAAAACTTCTTTAATAAGTTTAAATTTGTAAATCAAGGTCCGAAATAAAGCTTCTTATAAAAACTGTTAAACTGCTCAAAGGCAATAAAAATCCACACCTCAGACTGGATAACTAAATCTCATTGAGGCACATAGATAATTTTTTCAAAGAGGTATGATACCCACTAGTGGTACAAAATACTTCATTCTCATTTTATGGACTGTTTGACCAAATATGGTCTCCTTTAAAGTAACTGTAGGAAATAAAGGACCTGAAGAATGGTGCTGTGATACAAGATTACATTTTCAGTAAAATTTTATCATTTGCTTGCTGTATCGATGTGCAAGGTTATTTCAGTATACTATATAAAGAAGTTGGTGTAGCTGCCTTTTTCTGTATTTATCCAAACAGAATCCAACTTTTGTGATGCTTTTTGGGAGTAGGCGGAACCTTGATACAGGAAAAATTATGAGTTTATGGTGAGACCATTCCTCCTTGATAGACTGACTTAATTCCAGGGATCTGTTATTTTATTACTTTTGTATTGAAACTTTTTTGTCTGATAGTGTACAGAGCAGGTTGGGCAAAACTATGGAAGTCTGGCCAGTGTTAACAAGCACAACACTTGCCCTGAGGGGTGAACCCAGATGTTGTTTTGAGCATCTGCTTATCCTGATGGAATTGCACATTTAAGTGATGCTCTACTTCTTGCAGGCTGTTACAGTGAGATAATATTTGTCTTTCCACGAGCCTAATATTTTAAATTTTAAACTAATATTTTATTTTTAAAAAGCTTTGAGCTAAAATACATTTGCTGTTAAAGATCATGATTGATAGTATAAATTTCTATTCTAGCTTAGTATTCTGACCTTTGCCTGTTACAAGCTAGGTGTTCTTGGAAGAAAAGGAAATCGCTCCATGAAAACTCAATTTCCACCTATTCATCGTGTGATTTTCATGGTTATCCAGTCAGTCAGAATTGTAGTTTGCCTCCAGCATAGAGTTTATTTGCTATTACATCCTTCCTACCAGCTAAATATATATGTTCAGTAAACTTATAAAAATAAATTAATTTCATCCTAGCTCATTGTCCATGCCATGAACACTGTGCTAACAAAATGTAGCATTCTACTTGCTCACTTGTGTTCTTTCACAGGCAAGGATCTTTTGTTCCTAAGTAATTCCATTATATGCTTCTGAATTTATTGTTCATTATTAAAAGTTATCTGGAAATACAAACTGTAGAAATATAAGCAGGTATTTGTTTACTTGTTAAAATATGCAAAGGAAGAGGCATTCTGATTGCTTCCTAGGGGCTTTGAAATTTGGCCTTTGGTAGCAGAGTTTGGAAAAGTTATTTGCAGTATGGATATTAGTTGACACCTTTAAGTCCTTTAAATTTGGGAATATTTAAAAATATGTATAAAGCATTTTATTTAAATAGATGGCTGGAAATGCATAGTCATCTTGCTTGTTACTGTGTACTCTCTGGAAGGAATGTACTATTTATGTTTTCTTATGTATGGACAATAGAATGGTTTATATTTTCATACTGGTTTTGGCAGCAAGAATAGTCTATCTGAAAAATGAGACCTTATCCTTAAACACACCAAATATTTCTGTAATACATAGACATGTACGTATTCCCACTGACTTATCTTTTCAGGTGAGGCAAGACAGCCTCATGAATTTTATGAATTCCAACATTAGCAGGCCTCATAATTTACCCCTCATTAAAATTAAATATATAGAGTACTAGCCACGTGTTGCAATATTTGTGCTACTACAACATGCATGCTGTGGTGGTAGGTTTTTTCAATGCCTATTGTTAGCTCTAAGTATTTTAATGACAGTCTGATGCATAGGCAAAATATTTAGGAAAAAAAATAAATCCTGAACCAACCAAACACAAAGACAAAAACCCCACAAAACCTCCAAGAAACAACCGGACAGCAGCTGTTCTTAAGAAAAAAGAACTAAATAACTACTTCTGTTTCTATTAATGCATATCAAATTTAGCAAGGTTTTTTAGAATCCATTACATTTGATTGTAGACCATCTTTATGGACCACTGAACTAATAGATTGAAGTTATGTACAATGGATTAAGGCAGCTTTCTTGTATTATCTACCATACAGATTTCATCCAAACTCTCATTGTATTGCAGTATTTTAGTAGAATAGTTGCACTGAAGGAATTCTGAAGGTGTTTGCCCTTACTGTTGCCATAACCTCCTCGCTCAGCAGAGTAGTAGCGTGGCAGAGCTTGTTAGCACAATTCACAGGCAGTATTTATTTTCAAAGCAGAGCTTAGCCATTATTAAAAAAAAAAAAAAAATTCCACCCACTTTCAGTAAAGTGAAACCTTCATTAATGAGAATTAGAAACAGGACAGCTAATTTTTTAAATACTTGAAATAACTGGAATACAGATGCTGGCCTGTGCCTAATTGTATTGTCTCTTATAGTAAACTTGTTGGATTCTTTCTTCTCCTTCCTTGTCAGGAAAGGAATTGTGGTTATTTCTTTATAGAAAAAAATATTCATACACCAAGGCCAAATCTGAGTTTTCTCTAAACCTGTAGACAGTTGTTGAGAATTGAAGTTCCTTGTTTTCCTACAGCTTGTCAGGAGTTGTAAACCACATGAGAGAAGTGTGCAGTATTTCACATGTACAGCATTTTAACATGTTTGATATTGCAGAGAAATTTTAAATACTTGAAACACATATATTGACAAGTAAAATTTCTCTACAAATGCGATGTACTTGGAAGTTCTGCAGAGTTACCTCTCTGCTGCCAAAGAAGACAAGGGCATTTCATGGTGCAAGATTCTTTTGTCCAAATGCAACAAGTATTTCTGATATCTTTTCACCTGCACTTTGGAGAAGTGTACAGTGCTTCCAGTCCCCACCTGGGATGTGGAGCTAATTGAATTGGACTGCACTTCTCTCTTAATGAAAGTTCTAACGCAGAACGTGAACAAAGCAGTAGGTATTTGGGGAAGATTCTTGGCCGTTTCATAGGTCATTTAGATCTTCCTTCCTTTAAGCTCTTATCACTTAACACTTTCTGACTGTAATAACCTCTGGAATAATTTCAGCAGTCAAAGTGGAGGATGTCTGTATCTTCAAATAACCTTCACAGTTAATGTACATGCTGAAGACCATGACTTTCAAAATTCATTGCCTGATACATGAGGCATGTAAGGCCACTTTTGCTCATCTTTTCAGATTGTATTTCAGGTTCTTCATTCATTTTGATCATTCATTATTAGCAAAATGTTTCTATGTTTTTGTTGGTTCTGATTTAAAGCAGGTTGGCTAGAAGTTCTGATACATTTGTTTTGAAGTTTCTTACTGTGTGTCTGACAAGCATAGCTGCTGCTTGCATTTTCAACATCTGTTTTATGGTATTAAGTATCTGCCCAGTGTTAGTATTTCTTTCAGAATTTCAGTACAATTATTCATGACATGTAAGTGTTGATGACTGTAGTTCTTGATGTAAGGACCAGTGTCGTTGACCCTTGTTGAGCTAAGGATTGAATTGATTTTTTAATGTATATTTCTGTGGGATTATGACATCTATATTTTAAAAAGTCTTTAATTTTACTTTATACCATTATGAACCTTGCATGTATTCATACCAGTATTTGCTCATGAAAACAGTTTGATTCTTTCCTGCACTTCTGGAATTGTAGCATGGCCACTGGCTTTGCATTGTGATTAATCTGTGCCCGTTTCTTGCCTTCTGAATTTCATAAAACTGCACAGATGAACCAGTTGAGCATCTGCCCCCTTTAGATGTTTAAATAGTGTTATGGATGTGCCTGTTAAATGCAGGTTGAGACTATGAATTCATATGTTTGTCATAATTGAACTGGAAGCATTAGTTGAACTATGACTTATAGTAGAAATAGAGATTTATTTTTTTTTTTAATTGTGCTGTGAATGGATTACAAAATCAGGAGGAAAATAGGATCTTCCTAATAATTCAGATTCTATAAGTTAAATATAAAATACCTGTATTATCTAATCTGTAGGAAAGAGTATTTTTATCATGAGTTATGACTCATTCCTACAGAGAGGAAGAATCTTGTGCTGTTGATACACTGCATTTACACATTCAAGCTTGGTTTTTTCAAGTAATAATGTACTGTTTCAGTCATACAACTACATACATATTAATAAAAATATAGTCTCTGCAGGTAGCTTCATTAAAATGCACTAAACCCAGTTTATTTTATGAGACCTTTATAGGTTGTTGTTCTTGGTAGTCCAAAATAATACTGTTTTGTGTATTTTCTGTAATTTTTTTCCAGTACATCATTGTCTTCAGTATTGGGAATTTTTTTTAATACCTAACCCAAATCATCCTTTCTGCAATTTAAGCTCATTACTATTCACAGGGCATGTGGGAGAATGATCCATCAGTTGAGGTGGATAAATATTTTTGGTAAAGATCTCAACAAAAACCTTCTTCAATGGAAAACTTTTACCATTACCAAAATGTTTATATATTTATGACAGCATTTAAAAAACATTATCTGAATTTTATTTAAACTATGTTTCTAAAACATATGTATCTGGGGTGACCTAATCTTTGTTTACTGTGCACTGTGTCTGTGTGAAGAAACAGATTTTCAAATTAAGTATAAATGAGACCTGGTGCCAAAAAAAAAAATCTGGATTATTTTAAAGGGTAAGAAACTTAATCAGAAGTGGGCCCATTTTCCCAGAACTATTTCTCTCTCTCTACCGCCCGAATGATTTTATGGGCAGTTATACCCACCTATTTTCTTAAATAGTTACTTTACCTGTAACTTAATAGTCATCTTTCTAAAACAGCTTCAGGCACTCCTTCAGATATGGCCCAAGCTGCTGCCTAGAGAAGCATTAGAACTGTTGGATTTCAATTATCCAGACCAGTATGTCAGAGAATATGCAGTGGGTTGTTTAAAGCAAATGAGGTGAGTATATTGTATTTTTTTAAGCATGCAAGGATTTCTGGGGTGAAAAACTGCATTCTTTTTTTTTTTTTTCTATAAACAAAAAGAACCCAAAGAGGAAAGATTTAAGCATGCTGCATACCATGAATAGATGGCAAATCAAGCAGTCTCATTTCTAGATGAGCACATTGGCAGCCAAGTTAAACCTCCTTATTCTGATATCTTGTATTCAATTACTATTATTTTCCACGTTGCTAAGAGAATACCAGTGTACCTTTGTCCCAGAGGGGGTTATGTGTTCACCCCTTTCTTGGACAAAGGGAGAGCAATGTAGTGTGAGAACTTTTTTTATGCTAAAGGGAGAAAATATTATAGTAGTTGAATACTATAAAAACTGCCATCCAGCCATCTCACATCCTGTGTCAGGTATTGGCTGTATCATTTAGTAGAAACGTAAGCTGTAACATAAAACCCCAGAGGATTACCGATTTGTTTGTTCTTTGCAGTAGCCTTCACTATCTGCAGTTCTTCCTTTATCAGATGTAGTTTTGCTCTTCGCTGTAACCTAGGGCAAGATTTGTATAACATTATCATTTGCAGCATTACTGCATATTTCCTGTCCTTGAATTCTAAACTATCTGTGGTGAATAGTTTAATGATTAATTTTTTAATGGTCAAGGCTAGACTTTTTTTGGGGTAAAAAAAGAATATTTTGACTTCTTTCAAATACAAACAGCAATTTAGCTGCTGGGCTATCCTAATAATACTGAATTGTTACATCTGGAATTATTTCCAGAATACTTAGTTCAGTCTCTGAAGCAAAATCATGTCCAGTTGGGTGTCAGAAATCAATTTTCAACTTCTTTAAAAAGTCTGATGAAGGCAGCTGGTAACTAAAGGTGATCCTATTAGCTGAAATTTAAAAAATAGGCAAAAGTAAATACAACACAGCATAACTGAAATTTTTACCAAGTTACTGAAGTTTTTCCAGACTAAAATTGAGAGAATGAAATAATACAATATTTGCATCTCTGAAGTATTCAACTGGTGGACAGAAAAATTTCTGCTCTTTTCTTTCCATCTTAGGCAGAGAATTTGAATTCTGCAGGCCTTTTATAAGAGGAAAAGATACTAAAATGTAAAAAGTCAAGGAATGTTTACATTTGTTCTAGAGTAACATAATTGTCAAGTGTGAAAGGGTTGGTTTTTTTTGGGGGGAGGGGAATACAGGATTTTTTAGAAAATTATTGGAATTACTATGTCAGAATATTACTTGAAGCAGTTAACTAACCTAGAGGCTTTCCGAAGGTATGTTTATGAACTGTGGCTGAATATTTAAATTTGCACTTCTGAAGTAGGAGTGATTTGGGCACTGTTTGGTTTATCAAAGATGATGTACTTTTCCTTATCCTCTGAAAACCTTCATATTGTTGGTATGATTTAAAAGAAAAAAACCCCAAAAAACCCAACAAAAACAACCCCAAACCAGTTTGCCTAAATGGATCGCATTGTAGGTGTATCTTAACAAATTAACACTTATTAACTGAAAGGTGGTAACTTTTAAAGACATGTTAATTGAGTTGCTTTCAGTGAAATGAATACTGTTGTCCCACTTCTTTGTAAGGGTAACTTTGATAGGTATATGAAATCATTCTCAGTTCTTGGTCCATGCCCACTGCAGCTAACTGCTAGGATACAGTGGCTTTTTTTTTTTATGTGGTTCCAAAGGTCCAGCTCCTCAGTCAGAGGTTGAGAGGTCCAAGGGAGCCAATGTCCAGTCTGAAATAATTAATCTCCCGGATACTTACCCTAGCACTCAGGCAGAGCGCTTCATCTTGTAAAAGCCCATAACAGAACACCAGCTTTTAATGTACAGGTTTGAGGACCTTAAGATGCTGTTAGAGGTATAACTTAGAAATTAATTGGTCAATATGCAAATTGCACGAAGTTCTGTTTTATTATCCTTTTCTATGCGACTGAAAAATTGGGGAACATTCTTGCTATTGAAATAAATCTCTCATTATTGGATTTGTCATATGCATCTGAATTTCTGGAATATCATTAAACTAGTTACTCTGTTACCTACTGCCTTTATGTACCTCATTCTAGTGATGAAGAGCTCTCTCAGTATCTCCTTCAACTTGTGCAAGTCCTGAAATATGAACCTTTTCTGGATTGTGCGCTCTCCAGATTTCTATTAGAGAGAGCACTGGCTAATCGGAGAATAGGACAGATGTTGTTTTGGCATCTAAGGTACGAGCTTTTCTGTTGCATCTTTCTGAAACTGTTGAGCCTGATTAGACTTTGAAATATGATTTCTTGAGGATTTTTCTAAATAAGCCATTATCATAGTCCAATACAAGTACTCTTTATGTTTCTTTGCCTTTGGCATTTATAGACCAGAGCAAGCCTATAATTAAAAATATGTTACAGTGGTTTGTAATCTACTGTTTGATGAAAGTATTCCAAACTGCATTCAGCTCCAATTATTTGATAAGCTAGGTTTGTATACAACCTTAGTGATTGTTTTGGCTGGGAATGCAGTAAAAGTAAAATATTTATACCTCACTGTTGTGAAAAATGTATATTATTGTTGAGAGTCTAACAGGAAATAAAAGCAGTTTTATGTGTCATTGCTACTTTTGATGACCAGTTCCATGAATGGCAAAAACCTTGCAGAATGGACTATAGGTTGATTATGTCTTCAAAGTATGATTTATTTTAATATTTATAAATAAAAGAGCAAGTACTATATGAAAATATTTTGGAGGATAATTGGCTCTGGCATAAGGTTCAGTGGTTTGTTTCAAAGTGTTCCCCTTCAGGCAAATTTTGCCTTTTTCCTTATAAAGATTTGAGAACATGTGGTTTAACATGAGCCCTGATTGTGAATATCATTTTCTGTGACTTACCAGTACTACTTTCTTGAATAGAAGGGGTTTCTGAAGACAAGCATCCAATCACTACCTCTTAACATTACTGTCTCCAGAACAGTCCTAGACCTTGAAACAAGTGGCATGCATAGAAACCAGCCAGTCCTCATAGTCTTCAGCACATAAATATTTTGTTTTCTTAAGAAGCTTGGCTTTTTGCTTTATCTGCATGACCATGAGATGTTTGGTGCATCTTGGTTTGGGGGTTTTGGGGATTTTTTTTTTTTTATGACTTGAGGAATGCTTATCTGTAAGTGCTGTGGTCTGATGAGAAGCTTTTCTTCTTATAGGTCCGAGGTTCACATACCTGCTGTTTCAATACAGTTTGGTTTGATACTTGAAGCTTACTGCCGAGGAAGTGTTGCTCATATGAAAGTGCTTGCTAAACAGGTATAGACTATCCTTCTTTAAATGTCGAGTTATCCTAGCTTGTAACTCAGATATTTATTCCATTGCTCCTATGGGGCATATTGGTTACCTTGACAAAGTCCATCTGCTGGGGAGTCGGGAAGAGGAGAAAGCATGGGCGAGACAGAGAAATAAGAGGACTACACAGGTGGGTGATGGAGCAGTCCTCCCTGGCACAGAAAGCAGCTAGTGCTCTGGGGCCTCAGAGTTAGCGAGCTGTTTTTATAGTGTTCCGAGACATGTGAGATACTTTCAGCAATATGCATGTAGTCTGGATAGAACAGTAGGCTGTCTGGGTAATTAACTGAAGAAGGGTTTCTGTGCGCTTGAAACTTGTGATCTTTTTTCCCCAGTAAAGGTAGCTTGTTCTGTAGAAAGTATTGCCTTTCTGTCTAAACTTTATCTAGCGGACTCCAGGACTAATTCCTGCAGCTTTGGCTTTTGTTAAGAGATGATGCAAAACCCCCTGAAGTTGTAATATAATCTAGTACTCCCTGGAAATAGAGTTGTTAAACCAAATACTCATTTTAGTGTTAATATAGATGTGCTGTTTACAAAAAAAAAGTTTTGCTTTTAAATCCACTAATAAGTGCATCAGCAGATCATTAAGACAGGTTCACAAATCATGTTTGAAGTCTCTAATGCAGTTTTAGAAGTTAATTTAGATTGTGACCATAAAAATCTTTGAAAAAGGATCTCACCCTGGAATTAACGTATTTGCTGTATCAGGCCACAAAGATTAGCTCAGTGGATACTTGTCTGAATGTTATTTCTAACAGTTTTGATACTGTCTACGTTGAAACTGTGCTTTGAGAGGTATACGGAACAGGAATGTATTATTGTGCTCTTTATTACTGCAGTTCACAGGACATTGAAAAGACCATCTCTTACAGATATGTGCTTGTTAGTATTGTCAAAATCATAAAAGGATTAGGCGATGAAATGCTTTAAGCAATAGACCTAAGGTCAGTAAAGTTTTTGTGCACTTCACAGGAAACAAATGTCAGTACAATCAAAGAAGGGGCAAAAAAATTCCCAACTGTGCAAACACGGAAGAAATTCAAAGTAGAAATACTTCAAAAAGTTCCTGTTTGTACAATACAGGTTCCATTTTGTTCCCTTGTCACTGATGTTTGTACAGCTCCTAGAACAGTGGAAAAGCAGAAGGCTTTTGGTTTTGACAGATGGCTGACCTGGCAGGTCTCCACTGCCTCAGTTTTATAATCAAACTGCATACAGTTTCCACAGCATCCTGCCTGACAGGGTTCAGTCTGTCTGTAGAAGTGGTAAGTTTTGACTCAGCACCTTGTAAGTTAGACTGATGCTTCCTTGTATAGAAATCAACTTTTACTAATTAAATTGATGCTATTTGCTAAAGAATGTGTATTACTGAGCATGTTAACTGTGGCTAGTGCAAATACAGCTGATTGTTATAACTACTACTTTATATTTGGCTAACAAGTTGCTTAGATGTAGATGAAATGTAGAAATTATGTTTGTTGTATGTGCTATTTAGGTTCATTACTGAAGGGCTTTTCTTTGTTAGTGTTATGTACATTTACATCACTAGTTTACTTGTTTTCTTAGAAATTCTGTACCAGTAGAAAACTTCCCAAACAAGAGAAGGGGAAAAAAAAAAAAAGGATTAAACCACTTGTGTTGATTGCAAATAATTGCCTTGCTTTTTACGCATTTTGAAGGTAACAGTATTACTTAGATGAGATTATATGATTTGGAACACCTTAACTGATTAGAGCATTTACCGTAAGCCTAACTTCAGCAGGATTTTAGTGAACGAGCATTTAAGACACTGTTGTGTAAAAGTGAAGTATGTGTGTTACATATGGGAAAATTGTCTGCAAGTAATCATATGGCCATATCTTATTGTATGCAACTAACTGAATGTGTACAATGAAGTATCTGCATCCACAGCTCATCTCAAATGATGTCTGATTTATTGTTAGAGGTATGAAGCACTCAATGTTTCTTGTTTACTTCAGTATGGATAGAGGTGCCTATGTTATGTGCTTTCTTGAATTTGGGGATGAAAATTGTGATTTGAAGAAGGAATTTGTATAAATACACATTAAAATACCTTTTTTTTTTTTTTAAAAAATGTCAAGTCATGCTTTAAAATGTGACTCAAAGCTTGGGAGCTTTCACCCAATCAATGTCTTCCTTAAGAAAATGGGATTTCTGGTACACGAGTGACTTAGAAAAGGCTGTTCTCATTTTTTTGGGAATGACACCTTAATTGCCACCCATTACCTCCACTTTTAAAAAGTTGTAGAATTATTTAATACTTTGTTTTCATTTGAAGTGGGATTTCACATTGATTATGTGTAAAAACCAGAGCAATAATTCTTAAAGCTAAAATATCTTTCAGGTGGAAGCCCTTAATAAAATGAAGACTTTAAATAGTCTAATTAAGCTGAATGCCATGAAGCAAAGCAAAGCAAAAGGAAAAGATGCAATGCATACGTGTTTGAAACAAAATGCTTACAGAGAAGCACTTTCTGACCTCCAGTCTCCTCTGAATCCTTCTGTTATACTTTCAGAACTACAGTAAGTTAAGAATGAGTGAATAAAATTTCACTGTAGCTTTTGCACGGAAACAGTAAAGCAGAAATGCATATGTGCTTTAACTTCCTTTGGCTGTATTGTTCAGCAGATATGCTGTCATAGGGAACTTTTTCTATAGTGAGAGGAGGTCTGTTGGGAATCTTCCTAAGGTTAAGATATTGGTTAAGTTAGAAGATTTTTGTGATCCACCGTGAAACTTAATGGTCTCTTATTCAGTGCATTACCATAGCTAAATTAATTTAAATATAAACTTAAAAGTGGATTAGACTGCATTCCTGGCTTCTTTTTATAACAATAAGCACAAAAGCCATTAAAACTTTCACCAGCACTTTAAGTCTAAAAATTGATGGGAAAGGATATAAAGAGAACTATTTTCTCTGAAAATGCGGGTGCTTAATTTAAATGTTAGATACGTGTATGCCAGTCACAGTATTGGATATGTTCCATCTATAACAGATACGTTCATATCTTGGTAAGCGCTTATACCATAGTAGCAGAATGAAAGCAGAGGCAACATTTTAAGTACTTCCAAACTGCAAGTCAGTGTTCTGTTGTGTTTTGAACAATGTTTAGACCTTTTCAGCTGAATGATTCTTACTTGACTAAAACTTCTGTTGTATTATCTTCTAGTGTTGAGAAGTGTAGATATATGGATTCTAAAATGAAGCCTCTATGGATAGTATACAACAATAAAATGTTTGGAGGAGATCTTGTAGGGATCATCTTTAAAAATGGTGATGGTAAGCAATGCTACAAATTCTAAATTTTCCCTTTTCCTTCTTCATTCCCACACTTGCGCTTAAGCTCTGTTGTTCTGTATTGCCATAATATAAACATGCTTTACTCTAACAATAGGAAACAAATGAAGCATCATCTTCTGAGTGGGTTTCAAAGTATAGATGTTATCAGTCATGATGACATAATTATGGTTAATCCCACGTCAGCCTTTAGGTTTGAGGAGTATTTTTACATACCTTTTTCTGAAGGCCTTAGAAACATTAGAAAATTACTCTGCAACACACTGAGGAGTTGAAATAGCAGTTTCAACCTTTCGTTACAGATCTCCGACAGGACATGTTGACACTTCAGATTTTGCGTTTGATGGACATACTTTGGAAAGAAGCTGGTCTGGATCTCCGGTAAGGATCTCTTGAGGGCTAGTTTATTTGGGTGGAGAGTTCAGTTCTAGCAGTAAAGCTTTCCTGTATTTTAAATACCTTCCCTACTGTCCTCTTCCTAAACATCTGTATCAATGCCCAAAGGTTTCAATTGTCATAGCCAAGGTGAACAGGCTATAAAAAGCAGTTACCCTAACAAATTAGGTGGCTTGTTGTATTTCATTCCATAGATGGGCCCATATTATGAAAGAATTTAGCCATGAGAAGGAATAATGATGAAATGAAGTAAACTTTGGGGATTTCCGTTAATTATCAAGCAGAATATTCTTCCTGGTGCACCATATCTCTTGTTGTTTATCCAAGTTGCCATGCTGATTATAAATTCCACTATTCTCTCATAATTTACTGTTTTCATCCTTTGAAAATAATCTAGATAAAAAGCATTGTATGAGGTTGGGAAACAATGCTTGAGTTAAGGGTCCAGCAAGCAGGTTTTTTGCCTTTTTTTGGTTTGTGTCTGGCCTTTCTAAACAGAGGTGTTTCATAAACTCATGTAACAAACGTACCTATTAATGGTCACTGGTTTTCCAGGCCTATTCAAAAACAGGGACTTAGTGATTATGGGAATTGCAACTCTTAAGTTCTAATATACATGTGCAAGTGAGGTACAGCTGTAGAACACAGATCTGCGGGCCAAGAGTTAGCTGCTGAGGAGAGCTGCATCTGGAATACACCATCAAGATTCGTTAATAGTTAGAACTAATAGGCCAAACCCTCTCTAGAAATTAGTCAGTTTTATGTACTGGTAATTTGAGGGTGGGGGAATAGGAGGCTTGAGGTTATTTGCAATAGAATGTCACTGTCTGGTTGAGAATTAACAGAACTGCGGAATGCACAAACACAGATTCTTCTTCTTAATATTTTCCCATTTCTCTTGGTCTTATTTCTTAAGGACATGTATGGCTTGTGCTGCCATGACCACAAATGAATATGCTACTGTCCAAATAAACTTTATATTTATGTTCTATTTCCTACAAACAGAGGAATGTCTGTCTTATGTTAATTACATAACAGGCTTAATGAAGATTAAGGTCTTGGGAGAGAAGTTAGTTGCTTGTCCTTCTCTTCTAGAAGTGCTGCTGCACAAAGAAAATTATGATTGGGAACAGTCATTATGGATTTACCAAGGTTAAACCATGCCTAACTAAGCCAATTGCCGCCTTTGAGGGAGGGAAAGGGTAGTGGATGTCCTTAGGATGACTTCAGCAAGGCTTTTGAGTCTGACTCTCATAATATTCTTGCCTCTTGAGTTAGAATGTTACAGTCTGGATTTGTGGACAACTACATACTCTGCCTTGAGGTTGATGACAAGTGGATCATCACTGGAGTCTATACAGGGAATTTTTATATTCTTAGCTGTGTCAGTATCCTGTGGTGAAAGACTAGAAGAAGTGCTTCCATCTGTTTTGTGCTTACCACATGCACAGTTACTGCATGTTTTTGGTTGTGTTTTTGAATCATGATAAATAGTGGATAGTCATTCAAGAGTAAGACAAGTCTCTATAGTGAGATGAGGTTGACAGGAAAGGCAATATATTTAGATGTACTACTATATTGGGAAAGTAGTGTGTTGCAGCTTCCTTGAATTTTGCATTTCAATGCCGTCTCCGTGAAGTAGATCTAACCAGCCATTTTAAAGTCAGTGGAGAAAAAGCATAATGTCCTAGTGCATTTGTACTAAAGCGGTTTTTATGGTATTGAACTCACCTGTATTTCATGCTAAAGCTTCCATTTCTGCTTGCTTTGGGCGGGTTTTGTGTGAGGTTGTAAACTTACAGTAGAAATGAAAACTCATAATTAAAGTATTCTGTTAGGGCAGAAATACTCCTTTTGAGAAGAACCTTCTGATTTGCTCTGCTGCTCCTGTAAAGCCAGTCCTTTCAAAATGAAGTAATAATCCTTTACAAGATACCTTGAGTACAGGAGTTTCCAGCATTTGGAAGACTTGTTTCAGAATGAGGAGGAGCGTTGTGGGGCTTTCATTTATGTATTAGTTCATTAGTCACGTGTCTGGGGCGATACCCCCTCCCATGTAAGCTAGTCACTTTTTAATCAGTTGAGTAAGTAGTGATGAACTCAGCTAGTTTTTGTAGTAGCTACTTTGTCTTCCTGCTGTGAGCAGTTCTCTTATTGCTGTTTACATCGAGACTTACAGTCACCGTGAACATCTTCAATGTACATTCTGAAGTCCCACTTTGCATTCTTTTCTTGATAAAACACTATTTGGGTGTCAGAAAACTTTTTTCAGACAAGAAATATCTTCGCCTGTTGCAAAGCAGTGTTCTTAACTTCATACACTTGATAGGATAAGCATGACTTCTTTGTAGGAATACTACAGTATCCCAAAGAGAAACCATGTCAGGCATTGGTCAGTGTTACCATATAACCCTCTAGTACTTGGGGAACTTTACCAGCCAAATATATGCACTAGTTTTTGCTAATATAATTCTCAAATTCTAACTTCTTTTTCTAAAAATAGTTCTAAAGAAGATACTGGGTGTCACATTATTATAAACCATTCGGAGGCCATAAATTCGATTTTTGTATGCCTGTGAAAGGGCTGTAATCCTTTGTGTTTAATTTTTAAATGTTGTTTATAAGGATAGAAGTACTTTTTTAAATATTACTTGAAATACTTCATTTAGATTCTTTGAGCTCATTTCAAATTTTTTGTGGTTCAAGCATAATAATGGGAGCTTCATAAGGCACATAACATCGGCATGCACAGATAAGTAAAATTATAAACTTGTTACTTATGCTGCTTACGGAAAGATTCCGTTAAGTGAAGCTGAGGATAAGGTAGGAATGTGAATAATAAATTGTTTCTGGAAGTGTATGTTTGTGATGAGGTGGCCGAGTGTGTGTTAAGTTGAACACTGATTTGAGGAAACTTTAGATAATTTATGTTATTATAAATAGACTGTGAGGAGACTGATCCAGCATTTAGGGGCAAGGACAACCTCTGGCAGCTGTGGAATCCCAGATGAGGCATTCTTTGGTTGCTGCCTTCCCAGAAGCTTAGTTTGTGGTTCCAGCCTGGGCCACACACGGTGCCTAGCAAACAGGAATAGTGATTAGGAGTCATCAAATATGCTTTTCCTGACTAACGCATTTTTCTAAGCTCAACAAAGGAAAACCAAAAAGTGGTTCTGGTGTCCAAGATTTTTCTTAAAACTCTCAGAAGAAAAAAAGTAGAAAGGGGAAGTTGCTAGTGAGAATTGAAGTTCTATAATTGGCCTCTCCCATTTATTTACTTAACTGGGAGCATCTTCCTTCCATTCATCCTCTCATAGTTATGATTACAAAGTAAAATTCTGGGATTGTGGCAGGGTTACAATTCTATGTCTGTCAAAGAGAGATTAACTGGGCAGTTGCAAAGGGAAGGCTCTGAAATGGCCTTAATTGAAAACAGAATTGGACAAAACAGCACTCCAAATGCCTGGAGTATGGGGACGCAGCTAAGAGGGTAAGAGAGTGTGATCTCCATGTTTACGGTCTTCATGCCTCTCAGGAAGAGGCAACTCCAAAATGTATGAACTAACAGCAATGGTAATGAGTTCTGTTGCCTTGTTCATAAGTCCGAACTTGCTGGCTTGCTGCTTTTTGCTTGGGTAAGAGGCGTGGTGTCAGGCATAGAAGTAGTGTCAGAGACATCTGCTTTCCTGAAAAATGCAACTCCATACTAGTGAGTGGAGTCTTTTCTTCTTGCCCTGTGTCATCCTTCGAGGCTTTAGTTTCCCTGAAGCTGTTGCTTCCCTTTTTCCTTATGTGGATGCATAATGGATTTTGCGCTTTTAAACTTTTTGCTACTACAGAAAGTCCGATAACTCCATTCAGGTAAAAGCAGGGCGTCTCACTTGTTTCACCAGTGTAAGAGCAGAAGCACTTGCTGTCTGCCTGTCTTGTCTAATCAATATCTTGCCACGAGCAAATTTTGCAGCTTCTATGAAGCATGGATCAAATGGCAACCAATATGCTGCTATTGAGGAGTTTGGGATAGGATCAGTTTCCTTAAAATTGCACTGCAATCCGCAGTCAGTTATTTAGTAGTAATTTAAAATGAAATGTTAGCCCAGTCTATGCCTAAAGCAAGCATGATATTCCCAGTGGGATTTCTCAGCTCTAGAAAGGAACACCGAATATATATTGGTTTTGAGATCTTCAAAGCTGAAGAAGGAGAAAGGGAGATTTGTTTATTTTTTTGTTTGTTTAACTGTCAGCTAATTTGTCACATGGGTAAACTGGCCTCTTTCACACATGGTGTGTTTTGTTGTCTAGGTTCCTATGTGTGCGTTCTGACTACATACCAGAAAAAGACCAGGGTTTGTATCAGAAAAGGAAATACGTGTATGCAGGAGGATGCAACAGTGTACTCCAGTAGGCCCTTCATCCTGGGCTATCACTGGGTGGACCACAGAGTGTGCAACCGAATAGAACTTTGGATGTCAATTGCATCTGCTTCTCAGTACAGACCCAACCATTAGACAGCAAAGACCATCACCCCAGACGAACGCTGCTCTGTCATTTACGGAAGTCTGGCTCAGAGAGAGTTTACCTTAGACATCAGTCAGCCGAGTACCAGAGAGAAATGAGAAAACCAGAAAAGCATATTCTTTAATTAAACCCCATACCTAGTTATTTCTAAGACAAACTATTACCTGAAAATTGAGCTATACCTGAAAATTAACTCAACTGTGGAAATAGTTGGCCTAAGACATTAGTAAGTATGAGCAGCCAAACTTCCTCAGTTCTTCCTGTAGTTTATCTCCAGTTGTTTCTTGTACTTTAAATACGGGCAACTATGGAACAAACGTATTAAGTTAAATGGTATTTATATTCAGGTTGCATCTGCAGAGTGGCAAGATGAGACTTTCAGATGTTCAACCCCCCTGAAAAGTTATAACTCTTCAAGTTATTTTGCTTTAAAAAATTCTACATCTGAAGTCATGTATGGGCATACTTATAGTAGATGACATAACTTTCTATTATTCTTATGAGGAATGTTTCAATATTACAAATACATGTCACAGTAGAGGAACATCTGTCCTCTCAAGTATGCTGTGGGGTCTGCGGTGTTGTACCTCTTACTTTTTGGTGTAAGGATTTCCTTATTTCCACTGTTCTACCTATATTACAGCACTGAAATTGTGTTAAGGGAGAAATTAGTGAAGTAACAGAGCAACAGAAAATCCTAAGTTTGAGGAGCCTGATCTATATTGAGTGACCTTTGCTGTAGTAAATTGTCATAAAAGTATTTAGTAGTTGGTTACTTTTTGGACAGGTAGAGGGAGTTCTCCAAACCACTTTTTCACTTCACTGTCTATGTATAGTGAGTTTTCATTTTCACCTCCCTTAATGTGTGTGAAGTCTGATGGTAAGCAGCTGTGTATGAATTAAATCAGAGTTCACAAGCATATTGAAAAATATGTTTGTTACAAGTCTAAAGAATGTCACTGATCAGGTCATTGGACCTGAAGTTACAGAGAATGTGTTGGTAAATTACCAGACCTTGGTGCTGTATTGGGAAAGATGCTGCTTTGGAGAATTAAACTCTTGAAATAAAGAACAGTATTAAATGGAGTGAAGAAGAAAATTTTCTGTCCTGCCCAGGATTGCTGTATTGATCTGTCTGTGGTCTTTACTGGCATTAAAAAGCAGGGAGCATATCCTGCTGACAGATGTTGAAGTCAGAAAGACCAGGATAAGATGGAAAGGGCCCGGAGGATTTGTCCCTAACTTGACTCCTGTCAAACTGTCTCTCTGACAAGGATGTTTTTTCCACCAGTTGTAAGCACACAGTCCTCAAGGGGCTGAATGCTTTCATCATTGCTTGCTTTTGAAGGGGAAATTGTTGGACATGTGCCCAGTTAAGCTGCAAGTAGGGTGGGTTGAAATGCCATGGAAGAAGGCCAGCGTGCACTTTAACCTGGTAATATTCGGCTTACATTTGTCGTGTCGTGATAAGGATGGGCAGTGCTTCCTTGTATCATGAATGCTGGTATTTGGTAATTACAGATACCCTTCTGCTCATTGTGAGAGAACTCTGGTCTAGAGAGTTGGGGTTTTCAATTAGGAAATAGAACAGAAATGGGAAGACGGTTCCAAATCTGCACTTCTTTGTTTTGAAGTTGGGTGTTCTCTAAATACCCTGTTCAATCCAGTTTTTGGTTCCCTTTGTTGCCAGTAGGGAAGAATCCCCAACTCTATAATTAATAGTACTTGTGCCACTTCAGTTGTGTGCTGTCACCAAGGTAGAGAAACTGCTCAGTTATCTAATAGCTGTTATGCCAAAAAGTTCCAATTAATTTAATCTGAAATTTTTTTTTTCTTCTATGGCTTGGGATAATAGGCTGTGTCAGTCAAGTGATGTGATTCTGCTTTGTAGCAATCAAACTTAATATGTTTTATATATAAATACTGATGACAACCCCACTAACAGTTTATTTTCCTTCTCCATATATACACACACATAAAAATTTTAGTATGTCCTGCAATTTTTTTATGCAGCTTTAAGTTAGTGAGCGCTAGCCTATAGTTTGTGTACTGCAGTTAGATTTGCGTGGCCATCCATTCTTTTGTACATGGATCCACAGCCAGACCAGAGATAATATTCTTGACCTGAGATACCTTAGCATGAGAGCAGACACCTCAATTTGTGATGCAGTACCTTTGAAGAGTTTGCTTTACATTTCCATTGCATACATTGAGCTCCCATTGAAGTTGCCATTCTGTTTAGCATTGTAAGCATCTGGAGTGAGGAAATGTTTTGGAAAAATACTTACCTATTTAGACACATCTCCTGGATTCATATCTTCATCTGTGTCTTATCTTAATGCAATGATATTGTAGATATTTTTACTAAGTGTAGTATATGAATGCACAGGAATATTCTTGCATATCAGGTGGGTTAAAAGATGTTTTCCTGGTTTTCATTAGGTTTCTATGCTTAAAATTACCAACAGTTGGAAAATAATATTTTATGTTTATATTTAAAACAATTTCTAGCATTTTAGGTTGAAATAGGAATAATGGGGGAAAAAGGATAAGATCCTCTTTTTCCATTTACGCAAATAATTTAGTCTAGAAGGAACATGAGTGTAACTTACTGTCTGTTAAGTCAGTAAATTAACAAATGAAAATAAAGGGCTCCCTCTATGGTTTCTCCTATAAAATTACAAGTAATTGGGTTCCCTAGTAAAAGGGAATAATTAGGGTTGCTTATAACTTCTTTTTTTACATATATGTATGTAATAGGAAAAATTAATGTTATAAATGTGTTGCTACTATTAACTTTTCAAGCAATATCTGTACGTTAACCTTTGAGAGTTCAATGTTCAAGTTAGTGTGAGTATTCAGGTCTCTCAAAATACTGATATTTTAAAGAGCTTTCTTACTATTTTTGTTGTCAACGTGAATCTGTGTTTTGTTTCAGGATATTGCCGTATGGCTGTTTAGCAACTGGAGATCACTCTGGCCTTATTGAGGCTGTTTCTAGTTCAGAAACCATTGCTGACATTCAGTTAAATAGTAGCAATGTTGCTGCTACTGCTGCCTTCAACAAAGATGCTCTCTTGAACTGGCTGAAGGAATGCAATTTAGGGTAATTTCTACAGTTATTTTGTCATCTGTAGTGTAAGCTTCGGAATTCCTGTAAGTTTCTGTTTCACTACTGAGGAATGCGTGGCTCTTCTGGCAGGTTTGTTACTACTTATTTTTCTAGTATATCAAATCCTGACTCAGATTCACGGTGCCCTTGGAATTCAAACAACATGTGAATGGCATTTGCAGCATTTTGACAGCATGAAGTTAGTACATTTTATACTAGATTTGGCAAGACAAACCAACCCAAGAAAACAACGTAGGTCTCAAGTCTTGATGTTGTTGCATTTCATAGTACTTGCATTTCTCCTATTCTTCATAGCCACAGTTTACAGTATTTTCTCTCAAATAAGGCTAGTTTTACAGCATCCTAATGGGCTTCTGATTTTCAAAAGCAAGCTTTTTTAAGGTCAAGGCATGATACGAACTACCAGTAGTATGCACTAATATTGGTTGTCTGTGTGTTTCAGAGATGATTTGGATCGAGCCATTGAAGAGTTTACTCTGTCTTGTGCTGGCTACTGTGTAGCTACTTACGTATTGGGGATTGGTGACAGACACAGTGACAATATCATGGTCAGAAAAAATGGTCAGGTAAATATATCGCGGAGGCAGAATAACTACCGTAACTCTGTTGTGCAAGAATTATCTGGAGAACTCTTCTTTAGTGTATTAGTAAAATTAAGTGCCCACATAGTTAGAACTGAAGTCATTGTTTACTGAGAATTGAAGAGAGCTTCAAAGAAAGGAAATGTGAGACTAGTGGAAGGACCGACCAACACCTGGTTACTAACCAATTCTATATCAAGTGAGGCTGTTCTGTAGAACTTTTTCAAAGCATCCAAAAGGCCTGTTAATGGTTCAGATTAATTGAAGAAAAGTAGTTTTAGGGTATGTTGCAAAAGACAACACTTAAATACATGAATTGCAGTTTTGAGCAGTGTAGTTTTCCTGAAGTTAGTCTCTCTAGCCCACCTCAGCAGAAATTTTCCATGTGGAACTCGGTACCAGCGTAATGCTGTGACTATAAGTCTCCAAACCTTGAACCTCAGTAAACTCTTAAAAATATTTTTTCCTGTTTAGTTGTTACTTTCTGCTGTAACTTGTCTGATTTTATTTAAATTATTCTGCCTACAAAACTAGCACGAGTTATAAAAGAATATTGTAAATGTCTATAAAACTCTCACTTTTAAGTTGTTACCTAGTAGAACAAAGCTGAAATGTCTTTATTTTTGATTCTAAAATGGGAGAACTGTCACAGGTTCCTTGATTAATGTAAGTTCTACTAGCTTTGCTCCTGACTTCATGTAGGAAGCTCTTGGATATGATGATGTGGAGCTTCATGGGCTCATCATTGGGCTCATTTTTCTATCTGCTATTCCCAACAAGAGGTCTGCTGGCAGGCATCAGAAGCTTAAAACTGAATTTCTTTTGCACACTGATTTGTAGCAGTAGACGCTCATAAGAGTGTGGATGTTATCACTGATACTAAATACATCTTGAAACATCTTGAAACTAAATACTCCCAAAGGGTTGAAACCATGGGCTATGGAGAGTAGCCTTATGAGTTCACTGTTCTTGATACCAGCATTCTGTAGAGATAGTAGTAAAGTGAAATATTTCACTGGAGGAATTCATTTTCACTTCTGTGTTTTTAGCTCTTTCATATAGATTTTGGGCATATTCTTGGAAACTTCAAGTCCAAGTTTGGAATTAAAAGGGAACGGGTACCTTTCATACTCACCTATGATTTCATTCATGTTATTCAACAAGGAAAAACAGGGAACACAGAAAAATTTGGTCGGTAAGTATTATTTTAATGTCTTCCATTTGTAACTGAGATGATCTCCGGTGATAATTTCTAGCACACCAGGAACCTATCTGGGTTTGGTTTGCTCATTTGTACTTGTGAGGAAGTGTGCTAGTATTGTAAATGCATGTTATCTACTTCTCTACCTGAGCTAGAGTGTATATACACAAATTACTTCATACATCAGAAACTGCAGCTCTGCATTGGAAAGGCATAGTTCCTTTTTATCTCCTCCAGCAGGAGATGGCAGATTCTCCTGGGCTCGGCTTTTCTTACCTTCAGCAGCACTGGCACTAGGGAGGGATCCCACAGACTGCTGGTCAAGCAAGATGAAGCACTGGCCTTAACACCAGGCGCTCTTTCTGTCCATCAGTGCACATTTAGTGTGCTACCCAATCATGGACTTAGTTGGATGCTTAGGCATATACAGCCACGTGCTCATAATCCAACACTTCTGCATGTCCTTTCCCATCTTGGGTTAGAGAGCTACAATGGAGCACAAAAGCACGTGACAAGGGAAAACTACCCTCTGTGATCCCACTTGTTAAGGCAGATTTTTCTTTTTCCCTTCTGTATCCTTCTCACCAACTGACAGGAGGGTCATTCTGGATGTTCTGCTCTCCATTTGCTAACAGTTTTCACGGGAAGAATTATTTGACAGAGATATGAAATTAAGTACTTACGTATGGCTTGACAAATCTTACGGCTACTTCTGGTAGAAGAAGCTATACAAGTATTTGTAATGGTGTGTCTAGGAAGAATGGAAAACAACTACCAGTGACCTGTGTGCCTCCTGGAGAGTGAGCAAATCAATCTGTAGCTCCATTTTTAAAATCATGAAGTGAAGGCTATTAGGTGGCTGTGCTATTGCAAGAGCTGTGGAATCTGGAGTACTTTAAATGGCAGTAGGATTCCATTTTTGCTTGAAAAATGCCTCAGAAGATAATTTATTCTTTGAAGTATAACTTGTCATCTTAGGCTGAAGGGGTCTTCCGGTTTCCTGCAGAAAGTTACAGATTAGACACTGGGCAGTGGCAAGTTTGGGGACATTGAGCAAGTCCTTGGGTCTCTGCATGATGGGTCTTTATGCCAGGTTTGGCACTCAGTTCAATTTTGACTATGTTTGCAGGAAGGAAGTCCCTACCAATCCAATGTCTCTGTAAGGTAATGCTATAGAATGTTTGTTTTGCCACTGTACGCCCAGAGCATGTCATCTAACATTCTCAGGGAGATGGGACACTGGCATTACCTTTTGGCATTTTTTGCTCTTCCTGAAGAATAGTGCTTTTGCCTTTTTTTTAAAAAAACAAAACACAACCTTTTGGTCTTTTGTACCGATGTTTTAAGGGTATGGGATATTTTTGTGGGAGTGCATTGGAGTTTCTGTAAACACCTCTGTTGTCCTTTCTGTTACTGTGTTCCTACAATACATGTGTTAGGTCAGATAATTTTTGGAAATCACTACGTACATTTGTTAACTGTGTAAGTTCTCACATGTTATCTTCAATGTATGTGCTTTGTGGTTGAACATGAAGGTTCCGCCAGTATTGTGAAGAAGCATACTTGATTCTGCGAAAACATGGAAACCTATTTATTACGCTCTTTGCACTGATGTTAACTGCAGGGCTTCCAGAGCTAACCTCTGTCAAGGATATCCAGTATCTCAAGGTAAAGTAAGATCTACAGCTCAGCAGGGCTTAGCGTTTTTCTAGTATGTGAATTTTGATTCTAAGATTAATACGTTCTAATTGTTTTCCGGTTCTCTCAAAATTCCACGTAGCTCTCAAAGCTTTCTGTTTTGGCTATATAGAACAAGATCTGTAGTCAGTCCTGGCAGTCAAAGGAAACTATGAATATACATTCCTCTCAACCATTCTGTAATGAGTTCAGCATCCCTGCATCTTGTATGTAGTCATTTCAGGGTGTTTTATGGCTTGGCTCATGCACAAGCATTAACCTGTAAAGGTGAAAATCATTTGCTTAAGTCTTCCTTAGTTTTATCTTTAAACCCAGAAAATACCACTGATCTATTGCTCAATGAATAATAGGTGAAAAAGTGTCGAAACGGGGGTGGGGGAGTGGGGGGGGGAACCTGGTGTGGTTTGTGTTGAAAGGTGAAGGAGGCCTTAACTGTGATTTTTAAAATTCCTAACAGTACTTGTTTTCCTGTCGTCTTAGGACTCTCTTGCCCTAGGGAAGAGTGAGGAAGAAGCACTAAAACAATTTAAGCAAAAGTTTGATGAAGCACTCCGGGAGAGTTGGACTACTAAAGTGAACTGGATGGCTCACACTGTTCGGAAAGATTACAGATCCTAGAAGACTTTTGCATTTGCACTAAGCTGAATGTTACCTTGATAAGTGTTTTTAAAGGGCATCTGTAGTATGGACCAACAAAACTTATTTTAAAAAAGAAAGAAAACAAAACAACAACAAAAAGAAATGGGCTGAAATAATTCCTGAGTCTTTTGCACTCTGCTTCTGAATGCTTGATTCCATGACTGTCTCAACAAATAGTGAACATCCTGGATAATCAGTTCCTGCTGACTTTGCACGCTGAGAGCTACTAGGCATTTTTAAAAATTCTTTGGTACTTTATGGAGGTGTAAATATTTGTTTTTACATGTTAGGGTAATGTACTCTAACATACTCAGGAGGTTTGAAGACCTCTGACAGAACTATTCTTTGTTTAAAGTTGGGACTTGAAGAGTAAATTTTTTTAATATCCTAATCTGGCTAAAATTGACTGTATTGTGTATATTTTTCATATGACCTCTGCCTTGCTGGCACAGATGCATTAATTCTACTGTAAATAGGAACCACAGTGTCAGTGTACTGCAGGCAGCTGCTTTATGCCTTGTACTGCTCCCAAAAGCAGAGTAGCTGTTTGTAAGGTGGAGGTGGGTGGGTGGGGAGAGAAGGGAGGAGGGAGGGGGAGAGACCTTTGAAAATGATGCAGCATCCAGATGTTGATGTTCAGGGTTGCACAATTTTGTTCCCCTAACATAACGCACATGAAGAAGCCCTTCGGTAAGAGGAAAGGCCAATTCCAAATGTGTCTGAGAATCCCTTACTGGTGATGGTCTCCCATTCCACCTCTGGGGCTTTGTTTTCAACTCCTTAAGAGGCACATTTATTTCAGGTTCAGCAAGAAGCTCCCTACAGCCTTACATTGAAATTCGTATCTTGGATTAGTTGTGCCATGCAAATGTACTGACTTATCGACGGAAAATTTTCATTAAATGTACTACACGTAGTGATTTTTAGAGTGTACATACCAAAAAACCCAAATGTTTGGAAAAGCAAGTGTTTATGGAAAAAGATCATTCCATAAAACACCAATGAGAAGTCATTAATCTTTTCTTTCTGTATTTATTAAAACCTTGCAGTAATGTCGCTTTGCCAAGATATATATGTTGAAGATTGTTGCTGAAGAAACTGGATTTGTTCTAATTTATTTAGTGAGGTACCAGGCTTCTAGGTGCTTAAATGGAGAGCAAATTTGTTACGTGCAATAGGGAACTGCTGGTTAAAAGATGTAACATACTGTTTCTGAACATCAGCAAGGTAGACTTTAACTACTGCTTGTTCTCCAAGGAACACTGGTAGCTCTCAATTCTGTTGACTTTTGAAAAATAATTAAATATATATTTACTTTTTGACTAAACAGTTGTTTTGCATAGAAATATTCTTTAGGAATTTAATTAAAGGTGGTTTTACTTTGAGAGTGATTTTATTATTTTTTTATTGTTGGGGGTTTTGCTGTTTCTTTTAAAGATCAAGAACCTCTCTGGAGGCATGATAGCATTTAAGTAGTGGTTTGATTCTCTTATCCTCACCCTTCGGGTTAATCTGTCTGAAAAGACCTCTGCTTCTAGAATATTGTAAAAGTAACAAGTGGTTTGGTTTTGGTGGCTTTATTTTTTATAAATATAATGTAGTGTCATTTAAAGTGTACCACGTCTCCCTTTAAAAATTTTTTAAAATTATTTTTTAAAGCAGATGGGAGGAAGAGTAAAAAGCAACTCTGCTGTAGGTAACAACTCTGAGAAAAGTAATGTCATCCCTGGCTAATTCATAGTGTATAAATTTGCATAAGTAGCCATTGCTGGACATGTTATATTTTCCTCTGAGACAGAGTACTCGGACATCTCTGGTATGTTGCAGTGCTGAGGGAGATGTAACTTTTCCCAGAACTTGAGACAAAGTTGGCAAGTTCACCTTGGCTGCATGGGGCTGGTGTGCAAGGTATGATTGGAACCTTTTTATCCGTAGCTAAAAAGGCAAGTCAGTTATGTCCTCCACCCCAGGCTTCTTGTGAGGCTTTGAACAAGTCTCAAGTCTGACCTTAGATTCCCATCTACAAAATGGAGGAAGTAGCACTGACCTCCAGATGCATAAACACCTTCCCTCAGTTACTACCAAGATATTGCACAGAGTAAAGAAGTTTTGTGTTGTGAGATTTTTTTTTTTTTTCCACTTTACTGCAGGTTATAAAAGTACTTAAGGCAGGCAATGTGATTTCCTCACCCGCTTCCTTGAGATAGCTAGTATTTAGAGGTGATTAGGATATACTAATTCTGGTCGGTATTTGTATTGGTTATTTGCCCTTGAATGGGGCACGTTCCATTTGGTTGTCTCTACTGTCGCTACTTCCACTCTTGGCTACTTGTTCACAAAAACGGGGGAAGTAAGTTACAGGCTTGTTAAATGGTGTATTTTCATGTTTGGCAGCAAAAGAAAATGATGCATTTTCCTCACGTAAATTGACCTTACTTGGTCTTCAGATAGCTGAGAGGATAGCACACCTCACATGACTGCTTTTCCAGTTTGACATCTCAGGGATGACCCTTACATGGAGGTTGCCTAGGTTAGTTTTGTGATACCTTCATGTTAAATTTTGAGTGGAGCACTGGTTTGCTGATTTGTGTTAGTAAATAGATCACCACTTTCCCTGGGTTTCCATCACCCATGCTACAGCTTGTGGCATCCAGGTTTTCATTCCGAATAGAAAATAAATAAATAATGAGACGAACTGCTTTGTGAAAAGTAGGAGGAGAGGCAGCCTGTCCTCCATGTGGTGTGTCATCCAAGAGGAGAATGCTGGAATTTGGTCACGTCAGGCCATTCGTTATTTCTGTACTTACCTCCCAATATCTAGCTCTGGTGCTAAAATGGTAGGTTAATTTGGGCTGAGCGGGATCATATTTTTCTCTTTTCCTGAGGCATTATTTTAGACCGTTTGCAGAATTCAGAAGGCATCAAAGGTCAGATTCTAAAGAGAGTTTAAATATTTTGTTGATAACAGTGAGCAGAAACATAACCTTTTTAAATGTGGATGCTTTGGAAAGGATATAGCTTTATGCAGCTGTAGAAAATAAAAGTAAGCTACGACTTTGGTGTGAAACACCTCCAGTTCAGATGGCCTCATGTTCATTACTTTTCTCCAAGTCTACTTCTGATCTGGTGTGCCCATTTTCACTGGAAAAATGACCTCTCTTAAACCAACTCTGCTTCTCAAGGCCTTCGCTGTATCTGATGGGGGAAAAGATACCTAGACTGCTTTGAAAACAGCAACTGAAACTGGGTTTGTCATATGTAAATTGTATAAATTTGTTCTGTTTTTCTTTCGACTGTGTGATTACTTGATGGGTGCTTTCTTGTGTCATTTGATTTGTGACAAATGGTGACAACTGCGGCTGTTACACTCCTGCTTGTCCTGTATTTGACTCCAAGGAAGGAGCCCCATGGATGTGCCCCTCACCAGCAGAGTTGCTTCCTTTCCCTTTTATGCTTGTATTGGTTTTATTGACAGTGGTGTGTTGATTGTTAAGTCATTCTCGTTCTAGCAAATACCTTTGACAGAGCCTATTCATATATTTAATATAATAGAGTCCAGTATTCCTCTTTAATTTCCTAGAGCTATTGAAATCGGATAATTAAATAGTACCGGCTCTTAATAATTAATGTGTCAGGCTATGATCACAGCTTTATTCTTTAGGAATAATTTCAAGCCTAAATCTTTTAAGTATGTAATCAGTATTTCTTTTATTACTCTTTCACAATATGTCTATTAATGTAATTATGTGTCTGAGCTGGCTTTAAAATCTAAAACTGAAATCCTGTGCTCACATAATGCATTCCAGTTTTTGGCAAGTTTTCTTAGAATAATTTAGAAAGTAACTTGTCTGGCATAAATCTGCTGAGAGATGAGGGAGCAGAGCTGTCTTGATGGAAAGCAGGTTTTAGTAGGCGCTGCCATACGAAATGGCAATGCTTCATTGCTGTTGGACGTCACAGTTTACCTATGGCTGTGGGGTTTCTTAATGGACAAATGTGCCTCATTCTGGCTTGGCTCACAAGGTAGAAGTCAGACTAAGCTCAAGGTCATGGTTTTATTGCTTGACCACAATACCACACTGACTACTGTTGCCAGTGCAAAACCGTTTTGTTTGAGGCACATCTGTCTGCCACTGGCTATTGGTGGATATAGTCTAGGCATAAGGTGAAATTATTTCTGTAATGGGAGTATCTTTGAAAATCAGTCACAGGTCATAATCATGAAATCTCAAGTGATTAAATGGATGTAGGAACTGCTGATCTTTCATATTTTGGCATGTCAGTTCAGAAGGCTCACTTTGCCTTTCCTTAGCAAATCTGTTAAAATGGTGTGGATGCGAAAGCTTCCTCTGACATCTTCTGTGGCAACAGCATGTGTAACCTCATGCCCATGTGGGTCACTGGCTTAGGGGGCACAGCTAAATATCCCTTAGCCCCAGGGCTGGGGAGTCAGCAGAGCTGGATTTTCTAACATTTCCATGGGGACACAGGGGACTTCATGTAAACCTGAGTGTGTGGAAGGATCAAACATGGTCTTAGGAGCACGCAGTACCAAGCAGGTCTCTGAAGCAGATTTCAGTAGCCAATCCAGGAAAGGTGAAGTAATTTAACAGCTAATGTTACTGAGGAGTTGAGAACCGTGCTGCTCATGCTACCTCATTGCGTAACAACAGTCTTGCAGTTACTCTTCCCGAGCATGGCGTCATGACTGATCAAGAAGAGGGCATGTGTTTCCACCAGTGCTGGTCAGGGAATTTATTTGTCCTGCTCATATTGCTAGCTGTTCTTCAAACAGCGTAATAGCATTAACTGTTGGTGAAGTGAGGAGAAGAGAAAGTTTTTTCCTTTAATGAGCTGAGTTTGCATACTATTACTTGGATGCCTTTCCAACCCCATAGCCCCCATGAGGAACTTGCTGTCTGTCCTCTAGCAAACCACACGGGGAAATTCTACCCATCAGATGCTGATAAATCCTTACTTCTTATGTCACCTCTAGAACATTTGGCTAAAAGCTGGCTCAACTATGTAACCTATTTTAACAGGTTTTACTATATTGGACTATCAGATTTAAAATAATGCTGCTGTGATGAGGTAGTCCTTCATCCTTTCAGTCTGTCACCTTGCTTTTCATCAGGTGATTATCTGGAGAAGTTTCCCCTGGGATTGCTGATGGAGAGGGATGGGGATGAACGGATATTGCTTATTTAACAGCATGACTTTTTCTTGGGAAGCCTGTGAAGGATCATAGTTAAGAATAGCAGTCACAGAGAAATGTAAAAGGTTCATTCTGATTTGCCAGGCATCATCGGGCTTTTATGAAACAAATGAGCAGAAGCGACAATCAAGCACCATGGAAACATTGTTTCTGAGAGATTACAACCCTTATAGCAGGGGGATGTTTGTCAGATCTAAATCTTGGCTTTAGGAGTCTACATTTGGGCAGCAAGGCTGGGCTCTTGCTGGGAGTGCCCGGAACCACCAAAGCCTGGGCAGAAGTGAGGAACCTGGTAGTCGCTCACTCCTATTTTGAATCTTGCCTAAGTTTTTCTCCCGCATGGCCCTTGCCTTGTGAGCATTCTCTGGATGTGCATTTGTGATCTGACCAGCTGTACGACACCGGCAAAGCAGCTTGTTCTAGTTTCCGAAAGTGTCTCTTTACCTCCTTTGCATAGGGAGCATCGAGTGTTTGTTTGACATATCGCAAAGGGGGGCTGAGCAGTATTGCTGAGGGTACTCTGGAGTGTGGGAATGCTGTATACATGGCTCTGAATTCCTCCTGTTGAAACTTTCCCGGGGAGGGGCAGGGACCAACACAAGAATGGATGACATATCTCAGTTGAAGTACTCCCTAGGGATAGAGAAGAAGAAAACTGGATTCCAGTCCCCTTACCAAACATTCATTGGAACAAAAATTGGAACAGCTTCAGAAAGGGAGCGGGAAGGAGAGTGAGTCCTTTCCCCTATAGACTGGTGGCTTGGGAACTTTGGAAGAGGAGTGATGGAACAGGTCCAAACTTCCCAGCCCATGTTCTGTCTGCTTGGCTAAATAAAAGAACCCTTAATATTAATGGCTATGTGAGACGAAGTCTGTTTAGCCCATTCACTACCAAATAGCGAGGAATTCATCTTGCATATCAAGTTGTGCCACTTGGCGTGAGATTAAAAGATCTGTGCTGCTAGGCCTGGGGTAGTCTGCTCCAGAGGCTACTTCCACCCTTAACCTGTATTTATGAATTCCATAAAGGTCAATAGCCCTTGCGCATGCCTGGACCTCAGTGCCACCCGCCGCTGGTCACCGTGCTGCTCTCCTGATCGTCACTGGGCAAGTCCTTCCACGCACTGCAAAGGGAGCAGAGACAGACAACTCAAGGTGTGGCTTCCACTGGTATGCTTAAACTTTGAATACTGTTTTATTTGGTGCAGTACTATACAGATCTTAAACACAAAGAAGTCTTAAATACTTTGTGAGTTGTGATCGTTATCGCTCCTTTTAAGGAGAGGTGCAGGATCATGTTAGGAGTTGAAAGTCTGTAAAACTTCAGAAATTCTAGAAGGGAGTTTGAATGTGATGTGCAATTCTTGTGGCCAGGATAGCCTTTAGAAGCACCTTTCCCCCATCAAATTGCATATCCATGCTAGTTAATTTAAAAATAAACAAGTTCAGTATTCCGGACCACAGACAACACTGAAACATACTGAGGCATTACAAACATGTGTAATGCACCCAGTGGTTCTGCATTTAATATTTGCTTTCTCTTTTGCAGCTCAGTGGGATAATCTTGTTTCCTTGAGAGGAAAAAGAAAACTCTTTGAAAATGTTCCTGAAATTATTCCCTGTTCCTAATAGCTGAGGAACTTTTAGCTCCTACTTACAAATCTTTGTTTGCAGAGTTAATGCTAGTTAATTTAGCGAATGGGCATCTGCTACATATAGTAAGTATGAACTACGGCGTGGCTGTAACTGCTGATGCTGCACACAGATTGCGCAGACCGAAGATCCAGTCAGCCTGAATGGATCCAAGCTTTAGCATTTCTGATGTAGTCGGGTACCGACAAGGCACCCGCACCAAATCTTTAAACACCTCTACGTAGTTGACTTGATATAATCAATGTACTAGAGCTGGCATCTCCTCCTCTGTCGTAGTGATCAAGCAGGCTGTGGGCAATGAAGCTGCTTTCTGAGTGCAGTGTCTCACATTTTCGGCAGACAAGGATTTCGCATTTTGGACACATTTTCCCAGAATGTGGCTGCCTTAGAGAACATATTTCCTCCCGCGCTGGCTTCAGCTTTTTGGAACCTTTCCTGTGTAAACATCTCTTCTTGTCTTCGTAAAGCTGACTTCTTCCCTGAGGGCTAGAACAGTCAGAAAGAAAGGTGACAAGTTTAACCTGTACACTTCCTAGATGAATGAGATCAGCAGAAGCAATTAGTGTGTGATTTATGAACCCTTCCGGAGGCTTTACCTATGACGCACTAGGAGCAGGCGCAATGTGTGGTCACCTGCAGAAAATGGGAATGGACAGAAAAAGGAGAGCCCGGCTCTGGTGCCGTGGTGGCAGTGACAAGCCATTAGTTTTAGAACATAGAATTATTAAAAGGATTTGTCACCATTTAAACAGAAACCTAAAAAAAAAAAATCATAAGTCAACTAGCTAGGGTAGGAGCTTTCTACTTAGCTCTTTAATATGCAACTTTTCTGTGGGTGATTGTGGCATGAGCCCCATGTGTTTGCAGGAAGACAAATTTCATACAGCTCTGTGTTTCGGAATTATGGGTTTCTGATGTGGTAGACCTCACCTGTGCTGTCATAAAGGTTCTTTTTCCACTTGTGTGCACTAATAATTATGCTGGGGAGTAGATAGGTCCTATATTGCACTATCCTTGAACAGAGATGGAAGGGCTGAAAGAAAATCACTCTTGGTCCAAATTATATACCGTTAAGTTTTATATAAAATAGTACTTCAAACTCAAGACACTAACCTGCATATTCCCTTACAAGAGCTCACAAATCAGTGCTGAATTGTAGAGGTGATCCAGTTTGGGTACAGCACAGGTAAAGTTCTGTAGGCACTGATGACTCAAATGTTTTTAAAAACCACTTCCATGCAACATGTCTGTAGAAACGTATCCGCTAAAGTCTGAGGACTGACTCATTCTATCAGCGTGAGGGTACCACGGGAGGAGTATGCTACGTTACTGTTTTGGGGTTTTTTAAATCAAAGTGGTGAAAATCTGTATTCAACACAGATAAGCGTCAAGGCCTGGAAACATGATTTTACTGCTTCAGTTGCACTTTTCTGCCTCCCGAACACGTGCTTCAGTGAAATTACAGACAACAAAGAACATTCACAACTGTAATGCACTAACTCCTTGGATGTTCGACTATATTTCCAGTCCAGTTCCTCAGCAGTGCAGCAAGAAAAATCCTGAAGCAAAGCCCTTGGTATTAATTGTTCTGCAACTGGCTCAGTCCGAGAGAAGAATCTGGTGCTCAGGATCATTTCTGGGTAGTGTATTTTAATTTTATGTTGAGCTTGTAACCAGCTGCTGTGGCTATCAAGCTTAATGTAGTTAGCTGAGTAATTGCTGAGACTTGCGTGCACTTCCTGCTAAGACGGTAATTTCATGATAATTATCAAAGACAGACTCTTTTTAGAAGATCTGTATAGAAAACAGCTCTTCTAATGGATGAGAAAAGACACTTTGGAAGCTACTGATTTTAGCATGATGCATATGCTAAGTTTGCCTCATGTTAAGGAAGAATAATATCAAGTACAAAGACCCCAGAAGATAATTTCAAATCCTCTAAGAATGATGACGATAACTCAAAGCTCATACATGCACAAAGCTCTAAGCCTCTCTGCTTTGGCTAAAAAAAGGAACAGTTTTGCATTACTTGTCCCCCGTCCCCCCCTCCTGTCTGAAAAGTAGTAAGCATAAAGGCACTGTTATAGAAACATAAGCAGTAATTATGCTCTGATTTGAGAGACTTGGTAGCACCAACTCTGAACAGTGACTGTGGCTGCTGTCCATACCTTGCCCCTGTCTGTTACACCCTGGCGCTAGTGCTGTTGGTGCAACAAAACCCGCAGCAATGTTATTCCTACAAACAGCACCCTGCTTGTGTGTATGTGTAGGAATAGAGATGCTGCCCCTGCAGAGCTCTCTTGCTGGGTGGGAGGAAGCATAGGGGAATGGTTAAAAGAGAAACATGCAGATGCACAAGATTTGGAGACCTTAATTTCATACCTGCTCCTCCCAGTGACTTGCTAGTTTTTAGGTCAAGTTGTTTCATTAGCCTGTAACTATTTCCTTGTTCGTGACACAGTTAATACGGCAGAGGTAGCAAAGGTGTCTGTGGCTCTTTGAAAGGTGCTCTGGAAATAATTATAAAATTTCGTGGTTAAAAAGGTGTATGAAATATAATCGTGGATGTACTTACAGTTTATTCTTAGGAGACCCAGAGAAGAGGCTCAATCCAGAAAATCTCTTCTTAAATAGTCGCTCACGCTTTTTTCGGCTGTGCTTCCCATCTCCTATGCTTGCTTCTGTGAGTTCCTTCTTTCCTTTGTGCCAGCTCATTTTATCTGTCATCACAGCAGCACCTGCTTAGATTAAAGCCGAAGTCTGAGTAGCTTTTTCGGAAATCTCTTCCTCACTGTGTTGCACCTGGTGATCTGTTACTCTACAACCTGTAAGTGTCCTGGTTACGCAGAAGGTTTAGTCAAGATCAGTGAACAGCCGCTTTCCATCAGATGGAGCAAATAACTGCTTTGAAAATCCTGCGGACACAAGGCGACTCTGGATATTCTTACTCAACCGCTATTCCACGTAATTATGGAAAGTAGGCTTGGACATTAAATATAATAAATATTTCCCTCTAGGTGCTCTCTTTCATGATTAGGCTAGTTGCTAAAAACCAGGAGAGGAGGCGGCTTGCTTGATGAAAGCAAAGAACCGGGAGCAGGTGAAACAGTTTCGTGCAGAGAAACAGAAGCAGTGGAACAAATGTGAGATGGAACAAACACCGCAAAGCAAAAACCAGAATGCTGAAAAGATGAGAAACCAACTGGAGATTTTAGTTAAGGCTTGGAAATTGTTTCCTTTTTCTTTTGATAAAGCAGTTGATTAGTCTGCATTTCCGCGTTGCATTGCTTTGTCTCCAAGAATTATCCCTTTGGCCTCTCTGATTGAATTAGTCTCTCTGCTCTAAATTTGATACTTAGTAATTGCGTTAACTTTTGGTTGCTTGACTTGGAGGGTCGTGTTCATCCCCTCCTAATGATTGAAAGTGCTTGTCTGTTCCTACTGTTCAAAATATTTTCCGCAATCATCTAAAACAAGAAACAAAGTTTTGGAGTCTTAAAACCAAAACTGACAACGATTTTGAAGTACGCACTTTTCTGATTTTACTCTTCGTCTCTTCCCCACCCCCCAAACCAGCCTTTTAAGGACATTTCTCCTGAACCAGTTTTTACAGTAGGATATACACAGGCGGGAGAGACTCACTGTGCAAATGCTTTACAGTTTTTCATTATGTTACTCTTATTTACCAGAGTGATATATTGACACACATTAACAAGAAACTATAAATACCTCAAAGGAACAAAGAGTGACAGACCTTTCTGCTTATGCTTGGTAATGAGCCACCCAGCTTTTTAACAGAACCTAGGTAAGCTGGACCTGTTTCTGCCACAGAAATGGTAGAAAAGACTTTTTAAGAAAGAAATTACAAACAGTTCATTGACCTGTAAAAGGAAACTGTCACTAAAGAATTACTGTGCTATTAAGGAGTGAATAAAGGTTGTGAATGAGAGAAAACTACCTCACAATTACAGACTTCCCTTTGGTTTTTAATTTGTGACAAAATAATCTGCGAGTTCCAGACCTGTTTTAGGCATACAGTGGTGCTGAGGTGAAGCTTTGCAGAACAGACCAATCTGTGGCTAATGAAATCAGCGACTGGGGAGGCAGGAATCTGCCTTACCTCTGAGAAGTGAGCTTCAAAGGCTTCTCACTGCAGGATCTTTCAGCACTAATTCCTCTTGTCTAAAAGATCAAGAGAGGAAAATGTAACATTGAAAGTACAGATGTAAGTATGTGGAAATTGGTGACAAAGAATTGAAGATACACAGAAGGGGTCTTTTCCAAAGCCTTCTAGTCAATTTTTTAAAAACTGTACTTTGACCATGTATTTTATAGTATTTCATTTTTCTTACTTCTGAAGACGAGGTTGTCTGGCTCTACTGAGCTTCCAGTGTAATCAAATTCTAATGATGTAGGGGGAGTTCCTCCTATACTTCACCTGTATGTTTAAATATGTTGCCAGATCAGAAGATTTGAATACCCAGTATTTGAATAATTGATGTCTTCACCTTCCTTTTCCACTTAAATCCTGTGAAACTTGACTACCATTGCTTGCAATACACCAATTAATGGCCCTCACCTTCACTTAGCAACAGCAATAGTGGGGATTTTTGTGAGCTGAAGTAACCAGTAATAGTGTAACAGTGGCTAGCTCTGAGATTCACTTTATCAAGTGGTCAGTCTGTAGACCTATAGATTACATAATGACTCTTTAAAACAGGAATCCTACTTGGAGATCTGGGAGAAAATAAATTTCCTTCAGATGAAGATCACATAACAGCAGTGGGGACAGCATGTTCAGGAACCTCAGTGGTGTATCTGTAGGTTGTCTCTAGTTAATTGTTAAGGTCTAATACCTGCAAGACTTCAGATGTCAAAACTGATAGCCACTGACGCTTGCTTTGACTGCTTTCATTCCTGGACTGCCTGAGCAGCTTATTAGTGCCTCTGTAACTGCCTTCATATTTATAAATACGATTTCAGGATAAGATATGAATTACAGATGGGGGGGGGGGGGGGGGGGGAAACCACAACAAAAAAACACAAAAAAAACCCCAAACAAAACCAACAACAAAACAAACACAAAAAATACAAACAAAAAGAAACTGCAAACCAACCTACCGCAATTTGCAAACAAGACTGGTAGTTTTGCCTACCCAGGTCTGACAGGTTAAAGGTGCAGGAAACCACTTGCCAGAACTGGAGCCTTTCCGCAGCCATCCCTCCAACTGCAGGAGCGCTCAGCAGCCCTGGCCCAGCTGATATCCCCTGAGGTAAAAGAACTGAACAGAACAAGAAGTAAAATCTTTGTGTCAGGGACTGTCACGCAAACACGCAGGGCAAAAGATGCCAGATGCCGAAGGAGGTCTGGAGGGAGGAAATGACATGATGAGCCACTTGGGAAAGATTTTTCTGTGTCCCCAGGATGCAGCTTTTCTGATCCAGTTCTGTGTCATAATTAAATAAAATTTAAGCTGTTTGAACTAATTCTGATCATATTATTTTTTGACACCACAGGGTGTCTCTGCACCTCTTCTTACACCAAAGGCTTTGGTAGCCTTTCACAGCAAGCTGCAATCTCGGGAATGTACGACTAAAGGAAAATGTCCCCTAGCTTAGCTGTGGATTTTCTTCAGGATCATGAACCTTCTTGGATTGGAATGGTGAGGGCTTCATTAGCTGGTGGGAAATTCCTCTTTAACAAGGCCACGGTCCAATGATGTTACTTAGTTTGGTTTTGAGAGCTCTCCCATATCAGATCACAGAAAGCCGTGGCCGTATGATGTGTTGCACTGATCCAGCTTAAGCTCATGCTGCACTATGTTCATGATGTTTGAAGCATTATCCCTGTACTGGCACACTTCTGCTAAAGCAGGCAGTGCCTCTCTGCCATTTTACCTTTACCCTTACATGGGTATTTGCTGTTCTTCTTCCATCAGAAGTTGGCATAAACACTGTATCGCGTGCTCTGGATAGTTTGTATATTAAAACTGTTTCATGTTGGGTTTAGGGTTTTCCAGGAGGTTTTTTGAGACTTAGAGCTTTGGTCTAGCATCACCACTTACTTGTTCCACCCTCAGTATAGTGGGGACATGAAGTCATACCACAAAAAGGGCAGGAAGGTCTAGAGAGCTGGTCTTGCTGTCCCGGGAGCTCCTGGCCCCACTAGCCACGCATGACTTCTCGCTTCCTCAGTATTGAAATGTGTTTTGGGTTTGAGGACTAATAATGTAGCAGGTAGTCCCAATATTGGGCTTAAGTATATGCGTGGGTGTTGGTGTGGCTGTGTGCTACAGGGGTATCATATAAACATATCTGTGGGATATCTGAAAAGTAAACTGTCCTCAGGAGGAAAGAGTTGTGAAGGAATTCCAGATAAGAAGTGCTGGGCTAAGTAGTCCATCAATGGCTAAAGCTTAAAGCTAGTCAGGCATCTTCTGATATTCATCAGGGCATGTCAGTTGGTTGAAACTCCAGCTCTTTGTAGAGAAAGTCCAGCTTGAAGTGTTCTTCTACCAGGAAAAGTTTGCTAGGGCCAGGCTGTTATGAGTGCAATATGGGAGCAAGCCCTTAGTGATGTGGTCAGATGTAGAAAACTAAGGCTTGGGGTGCTGCCCTAAGTGATATTTATTTATCTATTCATGCAAATAATTAGCTTCAGTAGAAGAGCCAGAATCGCTCTCCCCTGGCTGTAGGTATGATGGGGATTTAACACAGTGGGCAACCTCTCAGGCAGTGGAGGGAGGAGGAAGAGAGGTTCCTGTGACTAAGTGGCCCTGTGGTGTTCTGCCCTTCCCAAGGGGCTGGATCCCCTTCAGAGCTGGCAGCCAGGGGCTTGTATCTGAATCAGGCTGTGATCTGAGCCTGGTTTTAGGTGACAACTGAGTGTCCTAATGCCCAGACTGCGTACTGCTGCTCTGGGTGTTGTCACATTCCCTGGTTACTTTCTTTATCCATGAAAATATTCAGCTGGTTGATATCAAGTTTAGAAATTGTGACTGATGCGTTGCTCACCCCTAGTACCTGTACCTTTGCCTGTTGCTTTGAGGGACAACTCATCTTTCCTTTGGCTTTCACATTCAGAAAACACAGATTTGATCTGATGACACTGATGGACTTTATCCCCAACAGGCACCCCAGGGTCTAAACACTTATAAAAGCTCCTCTGTGTTGCAGGTAAGCCCTTGCCTTACTTGGGCAGATGCCTGATTTTAAAGGCTTGTGCTAGCTGTTGCTGAAATCGATGGAAAGTTAGTGAATGCAGTGACTGGTGGAGTATCTTTTTACAAGTAAAATGGAACAAGGTAGCACTGGGACAGCAATGTTAAGGTCCCACTGCTTGAAAATCTGACTCTGTAGCCTTTCTTCTTCCTTGGCCTCTGATTAGAGTATGCCATGGCCTTGGCTTAAGCACAAAGGAGCATGTTCTGCTTCAGAAGAAGTTTTGCTGTGTTCAGGGGTGGGGTGGGTGCAAGAGAAGTGCTAATGTAAATGAAGGGGATTCAGGTTGGAGAGTGGGTGCCTGGACCCAGGTGGAGTGGGAGGTGAAGGCTGCAAGAAGTCAAAGCCGGGAGCGCGGACGCTTGCACGGCTGTATTCCACCTGAGAGACGCAATCATTTAAGAAGCAATGGTTGATCTAGCGGCTCATCTGCCTCTGGGTTTGCGCTGTGTTACCTGTAGGAATTACGGTCCTGACAACTCGCTTGTTTTCATTCACACGTACTCGCCCATGACAGCGCAGATTGAACTGCAATGCCTCTCGCGATTTTCTTCTTTCTTCCTCCACCTGCCCGCTCCCCTCTCCGCCCCGCCCCTTTAATTTTCTTTCTGGCGAGGAGAGGGAGAAGGAAGCGGTTACCTGAAGACGCGCGGGCTTTCACCGGAGCGCCGCGGCCGGCGGAGCGGGGCCCCGGCAGGCGCTGCCCGCCGCGGGCGGCTCCCGCCCGGCGGGGGGCTGGGGAGGGGGCCCCGCCGCGCCGCGGGCTCTGTGATGCGAGGCGCAGGCATGCTCAGTAGCCGGTGCCTACCCCTCCTATCGCAGCGGCGGTGCCCGCGCTGCTAGGAGGCTGCTTGCAGCGGGAGCGGAGCCGGAAAGCCATCTTTGCTGGAGGGAGAGGCAGCGGTCCCTGAGCTCGGCACCCGCTCGGCTGCACGCCATGTGAGTACCCGGCGGCCCACGCCCCTGTCCCACGCCCCTGTCCCACGCCCCTGTCCCACGCCCCTGTCCCACGCCCCTGTCCCACGCCCCTGTCCCACGCCCCGCTGCGCTGCGGGCTGCCCCGCAATGAAACACGCGCGGAAAGTTGACAGCCGCCGTGGGGGCAGGAGAGTTGCTCTGCAGACTTGGGAGGCATGGCTGGGTGTTACCCTGTTGCTTCCGCAGCCGAGGGGGGGATTAACTTCTGCCATCAGGCGTCGGCTTGGTGCCCGTGGGGCGTGGGGATGGAAACGGGGATGAAACGTCTGAAGGTGCCGTAGCCCCGGTGAGCGGCGGCCGTGCGGTTGCCGGCCCCGAGGAGGCGCTCCCAGGGCGCGGGGCTTGGCGTGTGTCATTCCGCCAGCCGGGGTCTGGAGCAAGCGGCATCGAAGTCTGGTCCCTCTGCTACTGCTCTGAACGCGTGAGCGCCTGGATGGGGCTCTCGCTGCTGTTTATCCAGCTGCCAGGCAGCAGTGGAGGGGATTATTGACACGTCTCTAACTTGGATTCATGCTCAAAAGGAAACGCTGGGCCAAGATCCTCCACAGGTTCAAGTCAGGAGTGTTCGATGGCCTGAGTCACTCAGTGCTGCTGATCCGCAGCTGCTGGGTCCTGTTTATTTTCACTCTTTAATGAAATGTTCTCTCTCAAATGCTGGCTGATCAGTTCAGCCTCACCACCCCCAGTACTAATGGCTTCCTGTCAGCAGCGCTTGATAATAATCTGTACCTTCTTGTAGCACCTCTTCAAATATCTCTTCCAAGTCTTTACATTCAGCATTAACGGAAGCATTAATGTTCTCTGCTAGGCAGTGGCGAAACCCCCAAAGTCAGTCTGAAACCAGATGTGTGCTGAGATAAGTAGGAATTGGACAGACCCCTGTTCATTCACAAAAGCATTCAGGTAGCCAAATACATCATTTTACTATCGTCTCAATTCATTGCTCGTTCCCAGTGACTCCTAAGGGACAGCAGAGAAGATGTCGAAAACAGTCATTCGCCTGCAGTGCTACAGAACATGTGGGGGACCAAATACCTGATGGTATTGGGTGGTCTCTGAAGAACTGGAGATTGATTGATTCAGACAAGATGAGGAGTGGAAACAGCCCTGGCGATCTGTGATTAAATTACTTTAAAAATATTTCCAATTACCAACTGTTCTTCATGAGGGGTTTTCAAAATAGAGTCTACAAGCACACGTTCGGAAACATTGGCTTTTTTCATTCATGCTATTTTCTATATAACATCTCGGACAATAAGATTTTGTCCATGTTGTCTAAAATGTTTCCGAAGCCAGGAACTCTTTAGAAGTTAAAAAAAAAAATTGTTGTCCAAGTGAAGATTCCTTATATGAACACCAAACTCCGTCTAGTAAAAGCCAGTTCGCTGTAAGCTCTGTTGCCTAGCTGTGTTTGTATCAAGAGCCAGATGATGACATCAAATACTTTTATTCCTGTGAGCTGTTCCTCAATGATTAATACAAGAGTTTGCTGCTGCAGTATTACACAATCTAAGCTGTTCAGACACTAAGCAATAACTCAGATAATGTTTAACTTAATCTGTGTATATTTCAGTCCTGGTGTATATAGATGTTTATGAGAGCATGTATAAATAAAGCAGAAAGGGTGATGCTGATATAACTCAGTCGTACTTCTTCTGTTGGGGACTTGCATCAGCCTTCTGATAAAAATTAGAAGAAAAAAGGAAAGCGTTTTTTGTCTATTTTGGCAATACAGACTTTCAGTTTGATAATCGAAACAAAGCCAAGACAAATACGCAGCTTGTCATTGGCAGTGTCAGTTGGCTTCTGTTTCATTGCCAGATATTGTAATGAAAACTTTTTTTTGAACATCTGCACGAATATCATGTCCCAGCAGCTTCTGAGTTACTGATGAACAACAGAGATAAATGTGTATTAGCTACTGACTTGTAGCAGCAGCTACAGTTGTAGTTCACTGGACTATAAAAGCTAATTGCTAGTGAGCACCAGATGCTCTGTAGAGGCCACTTCTGCTGTTACACCTATAGAGCATTGCAAACGCGGACTTTTCTCATGTGCGTATGCAGACATGCACATGAGACACGATGCTGTGTCTTCAGCTGGTGCGAAGACCAGCTTCACATGGTTAAGAGAGAGTGTCAGTAAAGAACTCCTTCACTGGGTCAAATGACAGGTCCATCTCTTCTAGTGTGCTGTCCCCTAGAGCAGCTTGCAGGGACCGCTCGGGGAAGAGTACAAAAGAACAGTGGGTATGCAGTGGTATTCCCAGAATCCTTTCCCCGTTTCCAGTGATTTAAGGCTCAGGGAGTGTCTGAACTTGAGGTGAGTTCTTTGGATTGCATGGCTCCCAGTGGGTTTTGTTGTTCTTTCAGGAAGGTGTCCGGTTGCTCCATTTGCAGTGTCCTGTGGTGAGGAGCTCCACAGCTGGACCATGCAGGGTGTGAAAGCCACTTCCTGTTGTTTTTGAGCTAGCAGATAGCAGGTTCTGTCTGATCTTACTCTTGTACTGGAAATCAGAGAACAGCATTCCTTGTTCACCATTTTCTCTGTGATTCATGATTGTGTACCACTCCTGCGACCTACGCTGATTTACATCACGTGGCAATCTGTCCCTATGGCCTCTATTGCAGTGAGTACAACCCAGGGCAGATAAGGTACATTCAGGTAACCGGCATCTTTCACCTTGGTGCAGGCAGAGGAGAGGAAGCTGTGACATAACAAGGTTGAACGAAAGGAGAAGGATATAAGAGGGGTCTAAAGCAAGAACAGAGAAGGGTTGGACCATGCCAGTGCAGCTGGGAAGATTGTTCCAGATGTAAGGGAGAGTGCACAGACTTACTTGGAGTGGATGTGAGGAGCCGCGAAGGGAGATGAGGAGAAAAAAATGGCGCTCAAATCTGAGGCGCTTGTAGGCTTTGTTCCTCTTTGGAGAATAGACTAACAGCAGCAGGTGAAGTGTTTGGTTTTGTTTCTTTTGCAATGGTCACATCTCCATAGGTAATTACATATAATAGAAGCTCATGGCATCATGTCATCTGTTGTTTACAGATGGGTCAGTGACCAGACAGCAGGGTGCCTTTGATTACGTTAATCCAATACTAATGTCCTCTGTTGCAGGGTACAACTGTTGTGAGACAAGCAGCAAAGCAAAGCACCTGGCTTTCCCTGGGGCGGAATTGCCTCACTGTATCTCATTCCTCGGGTATCAGTTAGAGCTTTCTTAAAAAAAAAAAAAAATAATCCTTCTGCCTGTTTTAGAGCAGCAAGGAGTACATCCTGGAGGGAATGGATGGGATTAAAATGGTTCCACCAATTGTAATGACTCTGTTCTCGTTGAATGTTCAGTTTCTCTGAAAAGAATGGTGTGGCTATGGTCTCCTGCTGTGAGTAGAGCAGTGTTTAGCCCTCCTTTTGTGGGCATAATTTCATGAAACTCAGCAAAATCTCCCTGCTTGGCCCTTCGCTTGTACTGATCAGCAGAGACAAACCAATTTAGTACTGTTCTCTCCACAATCCTGAACCACTGCTTGTAGGGAGTTTAATGGCTTATAATAGTGCGTGCAGCCAGTGCACGTGCTAGGAAAGTAGCACATGTGGAGGAGTAAATTTTCTAAGTGGTGCAGCTGTTTCCATGCTGGTAAGTGTCTGTGTCCCCTTAGAAATACATTCCAAAAGAGCTCCGCAAATCCATGGTGGCAGGAAGGTTTGATTCCACTGGAGCTCTGAGTTTTACATCTGGTGGCCAGCTGCCTCAGACCCAGAGAAGCTAGATTCAGTCTTGACGTTTTCTGACATTTTTCCCCCCTGCAGTCAGCCAGAGGGACAAATAGTTTGACGGTCACGTAGTGTTGGTTTGCACAAGCATAGCTATGCAGCAGTTGGTTGTTCTTTTCTTGTAAGGGATGTAATGGAGCTTGTAGTGAAAATAACCAGGCTGTACTCAGCGGAATGGGGCTGGGTACATCAGAAGAGGGTGCTGAAAAGGGGAAAGGACCCTGTTTTCAGCATGAACCTTGTTTGCTGGTTCTAAGGCTCACAGCTCTGAGTAAGAGCCTTGAAGTAAGGGTGCCAGGAATAGGAGCTGTTGTATAGTCTGCTGCTTTGAGACATCAACAGAGGGGTGCTCATTGTTTGCTTCCCCTAACTTGCTCTTTTGTGGCATCGTGCAGACAGGGATCTTCTTCATGTATTGCATTAGAAAGAAATGCTTCCAGCTCACATTGTTATTCCTGATACGCTCACTTGCCATTTGAAATAAGGGTGGCTCAAGTAGGTCATAAATCGGTTGGATATTTGGATGATGAGTGTTTGAAAGTGAATCGAACTGAAACTCAGCCTGAAAGTGATCAAACTGAACGGTGTCTTGAGGACCTCAGTGAAGAAAATAATGCCAGAATTGGAGCAACTGGGAATTATATGTGACAAGTACAGACAAAGTGAATATGTGTCACAATAAACATTCTTCAAAACAGGCTTATATGAGGTAGATGAAACACAAATATATTTAATTTGGTGATCCCTTTCCTTGTGACTTAGCGCTCATTCGTTCTGCTATGCGTTGGCCATAACTTGTCCCCGTTGACTTCCAGGCATTTTGTGTAGACAGTTCTAGCTGTGGAATGACTTACAGGAACACTTAAAGTGGCTGTAGTGGAAGCTGAATTGGTCTGCCAAAGGAGTATTTCCCCTTTTTAGATGCTATTTATATAATTAATGTCTTCCTGAAAAATCAGTAATTAGGCTGTAGAGCATCGGGCAAACCCATGTTTGTGTGCACGTGTACAGAATGCTCCCAGGCTGAACAGGCGTGGTTGAAGAAAGAAGAGCAACATATTAAACCAGTTCTCCTTCTCCCCTTCCTTCCACTGCCCTTCTGCCACTGTTTGTAGGATGCAGAATGCATGGAAGATTTTCACTGACATCTTCAGCCAAATGTTTGTGGTGTCCTGGAAGGGGCAGCACCGTCTGCCCCAAATAAGTTCAAAATGATGGAACTGCTCATTTTAAGCAATTACGACTTAGAGAATATTCTCTCACCTACGTCATTCAGTGCTCTCTACTGTCATTATTCGTAGCCATTACCAGTTATTAACTAGGCTGGTGTTTTTTAATGATGCAATTCCTTTTTCCGTGATGTCTGTACTGGAGCTCTCTAAACTCTTTTCCATTATTCACTGAACAACAACCAAATGATTGCATGGTGTGGGTTTTGGGTTTTTTTTAACTGCTCCGTTAAGACAACCTTATGTTTTTCTGTGTAAAGTAGTAACTCATTGAAATAAATCTGTCTGTACCTTTGCACGCGTGTGTTCTGTCAGTTGCAGTTATATTGTAGCGCCTGTACCGGGTGAAATAATTAGAATGGAAGTTCCTGACCAAATGACCTGAATTACCTGATCAAGTTCCTTGATCTCTTCAGATGCAAAATTTAATGAGAAGTATGCAGAAAAATGAAAGGATTTCTATTTCAGAGTAAATGAGAAGGAAATGTAATTTATCAGGTGTTAATTTACACCTGCTGGACTCAGTATCACAGGGTCAAGAAAGAACTCTTCTAGAAAATAGAGATTCTCCTGCGATGACCTTTCAGAAGATCAAAACCACATTGTTTCAGGAACTGTGGGGGTTTGCTTTTTTGGTGGGTGGTTGGTGTGGTTTTTTTTTCCCCAGTATGTTCTCATCTGTTGCGGTACTCTCTAAATGTAAACCGGTAAATGTATTGGAATCAAGTGCTGTCACTGCATATTTATACATCAGAGCTGTAGTTTGCTTTTGTTTTGGAAACACCAAATAGCTGACAGTTTGTGTTTGTGAGTAGTCTAGGAACTTCACTGGAGTTTTTATTACTATGAAACGTCAATACCACGCAGAATTGAGACAGCCTTTGCAAGAAGCTGGAGAGAGAAACAGAGCTGATGGGCGGTAGGAATATACCGGCTGCTGTGATGTGTCCTGCTTCATCAAATGGTGTCCTTACTCTGGAGTCTAAGTAGGAAAGGAAGTGTCCACAGAGTTTACAAAACTCCTTATGTGGTCTAGAAGAGAGTTGAAGAGAGGAAATATACAGTGATAAGTGTTGTACTGAACTGTTGTTAGTGCCTGATACAGGATAGATGCTGATTTTCTTTTGAGATGCTCAGACCAGATCCAGATGGGAACTTATATATTGAACTTAAAAAATTTTAATTGGAAAATGAAATTGAAAAATTGAACAGTATTAAAAATGCACTTGTCATAGGGAAAAGGTGTTTCTTATTTCCCATTCTGGACGTGGGAAAATGTGTTAAGTTACAAAATTATCGGAAAACTTATTTGCATTCTTTGAAATGAAGTTGCAAAATTTGGTTTTAAATTCTTTCTTAGAGGACTGTAGTGCACATGAGACATGTTTTGCAAACAATTTTTGGAGATACAAAAAAAATCTGAATGGACAGTGTCCTAAGCAACTTCATCTAGTGGGCCCTCTTTGAGTAGAGGGTTGGATTAGATGATCTCCAGAGGTTCCTCCCAACCTCAGCACTTCTGTGATTCTGTTTGAAAAGGTAGGTCAAAATTGAATATGCTGAAGTAATTAAACTAACATTTGGCCATTTCCCAAACGGTCAAGATTTTGACTTTTCATCCATGATAACTTGGTAGCGCTTTCATCTTCAACCCATGGGTAGTGGATGCCGCAGAAATACCTGTAGTAGAAGGGGAAAACGTATGGTATTAAGGAAGGAAGGAAATGTGGGAGTTTAAAAAAAAATGCAGATCACTGGAACGTGTTATTACATTTGGCTTGAATGCAAAGGTTTATATTCCTCCCACAGAGAACAAAACCCAGGTTCCCTGCAAGCGAGCTTCCTCATCTTGCATATTCAATACAGTCTTCTCTAGCTTGGTGTCTGCTCCCATCTCTCTACACCATGTCTTTCAGTAGCTTGGTAGTCTGGAAGAAGCTATCATTCTGTTCTCCTGTAAATGTTGTCTCAGTAATGCAGAGTGCACATTTTAATAAAGCTATATGTGTTTATATTAAGTTAGGGTGTCCAGATGCACAACAGAGGAGAAGCAAATCTCAGTGTCACATGCAGCAGGCTGGAAAAGATAGGAATTGCTGGTAGTAGGCAAGGTTGCCAAGAGTGGTGTGCTGACCAAGACAGGAGTTGTGACCCACCGCTACAGAGCTGTGGCTTTTGCAGCTCAGTTTGTAACTTCTGGAAATGGTGGGTTTAATCCCTGGTTTATCTGGCAAGATGGTGGCTGTTGAATTAGCACAAAGGACCGTGTTGCTTCAGGGCATGGCTGCGGCGGAGAACCCTTCATCTGTGGAGCCATACAGGAGCTCTATGGGCTGTCAGAAGCAGGACAGATCCTGAGCCCAGCATCTTCCCTGCCTCTCCACATCTCCTTCCTCAGTTCATGTACCTCTGGAGGAGAGGTGAGGAGTGAGTTTTCCCAGTGAGCCATGTGAACGGCAGTTCTTGCTAGAATTAATCTCTGAACCTTCCAAGTGAATAATGCACCCGAAGCACTCGGCTCTACTGAAACATGGTTGCCTACATAAGAGCAAGTGTGGATCTGTGAAGGAAAGGACTTTCTGAGAAGCTGATGGAGCCAATTCCCATCTCCTCTGCGCCCACAGAAAGGCTGGGGTGCTGGCTCTGGGAGGTGGGGGCGGTGTAGTGCACTAGTTGACCTTTTAGGCACTGAGGTCCCAAGCCAGGCAATGTGCCAGCATTTTAGAAACACATGGGTCCTGGTAAAGCTGTTCCTAGAAACTACAAAAATCATTAATTATCCCTAAATCTGCTTGTTATCTACTTCAGGAGGTTAATGGTTAGAAATTATGTTTGTTCATTTGAGTTAACATACAAAAATAACTCCTCTTGATCATGCTAGTGAATCTGGCCCTACCCAGGGCCTTAATTACAGTGTACTGCAGTAAGGCAAAGGGCACTGCTGCTAGAAAGCACAAACCTTGAAAGTAACAACCCCAGCTGTTGGCACAGACTATCACATGGAATAGTGTTTTGTACGTTATTTTGGATTTTAGAGGGGAATTCTAAGACCGGACATTTCTTATTGCTCTCAGTGATCCTGAACAATACTGAAAAAAGAGGAAAATCTCTCTCTCTCTCGTTGATCTGTGGGAAAGCTTCCTGAACTCCAGCTAGGTTTGCTGATAGCTCTGATAAAGAATGGTTCCCCCTCCTTTTTCCTTCATGTGCCTTTAGTAACATCCATTTCCAGTGCGTGCACAGAGAGAGTAGCTGCACCCAACAGCTGTCACCCATGGTGACAATTCAGATGGGGAAAGGGGAAGGGAAGCAAAGAAACAAAGAGCTTTAATGAATAGCAGCAAAAACAAAGTTGTCATCTAACCCAGAAAGGCATAGAGCACTTTGTGCTATCACCAAGTAGCTAAACTGATTGGCATTGCACTTTGTGATGGCACTTGCCATCTTGAGTGGGATCAAATTTTACAAAACAAGATAATTGGACTTGCCTATTGGTAAAAATATAAAGGTTCCTAAATAGGAATCAGGCTGAGCATCAGTAAGCAAACCTGTGGCAGAATGACCTTGCATCCCTTGTACAGGGTGAGAGTGGTGAATGCTGCAGGCCTGATTTGCTAGGACTGGTTCTGGCCACGTACTCGTATTTGCAGGGGACAGTTGTATAAAAATATAGCGTTGTTTGTTTTCTGTCATAAGAGCACTGAGTGACAAAATAGTTCTTCCAGAAGGCTTTGGGTATCTGGTTGTTTCCCGCACTTCAAAAGCTGACTGAGATTTGATGATGATTTATAGCCCATCAGCTTACCCGAGAATTTAAAGGTAGAATTCTCTGAGCTGGTGTCAGCGCTGTGGCTGAGAGCCTTTCTGCTGATTGGGATCCAGGGAGAGCTCAGCTTGAGAGTGGGTACTGCCAGGATGAATCAGCAGACATCTTCCTGGAAGCAATCAACAGTCTGGATATCCCAAGTGTTTAGCAGTGATCCCACCAGGCTATAAAAGTCTGCTTCTGAAACGTTTGACTTCTTCTTTCCAACAAGGAGCTATACAGTCATTCCCTGACAGCTGTGATATTGTCTCCCACACATACATGAAGATCACACAGTGACATTTTTCAGCAACTTTGTTTACTAGATGATATCAATACAAAAATATTTCAAGACACTTAACATTTTGATGCTTTTCTCTCTGCATTGAACATTTTAGGGAGACTAGGAGAAGGGAACGGAAAGGCAGAATATGCCCCCTGTGTCTTGGCATGTTGATACATGAAGCAACATGGTCTCTTGTATTTCATCTTCAAAACTGATGCGTGGCTACAGCAGCAACGTTAAGGCAAAGATCCTTGCATTAGCATGTTCATTGCCTTTGTTGTGACAATCAGTTTTATGCAGTGAACTCTAGGGGAGAAAGAGCAGATTTGATTTTAAATTCTATGCAGAGACTGAAATGTTTTAGCAGTAGAATGATCTTCTAACAGAAATCACAGCTGACAGGTGCTTTTCTTGTTCAGTTCCCACCTGGCAAAGCCAGTTACAGACTACGCAAGTTGACATTTTTCTTGTTGCTGACCCCCAGATAGCTGTTTGCTGAGGATCTCCTTCATCACCACCATTTATTTTAGAAATAAAGCCTGTTTTCAGTCCTGAGCCCCCTCTCCCAGCCCTTCGTATTTCATGAGCAGTCTGGATAGTGAAACTTGTCATGCAGAAAGAAGGCACTTTGACTTAGACTAAAATGTAACAATTACAGAATCAAACACTCCCTGTATTTGGGCAGAGGAAAGAGCTTAACAAGTCAGATAGTGTGTGTGTATGAATCAAGAGGGGGCCTGTGCCTTGGGGAGGGGAGCATTGTACGAACAGAGAAGAGCTGAGTCCCTCTCAGAAATATTCTCATTCCTGTTGTGTTCTGTCCGCGAACAAGAAGTACCAAGATTTCTGAGTAACTTGCTGTGGTCTTCGAGGAATGTCTAGTTCTCATAGCAAGTAAAAGAACTCCAGAAACCTTAAGTGTGATCGCACTGAAGTGTTGCTTGTATTGAAGTCCCTTAGAAGATTAAGTGTTACCCAGCAAAGGCAAAAGGAGTCCAAGAGGTCATACCTGTTTGGGAAGTTAAATCCAAAATCCTCAGAGGCAACATGGCTACTGGCTCTAGATCAGGCTCAGCTCAGAGTTAAATCATTCTGCACAAGGTACTTTCACTCTGAGATGCTGCAGTAGCATTGCATAACTTGAAAGAAAACATTTTTAAAAGTAGAAAAACCCATGTAGTTCAGAAGGTAACTCCCAATGAATTAAGCATTACATACTTTGTAATGTTCATTTAATTTAAAATGGCACTTTTTATTTTTAGTTTGGTGATGGTGTTTGTCTCTGGGTTTGTTCTAGCAATGCTTGTCTATAGGACTGAATCTGGTTTACAGCGAAGGCCCCAGCTGGGACCACAGTAGTTGCACTTCAGCGTTCGGATATATGCAACCATTTGCAAAACCCCTCTAGTTGAAAGGATTTTCCTCAAAGGCTTATGTTTATTTCTGTAATCTTTGTTTTGCGCTGAAATTGATTATGCAGGTTGCTTATGGGATTATGCATGTAAATAGCAAAGGAAGGTACTTGATAAAGATTTCTTCATATCTTTAAAAAAATTATCATCTGGGATTTAGGATAGAAAATGAGAAACTCCTCTTACTTGAAGGGTGATGGGGTAACAGACAGGGATAGCAACTTGGTGAGCGTATGGAAAGAGGAGACAGATAGGTGTTTACATTTGCAGCTTGCCGCACCGAGCCAACATTCAGTCTTGTGACAGCACAGTCACATAACAGTATCCAGCAGCCAGGTGTCTTAGGCAGTGACTCATACGCTGAATGCAGCTTTCTATTGTTTTCACTGTGGTCTCTTGTCAACCTGCCGATGGTCTATCTCGAAATCTGCCTTCTCCTGCACCTTCCCAGTGGTTCATGTGACTTGTCTGCCTATATTTGAGACTTTTCCCTTCCTGGGGTGGCTTGATTTCAGACTGATTATAGAATCACCAATGAGCAAGCATCATCTACATCTCCAAGTGACAGAGGGCTCCTCACCTAACTTCCCGTGGAAACAGCTTTCCTTTGAATCCGTACTAGGATGGTAGCATGCGTTTTGGGGCTCTAACAGGAGAAACATATCAAATAGGCTGTCAGTAGTGACAGGAGACAGGACTGCAGTAATTCCCTTGTGTTGTCAAATAAACAAAGGGGCTCCCTCTGCTCTGAGCTACAGTTTCCTTTATTTTGGTCAAAATAGAATAATCTGTGTTTATTCTTCTTGGCTGTCTCTTTGAGAGAAAAAACTAGGCAAACTTGGCTTCGTTCTCTCGTAACAGAAAAGACTAGTTGTAGGCTGAGGTCAGAAGACAATTAATTTAGAATATGTGAGGAATTAAGGTGGGGGCCTTGACTCTTTCTTATACCAAATAAAACTTTTGAATTTCAAAAAAGCCTTTGCATTTTCTGTTCTGCCAAGCTCCAACCTTGTAAATCTTTCTCTTGGGAGTGGTGCAGAAAATAAGTATTGTCAGGTTGGAGAAGGCTTCTTTTACTTTAGTCTCACATCTCAAACAGCGGCACCATGAATGCCTCAGCATTTGCAAAAATACTAGGCACATGAGAGATGGTGTGACCTCTGAACAGCCCAAACAGCCCAAATCTGTCTCGTAATGGAGACTTGAAGTTTTTAACCCTTTTAATTAGCTAGTAGAATTCTAGGTATTCTTGCAGAGGTAGAGAAGTGGTCATGTTAAGCCATCCTTTCCCTGTTTCCAGTTAAAGAGCTTTTTGGACAAAGGCTGACTAGCTTTGTACTGAACACATACACCATGAGTGTGGTGAAGAGAAATAGGACCTCTGCCCTGCTAAAAATGAGGCAACGTGATAGATCTCCCTATGTAGTATTCATGCAGGAACTATTACCTGGGCAATACCATTGCTTCTACTGCTAACCCATGTCTGCCAATGAGCCGTTATAGCAAGGCTGAATCAGGGATCACATGTCTTTGGGATGGAATAGATTGCTTCTGCTTCCTTTTTACTATAATTAGAGAGAGACTGAATGAAAAGGATACAAAGATAGACTGGGGTGCACAACCCACTGCTACATTAGACACCACACCACCTCACTATTGCACAGAGAAGGAAATTAGTGCTGTCTGTTCTCCTGTCTCCAAAGTAGAACAATGGGAAGATACCGTAGTTGGCTCTCCTTTCCCTTAAAAAGAAAAAAACAAGACTCAAGGACTTTGTTGAGTTATCTTTAATTACTAGACCTCTGCCCAAGTAATGGGGGGTGTTTGGAACTGGGAATTCCTTATAGAACCGAAATAGGGTTCTTCTCAAGAAGCCTTTATTTTTCCAGAATGTAGCATATTTTGTATTTCCAAATACAGCATAGATTTTATACAGAACTTGCTCTTGGGCATACTCAGATAAATACTCGAGACGCTTGACTCAGAGATCCAAAAGACAAGTAAGTTGACCTTAAAAAGATTATGAGAGAAGATATTAATACTCCATGAGAAGTGTGAGATTTCTAGGTGAGAAGATATTCAGCACAGGAACAAATACCTCTGCCTAGGAGTATGCAGACTTTTTTTTCAAATTGCCGATGTTTTTAATGACAGCTGCTTTGTGCAAATGTGTATAGAGAATGCCCGACTAGGTGTTTCCATGATGCTGTGCAAGAGCCATTCTGCACATGAGCATTATGATGCAAAGCATGTTCTATTTGACAACTCAGTGTTTTGCTCTGTGTTTAGAAATAAAATCCTGAGAGGCTGGTATTTTTTGCATGTGTGTGCATTAGATGGGTTGTTTTGGGATAGGCAATTTGTTTTGTTTATTTTTCAGACTGTCTAAAAGGGAGAAGTTGTTTGACAAATTAGAATGTTGGAATTCAGCCTTTTGTTTTTGGAGCCTCATCTCCAGTCCACTGAGGTGACTGTTGTCCAAGTTCAGGCAATTTGGCTTTGAAGAGTACTCATTTCTTCCCAGTAGTACTTTGCTTTACACAGAATGTGTTGTTGGTGCTTATCTTATCTATGTGGAGGTATCCTTTATAGCAAGTTTAATGACAACAAAACAGTAACAAATATTTTAAGTCACGTGTCTGTACCGTCAGAGAAATACGTTTAATCAGAGAATACATTTCATAGAGGGACAGTGTGTGGCTATTTACTGCACAGGAACTGCCCCTGTTCATAAAAGCTGAAGGCTGTGGACTGTGTAATACCATACCAGGTAGAAGAGGATGCATCCAGCATCCAGCATCTTTCTCATTCCTTCTTGTCCCCAGTCTGTAACATACACGTAAGTAAAGCAAACATTCTTGCAATATAGCAGTAGTCCAGTATTAGCCATATACAGTTGGCTGAAATCAAAAGAAATGTGTAAATGCCCGCAGGACCTGGGTCTCTTCCATCTGGTACATCAGAGCAGAGCAACAACATGGGTCAGACAAGCTGGCAGTGATTTGAAAGTTCAAGTGAATGCATAAGGTTGAAAACTCCTTGAAAAGGTGGGTGAGAGATTTCCCTTGAAAAACGCCTGTCTGAGAGACACGGCTTTTTTAAATGGGGAAACAAACAGTGAATTTTAATTAGGATAATGGTTTTAATAGGCTAAAAACAATCAAAATACCTCTGTGTGTCTTAAAGACCGTGGTATAGGCAACCTCAGCACTGCACAGATTTACACCATATAAACACTGACAAATCAACCAAGGAAGAATTAAAGTCTTGTTGGACAACTAAGACAAATACAGCCACTGTATATATTTCATGATTTTTTTTTCTTTCAGAATTAACAGCTGTTAGTGGGAATTAAGCAACAAGATAGAACATCTTGGTTTAAATTGAGTAGTGTGAGTGAGTAAAAAGGATTTACATAGTTCTCTTACATGCTTATGATTGTCCCAGAGCTTTAATGAATGTCTTCCCTTTGCTGATGTCCTCCAAATTTGCCTCACAGAATTGAGTTAGTGTGGGATTGTGTCTCCATTACAATGCTCCCAACACTGACATTTTAAAAGAAGTTAAGGCTTCTGTCCTCTTCCTGCATGTTTCTTCTCTCAGAGTACCAGGAAATAAAACAACTTGCAACAACACTTACTCAGTGTGTGGCTGGGAAGGTGGCTTCAGGGTGGTGGCTTCTGCTATTCATGGTTCTTAGTAATCCCTGCAAGTGTGCATGGTATTTGGTGATACGTACCCTAGTAAGTGCCAGTAAGTGGTGAGTGAAATAGAGGAGCAACAGGTTGTAATAGCATGATGCTGGTAGAAGGAAAGATGCTCTGGTCTAGTGAGGCTCACGTAAAGTGTGTTAGTGGGGTAAAATGTAACCATCTCTGCCTTGCTCTTTCTTTTTTTTGCCTCTTTCCTCACCTTTGATTTATGACTAACTCTGACTACCTTTGACTATCTTTCCTCTCCTGCAACTACTCTGCCTTGCAAAATCTTTTGTGGAGCAAGTTTGTTCCAGCAGTGTGTACACAATGTCTGTCTTTTAGATTTTTTTAATTTATATTTTTTTAAATTAGAGGTCACATCTTGTGCCATCAGGAATAAACTTGCCTGACTCACTTCTAACTTGAAACTTGATTTCTTAAATGTTAGTAAATTTAAAGAAAAAAAAAAGGAGGGGAAAAAAAAAGCGGTCATGCCGTGATATGTGAAAGAAACAGAAGCTACGGATTGGGGAAAATATCTTCTCACTAGACAAGACCTTTGAGGAGAGAAAATAAATTCTCTATGGAAAGATCAAAGCACATGAAGTTAATGGCTTATGAAAAGGTAAAAAAAAAAACAAACCTGGAGAAAATAGTAGGCTCAAACATAAGAGGGAAATAGGAGAGAGTGGGTTTTTGTTGGAGATAAAGGATAGTTAGATGGCTAGCTAAGTACGTGAGATTATATGTTGTAGCTAAAAGCTATTATTGGGGAATAGGGATTTCTTTCCTCATGCCTGGCACAGCCTCCACTTACGTGGTGTCAAGGTAGCCTTAGAGTTGCAGTCCTGAATTCCTGCTCTATTGCAGTGTTCTCTGCTGGTGACTACAGCCTAATGCATCCTGTAGTGCAACATGACCTTCTCAGTCTGATGCAGGGGTGATCTAATAACTCCTAAAGCCACTTTAATAGTCTGATTAGCTCTTGCTAGGGTCAAAAATAAACAGAGTTTATCAAAGAAAAAACTATCAGAAACCCTTCTGGTGACCTAGGAGATGTTCATGGGTGAAGAACTGTGGAAAAACTTTTGTTCAGGTTGTTGTTATCAAAGATGATCTGTACTGCTATAGGTATCTATGCGTCGTCTTTATTGCTGCAGTGTTTGATGCCTCGCAATCATACAGAATTAGAAAAAGAACTACAGCTGAGGCACAAAGACAGATCCTCAAAGATCTCAGTCTCGGTGGCATACACATCAGAGGGAATCAGCCATTTGAAATGCCTCTCAAGAAGCTGGGATCAGGTGGCTTAGTCCAAGGCTGTGCTGGGTTTCTGTGGCAGAGCAGAAGCCGCACCTCACTTTTCCCATTTAGTCACCCATCCTGCCTCCAGTCCCACCACAAAGCAGAAATCCCAAGGGACTTATGCCAGTACTTTATATGCACCAGGAGGCCCTAATGACAAAGCAAGTGTTGGATCTACTGAGAGATAGTCGGCCACCCAGAACTATGTGTAGGTGTTGCTGCTTGCCCCTTTGGTTTGTTTCTCTATATGTTTGAGCAGTTGCATCTCCACAAACCTGCCGGCTGTTTTCTGGATTGACAGTGATGTCTACATTGAGTGAGAACCCAACATCTGTTGCCCACCCTTCTTAGCAATACCCGCTTGCCTTCTGTCTTGGGTCAGTTTCTCATTTGTTTTTTCACAGTTCTTAAGAAACAGCCTGCCCCTCTTGTCTTTCTGTCTACATAAGTTTATTTTGAAAAAGGTGGTAGATTTGTATAGTGATTTGTATATTGATACTGTGATGGAGAGCTGATCAATACTGGCATGTATTTAGAAGTGCAGTGTCTTGCCTGTGACCATATGCTGTGAGAGAGGCATTGTTACCAGATGGGGCGAAGAAGGCATTAAGGCTCTGGTAAATCCTAGTCTCCCAGATCTCTCCCCTCATTAATGCTGTCTGTGCTTCTCTGCCATGTGATTTTTTTTTTTTTTTTAACTTCCAAGAAGTGGCTGAACTGATGTAGGAACCATGTTGCTTCCAGCTTACAGGCAATCTTAAATTAAATATATATTTAACTTAATTAAAAATGAAATTGTAAGCCTTTCTTTTTTGTTAGACATCTTCACTTTAAACTAGAAATTCATTTTCCTTATTTTACAGCAGCTGCAAGAGCAGTAGTCTCTCTTGTCTGTCCCCATGACAAGCAAGAATTACATAAAGGAATAGATTCCAGTGCGGGCATAGTCCAGAAGGTGTAGAGCAACATGAGTACAAAATTCAGTTATTAATAGCAAAACACTTCTATTGTCTGTTCTCTTAAGATCTTGTTTAGTTTGGCATAGTATAGACGAGAGACACAAGAAGTGATGAGTACTAGATGCAGCAAGACTGGGTTGGATAGAACAAATGGTTTTAAATAGAAATGTTATTACTGCACCCATCTAGAAATGAATATTTGATATTCAGAATTCTTGATAATAGGATGCCAACAAAATTTAGAAGCAGTACCTGAAGGACAGCTGCCATTGGGTGACTTACACAATATGTCAAGAACTGTTACAGTATTGAGGCCTTTGCCAGCTCTGGGTATGATGCTTATGCTTCTCCCACCTTTTCTAGGAGAATGGGTCTGTTGTAGTCCTTTCTGTGTCATGAGAAAATTGTACACTTAATGCTATGCCTGGCACCATGGTTGTATCTTTTGCTTTTGGTATCTAAAATAGGTATTTGGAGTTATGGAGCTTAACCAAACTCTGCAGCAATTGCTGCTTACCAGTTACCTTCTGGCTTATAGAGATGTGTGGATATAAGGGCTAGTAGCCTCGTAGCTCATAATTAGGAAATTCCTTAATTCCTCCAAAAGCAATAAACCAGGATGTTGAACAAAGGCGCTTTTTTTTTCCTTTTTCTTTTTTTACCACCCATCTTAGTTCAGCAGCCAGGTTTAGATACTGGTCCTGAAATTTCAGTTTTCAACCTTCATTTTATCAAATTCCACTCCTACAAAGTGGTAATCACAGCGGGGCCCTTTTGGCACACGCTGTTCCTGCCAGGCCCAGAGCAACAGACCTGCTCTATGGAGTAAAAGGGAGTGCTACTCCCAAAGACCACTCATGGGTATAAAAGTGCAGTGTGTCCTTCTCTTCTATCTCTTTCTGTTTCCCAAAGCTATGCATGGCTTTTCCTTTGCATGTTGTCAATTTTAGCACCAATCTTTTCCATTTCAGTGCTGATGTATGGAAGATGATAACATACAAAACGTTGCTACAGTAGGGTACTACAATGAGACAATGCTGGAAACACATGCAATTAGCCATATTATTTTTCCTCTTTTAATAGCTGGGAAGAAAACATATGGAATCAGTAAGCAACAAAACCTCAGTTTTCATTTGAAAAAGGAAATAGAGAATGATTCATTCTAAAACCATACGCTCCAAAGGAGGAAGATTTGAATTATTAACAACATATCTAAACATGATGGGTGCTGACACCTTCATCTCTTAGTTTTACTGCCATGGATTTTCTTCACATGCAGTGAGAGAATTTACACTCAGGAAGTGTTAATGGTTTCACGCTTCCTACCCATTTTTAGCTGCCTAATTTATGGAAAGCCATTACTAGGTGAGTCACTGCTTTCACAGGATTAGTGTGGCTGAGATAGAGCTTTGGGTGTTCCTTGAATTTCCATATTTGCTTGAAAGGAACAACAGACCCACATTAAAACTGTTAGTGTTTGGTATTACAGTAGAGTTCAGAGCCTCTGCTCTACTTGATCATGTACAAGTATTGCAACAGATGCTCCCTGTCCCTATAAGCTATAAGTCAGGGTGTCTCATTGTTCAGAAATTGTGCCTAGTTGGATGGGAGTTAAATATTTGCAAAGATTACAAACAGAAGCAATATCAGGAATCTCTCTGTAAAGAACTGTTCATCCTGCAATAACTATTGCAGAAGCACATTTACTCTCTTGTTGATCTTAAGAGGTTTTGGCTAAACATTCACAAGTTAAAAAAATAACAGCCAAGCCTGAGGGTCAGGGTTTGACCATGGGTTGAAATACATGTGGGCTGTCTGTATCATGAATGTAACAGGAGAAATGCAGCATGTAAATTACTTAGGCACTGAATTAGGTATAGATTTCATAGCCAATACTTTTTGTAATAAGTAATTCAGAAAAATTTGTTCAGTTTGGAGAATGGTCTCCAGGAGGCAGTAACAGATAAAATTTAAAGGAAATCTTGAATTGATTTTTTAAAACTAGTTTACCCTTCTATAAACCTCTTAACTTGTCACAAAAGGCATGTGTTACTTATTATGACTCTCTCACCCAATTAGAAGCTCTTAAACATCTATGTAGGTTTTTTTCTGCTACAGATTTTCTGGACAGGTCTACCTCCAGAGGCTGTTTGTTTCAGTTATGTGTAGGTTTCTTAATTCAGGGTTCCATGTCTCACTGCACGCACATACCAGGTAGTACAACTATCTATCTCTAGCTTCCACATTTGTCTTGCTGGGAAGTCTGTTGTGCAATTGAGTCAGTGTGGACTTGCAATTGGGTTAATTTTGAACTGTAATCCTGAAGAAATTATAATTTTTGGGCACCATCTGTAGTTAATAATGAAATGAAGTGTCACTAGTTCTCCCTCTCTGTTTTCTACTGGAGAGTTTGTGGGGGATGAAACTGGAGAAATGATGTTACAAGTAATTTATTGCTCAGGGTTCTTTTTCTCTCCCAATTTCTTTCTATTCTGTCAGCTTCTTTTTTCTCACACCCATTACTCTGACTTAAGAAATTACACAGGTCTTCATAATAGTGCTTGAAGATTGGTATGCTTGCTGTATAAATTCTGAGGCAGGTCTTCAGCTGCTACAATGCGAAGTAACTCTGAAGCTACAACCTTTATTTTTTTTCAGCTCTTTTGTATATGAGTTATCCACTTTTTTCCTAGGGTTCTTAAAATGCTTGAAAGATTTTAAAAACAAAAGGAAAAAAATAGAATAGTGAATGGTGTGCATAAGGCTGGGAGACAGGAAGTTACTGGTGGCTTGTTAAATGCTGTTACAGAAACTAAATATAGATCCCATTAACCAATTGGTGTATGTACATGTTTTTATCTGTACCGCCATGTGTACACTTTTGAAAAAGGTGTTAGAAAATAAATCCCAAATGACCCTTCAAACTGAGAACACAAGATCAGATCACATGAGAATGGTTAATAAGTAATGCAGGCAAGTACAAAAGATATTCTTCAACTACTGTTTTGCAGTATGAGTTTGTGGTGGAGAGGGAAGCCCACTGGAATTGAATTTTGTAAGAAGATTCAAAGTACTTTGAGTATTTAGAATTGAACTGTTCCATCACGCTCTTCCAGTAACACTTTTCTTAATGGGAATGCGTTTGGACTACGTATTATTCACAAACATATGTGGTGGATGTTTTTATTTGCACTTTCAAAATACTCCACATTTTTCATGTTCTTATTTCATTCAGGGCACTTGAGTGACTGAATGCAGAACAAAAGAGAAGCAGAAGTGTCTTTTGAAAGCTGAATAATTGTCTGTTCATTCGTTATACTACTTCTATGTAAAATGAACAGTGTCTTCCTCTACTGAAGAGCCACTGACACGAATGAGGTTTAAGACATATTTGAATAACAGTAGCAAAGCAGAGGCTAAAAATAGATGCTAAAATACATGCAAGGCTTTTAAATGGCTTTGGCCAAGGAAAAGCAGTTTGTGTGACTGCCTCTTTACTATTTTGCTAAACTTGATAGAGTGTTAAAGACCGTATAGATACAAATTTGTAAAAGCTGTTGGGAAATCAGCAGCTAGGTAGAGACGAGGCCCAAATCATTGTTGCCAGCTGAGGAAAAGTCAGTAAGAAAGGCTCAGGAGCTATTCATTACTGTGGTTGGCCTTATGCAGGGATGGTCTGGACCTCACCACATCAGCAAATGTTCTGACTCTCACTAGAAGGGGAAAGGGTGGAGAAGAGCTAGTGGATATGGCAGGAACTGGAAGTATTACAAGCTAGCAAGTCTTCCAAGATGGTAAGGGAGGTAAAGCTGGAGATATTTTGGTGACTGGAGAGTGATGTAGCAATTTTGGATATGAAGCCAGGCTTTGTTGGTTTGGTTCCTCATGAACAGTTCATAATATAGTCTGCAAAGATTGCTTTCTAATGATTGACATCATAAACCAGGGAATAAATGGAGTAATTCTGAATACTGCTGATATTTTAGACCAGTAGAAGGGATAAGACTCAGTCTTGGTATCAATAAGAACTCACTGGGGACCCTAACCACAGAAAAGGCAGAAACTGTATACAAAGTGAAGTATGATACTTTACCATGAGTGTTTGTTCTATAAATAAATAAGCCAGTGGATTGAGTATTTGTCCTGCTTTGATGCATCTTGTTTTCAAGAAAACTAATACACAAATGAGAAAAATAAAGCAAGCCATTGCTAATACACTTCTTTTGGCACCTTCACTGAAATCTGGGTTTCATTCTGAGGTGTATACCACAGAGAAATTTGTGAGTCCAACACATATCTTCAAAGTAATAACTGGTAAGTCAATAAAAGGAAGAATTAGCAGGCTCAGACCTGCCTCTTCTTTCTTTTGTTTGACTCAATACATTCATACAAGGTTAGACGTCCTGGAAAGTGTCAGTGTTCAATGGACACAGTCAGAATAGTTTAATGCCTACTTTATTTGCTGCTTCTTGTAACAAAATGAAGCAAAAATGTTCTTTCGGACATTGACAATCGTCTCCAACTGCACCACAGGACATCTAAAATGGTAAGATGGAGCTATATCCTACTATTAAAAGCCCCTTAGACATCGTCTGATACATTGTGGAGCTGTGACAGTAATATTTTACTGTAATTGCTTTCTTAAGATGATGACAGAGTGCTGCAATTGCTGTCATTTTTTCGTATAAGTTAAACCAAATATGTGTGATTCAGGCGTATTCGCTTGACAGAATGCTCTGAATTTACATGATTAGAAAGCTCTTCAGATTAAATGCAATTCATCAAGGCATTTTTCACAAAGAAAATACCTGTGTCAGATTGGCCCCTTTTTCTTTATGATGGTAGGAGAATAATCTTACTGAATTCAAGAAAAATCTCTGAACTGCCTGCACATGCCATCAGGTAGGTAGGTAAATAATGTATCTAATTAGTTCCAGATGTAAAACTGCATCTGCAAGATTGAAGGCTGAGTTGAAGTTATTTAAAAAAAAATAAATTACAAAGCAGTATTGCAAACTTCTGAAAAAGAAGCTTTTTCAGAAAATCAGGCCCTTCAAATCTAGTGAATCTCATGAAATGTTAGTCAAAATCTTAATGAGAAAAAATGCTTAGCAAAGAGTGTTAGAAGGTTCTTTACCACTGCAGTATTGTTCGGGAAGATTGTGTACAGAATTGTGCAGCTGGCTTTTTGGAATGTTGCCATAAAACATAGTTATGTGGACCCAAGATATCAATAACCACTTACATTATGCCAATTTCAAGCTCCTTGCAGAAGTATTGGTATTAATCCACATATGCACAGAGAGTGCATTACATATGATGGCTGCTGGTAATCGTGTGAATGCAGCACAATTGTTGCAACTAGTAGGAACTTGCATTTATTTTTAAAAAGCTGGGTACTATGCAATAACTCAGATGTTTTGATATTTTTGAGGTCCCGATTCTGCAAGAAACTTACTGGAGAGAAACTATGAATTTGGTACAGCTTTATCCAGAGCAGATTATAGTAGAATGCGAAAGTGGAGTCAAAAACTAGACAGGTGCTCTCTTGATAAAAGAAGTTGGATCATCTTTTTTCATCATGTTTACTTACCTAATGTGAGCACAAAGTGAAAAATAATCCTGCTTTAACTATACTTGGTTGGATGAGTGTTGGTGAGATTGTCATAATTACAGGTTCATTATTGGAAACTGCTATTCTTTTGATTCACAAAAGAATTAAGAATCTCTGTTAGTTTTTAGTGACTTTATATGAAGAGTTTATGAGCAAAATAAATAGAAAGAAAACCTTTAAAATTAGCAACATCCCAGAAGATGAGATTGTTACCAAAATTGTTTTTTCTGCAAGTTACAGATTACCTTTCATTTACTTGGATAACTTGGATGTAGCAGTGTGGTGAGATCACCATAATCACTAAACACATACTTTACCCTAATTTTGACTTGGCAGTTATTGATAAAAGTCAAAGTCAAATAGAGGTGGCTGTTACCAAATGAACTGCAGTTTGAATCACAAACTGAGGCTAAAACATCATTAAATTCTGTTGTCTTGTGTCCTGTAGCTATATTATGTCACAATTTACTTTTTCAAGCCATTACAAGTTTGTTTGCATTACAGCAAGGACTGGTTTGTTGACATTCAGGTTTTTAATTTGGAATCTAGCCTTCACTTAATCATTTGACTTGATAACTCACTAATCTTAGTCTATTATGTTTTTGTTTGCTAGACTGGAGAATAATCTAATGTCTAGCATCTTCTCCTTGAGCTCTGATGGTCACTGTTTTTTGAGGTTTTGAGACACATACATACATACACACACACATATATATATTCATGCATATATATACGTGGAATTACTTCAGTCCCTTTTAAATAGCCTGCATAACAAAGTCTTACATTAGTAACTTTTATGATTTTGAAGTGAATCTATACATCAGTTTATCGTTGCTTTGACTTTCCAGTTTGGAATTGCCTATGAGAAGTCTGAGCCTCTAACACTGTTTTTGAAAAATCATTTGCAAGTAATCTCTGAGAATTGTTATTCAGTGGCTTACTCACAAGCTGTTAGTTGTTTTTACTTGAAATCTGATGGAAAAAAACCAAAATGTGATCTGTTCATTTAGGCTGGATTAATTCTGTAATTTTCTCCTCAATTTGAACATAGGTATCAGGCTTCAAAATCTGTTTTCCCAGTAACATTGTAGTTTATCTTTCAGGTAATATTTGTCTTGGTTAACTCACTCATTTAAATATTCACAGATAGCAGGTACTACAAATTTTAATGTTTTTATGAGTATATTATTAATTTTTTTTAGGAAGTTAGCCAATTCTAATTAAGACTATGAAACTGAATCAATGCAGTTTTAAAGAGAACAGGCAATGAGAGAACTCTATTTTGATTTGAACAGTTCCCTTCTGAAGTTAAAACATATTTTGCAAAATACGTCTTAGACACTTCCCCCAGAGTCAGTGTGATTTCTACCAAATTTAGCCAGGAAAATGACTTCTGTTCATTTCCTGTACTAAATTGCTCTATAGATCTTCAGCCACTCTAGGACTTCATGGATAAAATAAAGAGCTTGCTGTTATTCACAACTAACAACTCTTTCTTTTCCAGATATTCTAGTCCTTCAGTTGATTCACGATCAAAGGACCTATGCTACAGATATGCTTTGGCCAGCCCTTATTCAGGGGCCCTAAGACTAAACATTGCGAAGCATACTTGCAAGGATTAATGGCTCTGGTGCCCTAGGAGCTTTGCTTGAGTTAAAAGTGCTAAATGAATCATAAAAATGTCTGATACAAATATCATTGGGAAAAAAAACCAGGCAAGGCTGAGGCAGACAAACCTATTTCAGATCTCTAGAAGTCAGTCCTGCCTGGAGATAAGGGAATGGTCAAGATTAATTCCTGAGGCCTTTTCCAGATAAATTTTCAGTTTTCCCTTATTCTGTTGGGGGGAAATAAAACTTTAGTCAAAAGAATGTCTCCTGCCAGAAACACTCCCAGTTATGTCAAAATCCGTTGCTTACATTGGAAACTGACTGACCTAGTGTGGTTATGCCCCAACTTCCTTTTTATTTAGTTCCCAAAATTTTTACTATCAGTTTTACTATCAGTCCAAAGCCTAAGGATTTCATATTGCCATCTAAATAAAATCTAATTTAATTATTGGCTAGTTAACTTTAAAGGAATACCTTATTGTTACAGAACGATTAATGCCGTACGTCACCTGTGCATCTAACATATAGCAGTCTTCTTTCTAGGCTAACACATCTATCTGCAAGAATTACAAAGCATGACTTATAATTGTATCCTTTTAAAGCACTTATAATTTATTAAGTTTTGCTGCATTCAGTGACCATGTTGGTTATCTGGAAGCACAATGATTCTGGGGCTGTGCATTGTCAGGTCACTAATCTCCATCGTGCACTCAGCATATCAGCCACATGAGAATGACTCATTCTCTTCAAACCTCCTGTTGCTTAGTAGCTGTTTGTAATGTGAAAGAGAGTTGGGAAAGTAGTGGTGAGGTAAGAGGAAAAGGGCTGGGAGGCAGTCTTCCTGGCTGCCTAAAAGAAAATTGTGAGTGAGGGTATAATTTGACCTTCTAATTGGTGAGGAATTTTTGTCTTTCCTCATAGATGTAAGGTGCATGAATTTACATGCTCTGCCGCTCTCTATTCTCTGCAGTATCCAGGAAAGTTAGTCATGCTTGTGGGCCTCTATTGTATGCATTTATTTATTTACCACAGTGGTACCACTTTCCCTTTTAACAGTATTTCTTTGTTACCTAGGAAACTGGTTACAGCCCTGTACATTGCTTCCTCTGTTTGGTGCATGATGATGCTCTTGTATGCCGTACACAAGGTTGTCAATAGTGTTTGAAGAACTGTGCATCTGAAACCTGTTGCGCCAGGCCTGCGTTACAGCACTGGCACCAGCATGATGGCTCAAATCAAAGAGGACACAGGAACCAAAGACGAACTGGGGGGGGAAGCTCTAGCAGTGCATTGATTCTTGCTGTAGGTAGGCTGAATTTGTTGTGGACAGGTGGATTTAATTCCCACAATTTAGTTGGGATAGCTGTAGGAAGTTATTTAGCTTTTTTATGGAAACAAACTGCACGAATAACATTTGCTTCTAAAGTATGTATCTGTATCCCAGTCATAATAGCAGGAGGTAATACTTAGCCCTTCAAGGGATGTAACACAGATGGAAGGACTGAGGGAGCTTGAAGAATAGCTTTGAGGGCAGGAAATGTTAGCTACGGGAATGCCTCAGTGATCTGATTTTTTTCTTTGTTAACATAAAGAGGACTTTATGGTTGATTGTAAATGGATTGCTTTTTCCCAAATACGATTTTCACCAATTTCTTCTTCTCACTTGAATAACATATGGACGGTTCAAATTTTGATTAAGTCTTTGACTTTTAAAGCATAACAGGTTTAAATCTCTAATGTTTCCCCTCAATCCTAATCACTTTTTTGTTTTCAAAAAAGGAGATGAGGAACGATTCGTTACTTTTGAAGTGTTGTAAAAATAATTAACTTCCAAGCTTTAGATGAATGCTAAGCAAAATAGCAATACTCGCTCAGCAGACATGGAGGAGAGTGTTTTTCCATTTATCTAAAGAACCCCAAGAGCTGCTTATAATGATGCAACTCACAACAGATATTCAGCAACGTGTCTAAGCATTTTAACAAATAGCAAAAGGCTCTTGAGTGTAACAAGACTACAAGACAGAACCAAGATAAACTGGTCTTTACTGAATTAATAGAAGTTTATGGATTTAATTGGGAGGAAAAAAGCAAAATTGAAGTTCATTTTCTGGACTGTATCAATTTCCAAACATACAGGTGTGCACAATGTTGATTTAAATACCTCAACTAAATTAGAAAATCAGATGTGATATCTCAGCCTCAGCATTGATCCACAGAGTATATCTGTAAGCTTCTGAAATCACACTAGGCATTCTGGAAATGTGATTTAAACACAGGTCTTTGTGTAAAGCAAAGATGGTCATTAAAAAAATATCAGGGCTTTGAGAGGAGGCAGACAGCAAGATAAAGATGGGAGCATAGTCTAAGGAAAAACTGCAGTGCTGTCACTGATCCCAAGAGGATGAGAGTCTGAAGAATTTAGGAGAGATGGATATGATGATATAGTCAAATCTTACAGGTTTAGAGTGCTCAAAGCATGTTCCAATATGGATCATATAATTTTCTGTAAGGCAGTATTTAATGAATTTACATTAGTTTGCCAAATAATTTATTTGGTAAAGTAGCCTTAAAGATCATCTTTAAAAGGTCTTTAAAACTCGGTTTTTGTTGTATTCAGTGTTCTGGGGTTTTGTTTTTTTTCATTCAATGAGACTTTGAAATGAGAAGTTTCCTTTTCATTGCTCTAATATGTTTGATTGATTAAATGGAATCTAGTTTCAGTAATTGATGGATGTTTTCATATCAGTAATAACACTGGGAAGGTGGAACACCTGTGAAAAGGACATGGTCATTTGCACATAGTAGCTATGTTTCATTGCAGCTCTTCAAGAACTGAACATGACATTTTGCGAGAAATAAGTATGAAAGTTTGGCTTTATGTACAGATACATTTGCTGTTCTCTCTTAACATTTGCACACGGTTAAGTAATGAATAGGTGGCATAAAATGTTCCCTATAGGTCTCTTGGCCAAGTAGTTAGAGGAGATTTAAGTCTAATAAGCCTCCTGATAATTAAGCTTTAATATAAGTAAAGACGGTAATTACTCTATAAAGTTGAGTTGTGATGAAACTGCCACTGAATAGATGTATATAGCAAACCTACAAAAACCTTTCACTGCTGATGGAAGTGTGACTTACTTTCAGCTGTTCTGTTATTGCTGGGGCTTTTTTAATTAAAAAAAAAAAAAGATTATGTTAATAGTTGATATCTTTCTAAAGTGCAATGAGAATGCCGGGAAGTAACTTACAGGCAAATGGAAAGCCCCCAAGTCTCCTGGGTTTTAATTTGGGTCTCTCAAAAGACAGACCCAGAAAACATCCTTGAGCCAAAAAATATTACTTAAAAGCAGTGAAAGCATATCAATCTTACCATTCCTTTGAGAGTCTTCCCTGCTGCTCTGTGTCAGAGTTAACTTTTAACTGACTGCAACCAGCGACAAATTACAGCACCTTCTGCACTAGTATGTGAGTCAGAGAGTAGGGGATGGCTCAGGCAAACTCTACCCTGATCCTTCCCTCCCACTCCCTGCCCAGCTGCTGCCTGTTTACTCCTTTGGGTACAGCCCATGACCCTGGAAGCCTACACAGAAAGTTAGAAATAGTGGAAGCTTTTCTTCCTCTGCATGAGAACATAGGTGAAGCCTAACCTTAACATACCACATCAGCATGAACTTTAAGTACATCAGCTCCTGTTCAGAACTAGGACTTGGGCCTTTGCTTAAAGCTGACCATTTCATCTGAACTGTGTCCTTAATAATTGCTCTAGAGGTTGAAAATAGAGGTTTGTGAATCTGGAATATCTGGCAGATCAAGATGTTTAATATCATTGGCTTGTTCAAATGTACTCTGGCTTTAGAGTCCTGAATTTTAAAAACATTTATCTTGCGATGTATTTGGTATTTATGTATTTCCCCTATAGTTTCCAAGACAGATTGTGTTTCTTTTCTTCCAAAATGGAGGGGAAAATGACAGCAATGATACTGACTGCATTTTCAGTGTATTTTTTGCTTTAGTCTTGATTTGTTTCAGGCATGCCTCACTAAGGTGCTGAGTGAAGCTTTGTTCTGTTAGGCTTCCTCTCCCACAGCCTGGTATGCTTTGGCAATTTTCTGCTTTAATTCACTGTTGTTTCAGTTTGCAATCAGTTTTCTTTTTCCCTAATTTCAGATCAATAACTTAGCACAAGAAAAATAAAGGCTTTGTGTTATCCAGGATTTGATTTCTCTGTTGAATCTCTTAGTTTTTCTTTTCTTTTTTAAATACCCAGTAAAGATGCTTTCCTATTCATAAACTAAAATTCCTTTAATAAAGTTTTTAGGGAGAAAAATGCAACTCTTCCTGTGATGGTCAGTCTTTGTGTTATTTTACCAGGTGTGTAAGGTAACCTCAGTGTGCAAGACAGCTGTAATAACTGGAGAAAGGCTGCTACCGATGCTCCTTGCAAAGTCAGGACCTCTCAGGGGTGGAGCTGAAGGCCACATTAGCTCAAATGGACTAGATTAAGATAAAAACCTAAGTGACTGATGGAGCATAAGGAACTTTTTTCAAAAACAAAATTCAGGTATTTTTTGTAACAGTGTGTTCATTTACCTACACCTTTGAATCTCTTTGAAATTGGCAACCCATGCTGAGTGCTAGTTTTAATCTATTTTCAACTAACTTGGAATAGTAACCATTTTGTGATAAAATCAGATCACAGAACTGATCTTTGTGCCAGTTTTATTGCCCTTAGCCCACATCATAACCTGGACACTCAAGGTTAACAGATTGAGAAACTTTTAAAAAGAAAAAAGCAGCAGCTTATATTCTTTCAGCTAATGAAGAGAAATTACCATAAGAGCATAAAACCTGCTAATTGTGAAATTTTGTAAGAAGGAACAGAAGGTACAGTCAATACTACCTAGGAACTGGAGATAATACTTCCTTTTAAAAATTGATGTAGTGCAATACAGTGTTTTGGTATTTTTCTGTGTAGACGTTGCACTGAAGACAGTTTTTAGTTATTAACTATCATGAATATTTAATATTTTCCCCATTTTTTTACTAAACTGTAATTTCTATCCAAAAGCAGCCTGATACAAATTTATAATTTAAACAAAAAAAATTTAGGAAACAATAAATTACATTTCTCTTTGTTACAATATAATGTTATTGTCAATATGAATATTAAGAGAAAGTTTTTAATAATTGCTTATACCTGTATTTGCTTTCCTTCCCTAATTAAAGTAAATCTCATTTAGTATAACAATTACAGTTAGTTTCAAATCAGGAAATAATGAGAATTAACCCTTTTCTAAGAAAAAAAAAACCAATATGGGTCTAAAATTGGCTCAAGTCACTGGTCAGTCTGAGGAAATTACCTCAAATGGAGATTATTTATTTTAGAGTTGTTTAGTTATTTCAGTTCTCTATATTTAAGTATATTTGTTAGCAGCACTTGTAGCTGTGAAAAAAATATATGTAATGTGATCAGAGATTACCCAGATCTGTAGCTAGTCTAATGTAGAGGTTTATTAGGGGCAAGGTCCCCATCTGATCTAAGCAGGAGATTCCCTGCTCTGGCTTGCCTTGCTGGCAGCAGGAGAGCAGAGGTCCCAGGTGCAGTGAGGCTGCCCCACAAACTAACCAGCTCCATTGGGTGCTCAGTAATATGGGGATTTTCCGTCCCTCCAGCAGTTGTTCCCAGAGAGACCTAATTTGCTGCTCTGCTCCTCTGGGAAGAGCTGGGGAACCTTCATCACTGTCACTGCATTTGGAGAGGCAAGTGCTATGGTGTAAAAATGAAGGCCTGTATAATGGTGTGTTAGAGCCCAGATTTGGTTAGCCTAGTCTGGGTAAACACAATTCCTAACTGCAGTTTAAGTAGCAGACTGAGCTCTTTTAAGTGGATCAAATAGGTTACAAGTTATAATGTTGACTATCTACTTGGTTGTCTGCTTAATTAGTTCCATATATTTTTTTAAAAAACTTTCTTTTGTCCAGTGAAATGTGAAGATGAGACTGGTCAACTGGGATCTAAAGACATGGTAGATTAGTTTAGGTAGATTATATGTAGGTGCTTTTTGGATAGGTGATCACTTAACACTAGCATATGTTAGATGGTTGGCTTCTACAGTGTAGCTCTGAGTTTTTAATTTGTGAACACAAAATGTGTACCCTAACACCCTGAGTCATCTAACCCTTAATGATCCTTCAAGCAATTCCATAGACTACTCTGCAAAGTGTGGTCAGTGGCTAACACATGAATCAATATCCCTGCATTGTGTTGACTTTATCTTAAGCCACAGCCTTTGCAAAAGGTGATAGCAAGGGGTAAGAAGGATCTAAAAAAATCTGTGGTGTTGATGTTTCAGAAAAGGAATCCTGCCTTGTGTTGCTTTTCTGACTAACAGAAATCCTGCCTAAGTCACCGCAACTGGTTGTTGTGAAGACTACAATTTAGAGAAATTATGGAAATAATGCAATTCTTTCTGGCAAATTCATATGTTTGTCACAAAAATCATTTGGCTGAACTAATTGGCTTGATTTAGAATTCAGGTGCTTTGGGCCTTGTAAGTAATACTCATTTGGCTTGAATTGAAGATACTGGAGAAGATAAATCAGTCAATCATTACTAGCATAACAAGTGATGATCAAATTAAAGATAATGTCTTAAGGTTCCTCTGTTTTTCCTCTGTGTGCATATTTAGCACACCAGATGGTCAATGCAGTCATAATAAACTGGTGGGAATATTTAATTAAATGTGTTCCCAGGACATTAAATGCAGGGTATTATTCTTTGGCTGATGATCAGAGTAAATATTTTGTAATAATGGAGAGTCCTTGTAGAATATTGCTGGTAGTACATGAAAATCACATTTGGGAACAGAAATGTGTTCAAAGCAGAACTTTCTTCACAAAATTAAGACATCTCAAATGCTAATTCTTGTGGTTTTTTTTTCCTACCACCAATTCACTATTACCCATTACTACCCAATTATTACAAATAGCATGAGAAATAATTTTAAAATTTATAGTCATAGAATGGAATGAGTCTATCTTAAAGTCTGTAGCCACTTAATTGGTAATAGTCACCTTTTTACCGAATACTGAAGGGCTCAGAGGGAACACCGGAAAGCACAGTTAAGAACAAAATCTCTGTTAAAGCAGGGATGGTTCCCTGGTAGTGAAGGAATCCTGTTTGCTCTTGCTGGGAGTTACTTCTACTCCCTCTGCGAAATCTCAGAGGACTGAAAAGATCTTTCCATAGTCTGAAAATCCCTCTACCTCCAAGTTTGCAAATGTCTACTAGCCCAGCAGTGATACTTCTCTGTCAATAACCTAATTATCTTTTCACCCTAACCAGTTTTATAATATAATGACTTTCTTTACTCCCATAGAACATTTTTTTTCCTTCCTTGTGAAAGTGAGATTAGTAGAATGAAAACAAGGATACACTTAGCCTATTCAAATAGGCTCGTTAATAACTGGAGGGAGGAAGATCAGCTAGAAATCTGAAATACATACAATTATTGGGCAACTAAACTGAAAAGCAAATTACCTTACTGACTACATCTACCTTGGAACGGGGTAGGTCATACTCTGTAGCCAGGGTTTTCTTTTGAAGAGTCCCCTCACCTTACAGGTAGAGAACATCATTATCTACTTGTAAGAAGTCTGAGAACCTAATTCTGTGGGATACTTAATTTTATGGGGGCATTAGAGGACGTAAGTAATCTTTTCTCTGAACCTCTCCTGACAAAATTAATGTGTGGTTTTGAAAGAGTAATAGGACCTACCATTTGACACTATCTCCTTTCACGATGGGAAAAGCAAAAATTTGGGTAATAAGCATTAGGATGGATAGCTAATGTCTCTTGATTTCTAGACACACACATCTATATAGTCCCAAACAGAAACAGAAACAACTGTGTTAGGCCTGTGTTCTTGTTAAGTTTGTGCAATTAAGTACTCAAGTCTGGAAGACCTAGAACTTTAAGGAGTTTAGATATCAAAGGTACCAGTTTCTCTGAGAGATGGCAGGTAAATAGGCTAACACAGAATTTTAGTCTGCCCTCCTTGGTTAGACTGGATTTTTGTTAGGACTGTGTCAAACTGTACATAGCCAAACTGATTGTTAAGAAAGCTTTTGTGCTAGTGTTCGCTAAACTGACCTACTACAGAAATAAAATCCTACGAGGTAGAATCCGATTAACAGAAAATTGGGAACTAGCAAATCTCTCCAGAAAGCAGAAGACTAAGCATTATCAGTAAAAGTTCCCCTTTGCAAATTAGCAGTGGAAAAATTGTTTTAGCTATTACTGCATAGGAATAAACAAAGCAAGTTCAAAACTCACAGCAAACCCCCAGTGCTATAGAGCTCCTTTATTTCCTTAGAGATTCTCCCTGACTCAAAGCTTTCAGATGCATCTGAATTCACAGATGAACACTGTCGACACCAGGGACAATCTGACAGTGATTTGTTTCTACAGTTACTGTTAGGTCCAGGATCTTCACTGACATCCATAGTAACTAAAGTAGTGTATGAATTTGCATTTGTAGCTAATTTTAATAATCGTTTTAGAGTTAAATCTCAAGAGTACAGAGCCATGGAACCGTTCTGAATTTTTTCTACAATTAAATAAAGGGCTTTTTGTGGTAGGTGTTTTGGTTGTGTCTGTTTTTTTTAATGCCTTTGGAACCACAGACTGTCAAACCCCACTTAAGCAGTCAAGCCCAAATGGATAGGTGCCTTTTGAAGGGTCCCAAATGGAAGAACAGTGTCTTAAATATATGTAAGTTTGGTTACAACAGTAAATATTTCCTAAAGAAATATGGTACCTGGACAGTAAAAAAATAAAGAGGAAGAGAGGCAGTACAATTTTATGTTTTATTTGAACAACAACAAGGGAAGGGTTTGAGGAAAGAGGAATCAAACTGGGATTCACAGAAAATTGCCTCCTTCACTTCACCTTTTTATAGGGATCATTAGTCAAATCTGCTGCTGCACTGATGCACTTTCACTGCCCCCTCCTCTGAGCTTTGCCAGCAGATACCAGCTAAAGCTGTCTGATGTAATTCTCACTTTCCTCATACTGTAACCTTTAACTGTGTGTTTCTCACTATTTGAGGGGTAGAAGATAATTTCTGCTATTAGAAATAGGTTGTGAACATTGATTTGGAGTCAGTAGCTGAAGAAGGGGGGAGCAGAAGGATGAAGATGAAGAGGCCTGGGCTACTTTGCCACAGGCTTCCCGTGCCACCGAGCAAGTCACTTAATCAACCTGTACCTGTTTCCCAGCCATATGCAGGGATATTAGCTTTTCTTTAGCTTATTGCAGTGTTGTTAGGATAAAGACTTTGAAGGGATTAGGTCCCATAGCTGGAGGCTTTAAAAGTACTTTGGATGGATAAAGCAAGTTGCTAAAATCAGCTATCGAGGTTCTAATGTAAAGTGTACCAGTCACAGTGGTGGTCTGGCATCCTCCTGGTATTCATGTTGTGCATCTCCCTTCCTTAGCCTGACTAACACAAAAAATTTCTCCTACATAGCTCAAATATGTGAACAGAAATGGAAGTATGTGTCAGGCAGCTTCCCAAAACATTAGATACACAGTCAGCCTTAATATTCTTCCAGCCAGTGCTGAAATGGCAAACAGTAACACTGGATATCTCCAATTCTTTCTTAACTGGAGTTGCAGCTCCCTTTAACTGTTAGAGCCAAGTAGTAAATTGCTTCCAAAATATCCAGGTGAGATGAGAAATCTCTTAGTCATGATTTTGACCTACCAGTTTCAGGCTCAGCAAGTAACCAGAAAAACTGAGGATGTCTGAGTCAGCTGAGACCATTTTATAGAATCACTAGGACAGTCCCCAAATGTTTCTTCATAGGTGGCTGCATATATGAACAGATCCAGCACCTGCTTTCAGTCAGATTGGTCATGTGCTAACTGAAGCAAGACCTGGCATGGTGGGGGACAAGGATGTAACTAATGTTATATAAAGAATTACTTAACTGCTGAGACTCTAAGCATGTGGTACTCTTGTCCTGATGTAAGTGTACTCATTACTTTCCTAGAGCATACCCCAGTGCTCTGACATCACAGCGTGGCTGCCATTTAATTAATATTTGCTAGGGATTTATACCCTTTTTCACCAACAATAATAGAGCTTTGCTCCCCCTTCAAAATTAATTTGACCTGTTCTTGGGAGTGTAGATTCTCAGCATCAATGGTAACTTTCTTTTTCTAAAAAAAGGGCGCAATGATGGAGCTTATATATAGGTTTTTGCATTCTTTTGTAGCTCCCGAAAATCATGCCAAGGCATGAGAAATTGGACTTTAAAGTTGTGATGCTTCATGTATTTCAAAAGAAAGACTCTCTAATATAGTGCTAATATTTTGCATAAAATTTTGAATAATGCTTCTGAGAAATTATAAGCTGATATGACACAGTACAGAGGCAACAACAGAAGAATTCTGTAAAAGTAGGTTTAACTTTCATTCTAGCGTTTTTGCACTAAGATATTCTGGAGAATATTGGTGCTTTCCAGTGATGTAGGCCTTCAATTCCCTTCTTTACTAGAAATTTAGGTTTAAAGACAAACTTTTAACAGAAGCCTTGTGGGACTGGAGCCACATTAGCTCACAGAGGTACTGCCTTCTGCGGCTGCACAGCCAGGATGGTTTCTACAGAGCTCCAACACTGGTAGGGCTGAGCTAGAAGCATGGAGACCCCTCTGTCCTGTTGTGAATTGCCTTGTGGGGCTAGGAGGAGAGGTGGTGCAGGTATCTTTGTGCTTGTTCTGTCTGTTTTGGATATTACATGCTGCCTAATGTCAAAGGAGGGCTTATGCCTTGTTATCCTGCAAGATCTGTGGTGGCATTAAAGCCACATACTTAAGGACTGACTTCCTAGGCCCTGTCTGGGAACGTGTGCTGTCCACCCTGCAGCGGGTGCTGCATCTCTTCTGGTGAGCACTGCTCTGCTTATGGCAGCTTATTGCTCTGACCCATGAGAACATGACGCAGCTGCTCTTACTGTGTAAGGAGTGCACAAGTCCAGAGATAAAAGGTTTGGAAAGAGTAGCTCTGCACTGCAGGCAGCACCCAGCTCTGGTTACTCTTGTATTAGATTTTATGTATTTAATTAAGATGGATATGTTAATTACAAGCTTGCTGTACCTTAGCATAAAGATTGTTATCTCTCTTTGGTAGTTACAGTAATTCCTGCTGGATGGCCAGGGCAGATGTAAAACCACCCATTCTTCCCATCCATTCCTCCCTTACCCAGGGAGCAGAGAAATACAGTTGAAACCAAATTAGATGGCAGCAAGGATGCTGGAAGAGAACAAACTGGGAAGTGTCTACTTTATGCCAAATCATTTTAAGGACAGCTTGGGAGGTGCAAAAATGATGAAAATCACTGGGCCAAAAAGTTATATGGCAGAGCACTGAACTTCTGAGTTATCACACAGCTTTGACCAAGAGTACTGCTGCACTTGTAAGCTATGCTTACTAGAGAAGATGTGGCCAGGAAAAAGATTTCTTCTCACATGCTTCCCTTGTGTAGTCTCTGGGATGCTAACAGTACATAGCTCAAGAGGGGAGTTCTGTTAATGTTTATAGTAGTGAACAGTGTGACACAATGTTTCCATAGAAAGAAATCTGCTTGTGTTGAGAAAAGCCTACTTACTTCCCCGACTGCAAAGAAATTTCACTATTTCAGTTTTATCACTGTTGTTGTACCAGGAACTCCTTTTGAAGTTGTTAATGCTCCAGGGAAATCTTGTTTTGCATTATTTGAGTCTGATATGCATTATAGTCAGATTTTGGTCCTTTGTGAGAACAGCATAAACTCAGAATAAATCCTGTTGGGATACTGGCCTGTGGCCCTTCGATGGAGTAATTCCGTTGCAAGTGGCGGCAGCATCTGGTCTTTTATGTTTTTAATAGTGGCTGCGAAGTCCTCAAAAGATTAGCAATTTGTGTATGGTTCAAGTTCTTTTCTTTCAGCTAATGCTTGATAATGATGTTCTCACACACAGTTGAGGAAAAGAAGTGTAAGATACAGCAGTGCTCTGGGTCTGCAAACAGCTGCTCCATCACTGGGAGTCTGTGAGGCTGTTTATCTGTAGGGATCTCATCCCACAGGCGATACTGTCAAACTGAGTTTTGCAGCTTAAGGTATCTTTGGGGAACTAACTTTAGTGCCCTTATGTGCTTTGACAGTGTATTAATGGGGCTATAATGCCAGCAACATTAATCATACCCTAGGATGGAAAAGGGAGTGATTCACAGACAAACACTGTGTCCTTTGAGTCTGTCACTGTGGGAAGGCATTGGTAATGCATGAGTGGGATTTGTGATATTTTTCAGTTCACATGCTTAGGGATTTTCTCTGCAGCTTCAGGAAGGGTTTTATTTCTCTGCAGGAAGAAGTGACAGGGGTTCCTTGAAAGGAAAGGTAAGGTTTCACAGGTTAAAATGTGGGTGTGAAGAATGACTGGCTAAGGGTGAGGGACCCTCTTCAGGCCAGCAGGGTGACTTGCCTGTGCAAGCTCGTGTACTGAGACAGACTGGATCTGCTGTTGGATTTTAAGGGACTTTTATTTCGACTTTGTTTTAAAGCAAGCTGAGGAAAGACAGTGTAGATGCTTAAGAAAAGAGCTGATGTGCAGGACATCAGGGCTCTGTTCATGGTATTGTTCCAAATATTCATCCAGGGACTGTGGCAGATGTTCAAGCCTGGCCAGCTGCTCTGGTGGGTCATTTGGTGACCACCAGTGGGGTGGTTAAGCGTTGCTGAATGCCCAAGATGACAAACCCCATGCTGTGTGCAATTCTCACCCCCACCTCATCCTCCATTACTTTCCCTTCTCCTTTTGCTTATCTTTACTTGATTAGCTTCCAGCCAAACACCGAGGAGCAGGGGAGTGCATCATTCAGCACGCTGAGGAGGAAGCCAGGGTCACAGCCCTAGCTCCTGTAGCATCAACACAAAATACCTGTAGCAAAGTGTTTTCTTAGTGGGACATAAGCTATACCATGCTAGTCAGGCCTGTGGTCAGTTTGGCCATTGGCCCAAGTTACAGTAACTCTTGAATTGCTTGCTGTTTAAAAAGGCAGCAAGGGAAGGGAAGAGTTTGACATGGTCCTATCGAGAAATAGTGTGAAAACTACTTGCAGCATGGGAGGCAATGGGAGACCTGGATTGTGATCCAGGAATGGAAAATGTGGAGGCAATGGAAAACTCCTTTTAAGAGATATATACTTTGGGCTTGTTCCAGAAAAGGAGCGGTGAACAAGTGAAGATGGTTTCAGTCACCTTTTATATTCTCTGGTTTTGATCTAGGTCTGCTCCAGCTCCTAGCCAAGGTCCCACCAGTGCTGGGGCTGCAGGGCCACCTCCTGCTACCAATGTGTCAAGCAACAAACGGCTGCAGCAGACACAAGCCCGGGTGGATGAGGTAAGTGGCTTTAGGTGATTTGGTGCTCACGACAAGGTGCTGATGTGATTTTTTGTTTGTTTGTTTGTTTAAGATGCTTTACTCCCTAGTGAGCCAGCAACTCCTGCTTGTTTGAAGGCAGTGGATCTATGAATTTAGGTTTACTGAAGGATGGCATTTATGTGGAGGCAGTTAGTACAAGAGAGATTGTGAGTATGAACATCCTTGTACCACAGAATCACAGAATGGGAGGGGTTGGAAGGGACCTCTGGAGATCATCTCGTCCAACTCCCTTGCTTGAGCAGGCACACCTAGAGCTGGGGGCACAGGAACACGTCCAGGCAAGTTTTGAATATCTCCAGGGAAGGAGACTCCACAACCTCTCTGGGCAGCCTGTTCCACTGCTCTGGCACCCTCACAGGAAAGGAGTTTTTTTCTCATATTGAGGTGGAATTTCCTGTGTTCCAACTTGTGCCCATTGCTCCTTGTCCTGCCATTGGGCACTATTGAAAAGAGACTGGCCCCATCGTCTGGACACCCTCCTTTCAGCTATTTATAGGTATTGATGAGATCCCCCCTCAGTCTTCTCTTCTCCAGGCTGAATAAACCCAGGTGTCTCGGCCTTTCCTCATAAGGCAGATACTCCGGTCCCCTGATCACCTTGGTAGTTCTTCACTGGACTTGCTCAAGCAGTTCTGTGTCTTTCTTAAACTGGGGGGCCCAAAACGGGACACAGTACTCCAAATGTGGTCTCACTAGGGCAGAGTAGATGGGGAGGATAACCTCTCTTGACCTGCTGGCCATGCTGCTTCTGATGAACCCCAGGACACCATAGTCTTTCTTGGCGACAAGGGCACATTGCTGGCTCATGGCCAACTAACTGTCCACCAGCACTCCCAGGTCCTTCTCAACAGAGCTGCTTTCCAGCGGGTCAGCCCCCAGCCTGTACTGGTGCACTGGTGGTAACACTTCTGCAGAATAAATGTGGGCATTGGTGCCAATTCAGGAACTCACCTAAGTCAGTCAGGTTAGGAGGAAATGTCATAGCGGAACCAGCTCTTTTAATGTGTTCCTGCATTTCCAAAGGTTAAATGCTAATCTCACAGGCTGTTTCACAGGGACAGACCATTGGCTTTCATAGACAGATTCAAGCCATGAGAATTGTACAGCTGAAGGCTGTGTTCATTAGCCAGAGCTCTATTGATTAATCATCATAATTTATCCCCAAAGAAATCAGCATCCTTGCACACCTGCTGTGCAGATTTGTGTGCTGGGTATTAAGTACAGAGTTTTGCTAAACTCCCACAAAGACTTAAGAAACTAATTGCTTACTGACCATGGGGAAGTGGCAAGCCCTTGTGTGAGTCTTTAATGCCAGTCCAATAAAATGCACACTAGAAAATAGCTATTTACATGTATATAGGCCTCTACTTTCAAAAGCTCCAGGTATGCTTTAAAAATAACAGAGAAGGCCTCACAACATCCAACTCAAATGCATTTCTTAAGATGAATTAAATACACCTGTCAAATTGAGCTTTGCCTTTCTGAGAACTTTTTCTTTGCTGAAGATCTGAAACAGGGTCTTTCTGACCTCCCCATTGCTGATGCTTGGAGCTGATCACAAGAACATCCTCTGGCTGCAGAAATGTCTGCAGAAATGTCTAGGGCTGGTTCTCTCATTATCACTGATTTTCACATCACACTAACTTCAGTGATATTAGTGGAGTGTCTCTTGCAGTGGGGAAAGGAATATTACATTTCAGCTTTTGTCTTGGGTCACAATAATGAAATAAGCTTCTTGTCCTGAACATATTACATCATGATGGTCCTGTAATTTTTATGTGAACTACAGCAAAAGTAATTGTCCCTAGAAGACGAAATATAATTGCTAGTTATTGTCTAAAATGAGTGGTGCTGGTCAGATACATAGGGCTTTTCAAGCAGATCAATGGAGATGGCTCCAGCGAGTCTCCCCTGCTTTGTGTTTAAGATATTCTGTATTCTTGAGACTTTTCACTCAAGCCCATGCCAGTTTGTCTTCTTGTGAAGCATGATGGTATAATTTTGGCAGGACTGCTTAGCCAGAAGGGACAGTGAGTAGCTCTTGGATCTGAGGGTTGTGCAGGTGATAATCAGGGTCCATGTTTTCTTTGCCTACCATTTGAGAGGGAGGCTGAGGTTGGTATGGGTTTAGAATGGATAGCACAAGGTCAGCACATCCTTACTTAAAGGGAAATCACATTATACAAATAGTCAAGGAAGAAAAATGCCACTGGGCTTTCAGTACTGTGAACTCACCAGGGTGAAACTAGTTCACAGCACCTAAGGATCTTATCTGTAAGCACTGCCTTCCTACGAGATCTTTCCTGGTTTTTTTCTTTCATGTCTTGTGTGAAAATAATCTGTAGGTGGCACCAAATACCACAGCACAGCGCTAGGCTCCTCTGCACCAAGTGCTGTTCTGCACAGTACTTTGGACCCAAACCCAAACCTCAGCTACACCATCACGACTTTGCTTAAGATAAATTTTTTGGTCTTAGTAAAATGACTGACATTTTTAATTCCACCAATGCTGGTATAGTATTTCAGCTATATCCATGTTGGGTTTTCCCCTCTGGTTTCTCTAGGCAACCTAAAGCTTATTTTCTAAGGCTCAGATCTTGGGTTTAGTCTAGACATTTATTTGTTTGACAAAAATGCATTTTCTTCCAGGCAAGTGTTCACTGCAGTCAGGTCAAATTCAATAAATAGTTCTGGGGAAAAAAATGAGAGAATGGGTAGGAAATGTTAAAATATTTTGTTTCAGCACTTTAAAATAATTTAAAATTTTCACTACAAAACATTGTACCAAGACAAAATTCAGCTAAATACTAGTTGATAAATGAAAACAAAAGTTTTTTAATTTGATATGAAGGTAAATGCTTGGAAGGTTTTCGTTTGGAAAAGCAAGTAAGAAAATCTGGCCAAAACCTTTGGTTTTGTTTTAGGTTTGGTAGACAAGAGAAACAGATCTTTTGAGTTCTGGAACAGCATTTAACCCTATGCCAGTCCTTTCAAAGATTCTTTCACTACCAGTTTCATCTCACTGTATTTAAGACATGTATTTTTAAATAACTCTGGGTTCTTGCAGGTAATAGTTAAATTATATTAAATGCAAACAACATGGACTCCCTTATTACAGAGTATGAGACGTAACAGACCAGCAACAACATTCGCTGCTAGAATAAGTGGACACAACTTTACTGAGATTGGTGTACTATCTAACAATTACATTATTGATGAATTTGTACAGGATTTCTGTTTAGAGTTATTGGCTTGCTAAAAGAGGATTTTCATCTAACTCAACGTATAAAATATATGCATGAATGGGCCTTTCCTCTTGTGTACTGGCTGTGCACACTTCTTTCACTGAGGCTGTGCGATGAGGTGGCGTGAGCTGCCTGCTACACTTCAGGCTGAATTTTCTTAGGTAAAATTTTCTCCTCCTCCACTTTCAAGCAGGACTTCAAATTATGGCTGGGAAGTCATGTTGTCTGAGAAAGATCTGCAGAATGAGTAAATTCCTTGGTCAGGAAATGCATAAAGTTCTCTTTAGAGTGGCCGTTATCTAGGCAATTTCTGTAGTTCAGGTAAGGAAATTGTATTTAATATGTAAGGAAAATAATGGCTTGATCTTAGTGATGACTGGACAAATGTCAACCAAATTGTAGTAGAAATACCGCTCTCTATCGTTTTTTTTTTATCTATAGTGAAGTAGCTAGTTGTAAGATAAAAGAAATCAAGAGCTTTAATGAAACTAATTATGGTATTTCATAATGTCCCTTTATTTTTTACCTTTAAGGGCATCTGAGCACAGTATAGCTATGTTCACCATGTTCTCACTGAGTCTGTTTCCATAGGCATGGTTCTTGAGGGACTGTCCAGGTAATTGCCATCACACACCATAATGGCAAGTGCCTCGTTTCAGTATGATATGTGATATTCCAGAGTGTGAACATATGGGTGACCTTCGGCTTTACTATGTGTGGAATCTAACATGAGGCTGTGCCTTTGCAGGTGGTAGACATCATGAGAATGAATGTGGACAAGGTGCTAGAAAGGGACCAGAAGCTATCAGAGCTTGACAACCGGGCAGATGCATTGCAAGCAGGTGCCTCACAGTTTGAAACCAGTGCAGCCAAACTGAAGAGAAAATACTGGTGGAAAAACTGCAAGGTAAGGAATATAAATTCTTGTTACGAATCACTTCATGGCAGACATTACTTTCACTTACATTTAAGAGGACTTTGCTTGTAGGATGGCATCTCTGAGTGGTCTCTTCTTGCCAAGGGGAGAAAGAAATGCCTTGCCCTCTAGGCTCCAGGATAATAAGTCAAGCAACTTTGATCTTTACCAGAACCTATTATTTAGATAATTTCTGCAGTATATAAAATGTAGATATGAATTTTGTTGCCTGCAGATAGAGATGGGAGAGCATTCCGTGTTAATTCAGGTCAGTTCCCTGTGTGAACCACAAACCTGAACAGGTGTAGTGAATTCTAGTAGTGGGAGAAAAGACACTTTCTCCCTGTGGGAGATCATCAGCCTCTTGACCTTTCTTTAGGATGGGAAACTACCAAAAAAATACTTGGTTCCACAAACCACTGTGAGAAGTGAGGAAATTACAGTCTCTCTAAAAAAGAGGGGGCAGATTAAGATAGATCAGGACTTTAATCAACCAGCTCTCTCCTCTGCTGTCTTCAGTGTCTCATCCTCTCCCACAAGCACAGGGAACCTCACACTCCTTTGCTTTTTCAGACCTCCTCCAGGATTTATGTTTTCTGGACCTAGAAACTTCTGTTCCTCATATTCATATAAGACCCCATATCCTCGCTGCTTTCTATGGATGCACCACCACTATATGAACACTATGACAAAGTTGAGCTTCGTTTCCATTTCTCTTCAATACCATCTTTGCTGCTGATCATTCACGTCCACCCAAATACAACTACTGGTTCCCAAAGGAGAATCCCACATGTATCGCTTACCAGTCTGTTGCCTGCTTTGTCTCTTCAATCCACAGTGCTATGAAACATCAAGCAAGGCAAAATATTCTGAGTAACCAACACACACAAACACTCCAGAAATAAGTGGATCTAGGTTAGAGATCCAGGTGGACAGTTCCTTTGGGCCTCTTCTAGCTGTTGCCCAGTTGCTTTGCCTGACGGTGCAGGAAGCAGGCCTTTTGGGAGCTACAGACGTGTATTTTGAGTTAGGTGCACCTGTGCACCTGTAGTCACTAGACCTTCAGACCTATCTTCATTCTCCTTTCCTCATTGTCCCTTCATGCTTTACCATGACAAACAGAATCCCCCTGTCCTTCCTCTGGCTCCCAAACTCTGGAAGGAGGGGGGAAAATAAATAAATCTCCTGCAAGCCAATGGTTGGCTCTGTCCTCCAGACATATACTGGGAGGAATGAAGGCCTTGATTTTAACACATCCATGTTTGTTGGTTTTGAGTCTTACCATTCTCACTGGGCCAATGATGGGAACTGGATTGCAGCATTTCTGGTGGCCTCATTAGCATTCAGCAAGTCTCACGTGGGGGCCTCTACCCTGCACAACTTGGTGCTGGTATGGTCTGTGCACAGGTGGCTCTGAGGTATCTATTCTTGTGGGAAAAGACTTCAACTTTGTGATGACCTATTCCCAGGCTAACACGCTGGAAAGCGTGCTGGCTAGCATGGGCTACCTCTCTCAACAGCACAAGTACACAAAGCCAGCACAAATAGCTGCTAGGCATTAGGTGTCTCCAGCTGTCTCTTCCCTGAATATGGGAACATGGTGAAAAATGATTACATTACTCTGATATAAAGTGGCACATGGCCATGTGTGAATCCAGCCACTTAAATCACCTCTGGAGTTGTTTTACTTTGAAAGTTTACTTTTTCTTTACTTTACTGCTGGAAATGGATAAGGTTGGTCACTGTATCTTAGCTGATGGGCAAGAACTTGCTAGCTTTGACAAGAGGCTATGTCCATTGCTGGTCGTCAGTTGTTCCTAAAATTGACATTAAATTTGGGGCCATAACAAGTCTTTTGCAGTGAGTCTTCGTAAGAATTGACAGTGCAAGGAATAAGCCACTAAGTAAAAGCAAAAAAACTGAGGGGTTAATATCTTTCATGTGAAAACCTGACTTTCTCCTTTTTTCTCATAACTTTCTTTTTACAGATGATGATCATCCTTGGTGTAGTATGCGCAGTCATTCTCATTATAATTATAAGTGAGTAATTCATTTTTGCTTTTGTTTATGATCTTAGTAGCTCTGTGACTTGTGAAGTACTGATATATTAAAAAAAAAAACAAAAAATGGTTATAAAATAAACTGATTAATTTGTGAAATTCCCCTTCTAGTGGCACGCTGTTATAGTGAGAATTGCTGCAAACTCTCTGCACACTTTTACAGGTAGAATTTGTTGACATTTAATGTATTGTACATTAGCGTGTCACATAACTTTCCCTAGGATTAAAGACTCTCCCTTCTCATGTTGAAATACATTTTTATGCAGTCTCAGATATCTTCCTTGCATTACAACCGGTGCCACAGTCCTGGTGTTTTCTAGTGAGAACAGTAATGCTTGAATTACCTCATGCCTTTAAAAAGAGGGTGAGGGCCCATAGGCAAATGGCACCTGATGAAGTTTCTAAAAGCATGTAGGTGCCTAGTTCTCACCATATCAGCTGGAATTTGAAATGTTCGTTGTTCTGAAAAGTCCTTTGCATCTTGAATATCTAAATATTGTTAAAAGATGGCCCAAAGTCTTACTGATTTCTTGTCTCAAAAGAACATCTCATTCCACACATTTGTTTTAGGAAAGATAGTGTATGAAAGAATAATTGCACTCATGCTGGTTGGGAGCCAGGGATCTTGTAATGACAGGAATTGAACATTTTATTTATGTAACTTGTGTGTTGTCAACAGCTGTTATGTGACATAACTGTAATATGTCATTAACTCCTAAAAGGGAGATTTCTTGAGTTAGACAATCCAGCTACTAACCCAGAAGAGATTCACTAGGAGGCTAGACTGTGGCTGTGAATTGATTCCCAGCTCTCAAATTACACACCTTGTATTCAGCATGTTTCTATTTTCCTCTGTTGCTTCTGTAAAGAGGGCTTACAGAATCACCTGTAAACATGACTAAATGGATTGCGAGATGTGGCAGTTTATTAGTCTTGTGAATGCTGGCACCAGAGTGACCCAGAATAATTCTATGGTTTTATAATGCTGATACAGCAAGAATGGGAAATGGCTAGATATTAACTAGCTATATTAACTGGGTACTCAAGGCAACTGGCTTCAACAGCAAGATAAGCTTTCATTCTGCAGTCTAGTGCAGCAACCTGGGAAGACAGATGTGCAGCCATTGAACTGATTGCTGTGTATATGTGCATCATTGAGCATTATGTGTATCTTAACAAGAAAGTAAAGAGCAGACAAGATAGCTCATAACTTCTCCTTAGAAGTTAAGCCTGAAATTATATATCTAAGTAATAACATTGTTTCTCTCCTGGTTTTAAATGTTGGATGCCTGTCCTGGTAAATTTAGAAACAGAAATAGCAGGTTTGGCCTGGCTTAGGTTGGGTTTAGGGTATTTAATCACAAACTTGAGTGTCACATCATCTGACCCACGTCATGGCCCACCATAGTGAGATCTAGTGCAAGTTTGGTGAGATTTAAATATATTTAAGCTCTGGATCTTGAACTATTTTTTCAGTCTATTTGATCCTTCTGTAATAGTGCCTAAAGGTTGCAGCTTCAGGAAGGATGCTGTATATTGAACTCAATGATGTGTTTATTTACAGTAGCTCTCAAAGTATGTGTTTAAATCCTGTTGATATCAAGTGTCCAAGTGCTGCCACAGACAAGGCCTGCATGGCTTCTCCAGTCACTGATTTGAATGGGAACAAGATCATACCCTCCATGCAGGGCTGGGCATGAATGCAGATAAACTGGGTAGTTCCTCACAGCAACAAGCTACCATGGGTGGTGATACCTACCAACCCAGTAGTGGGGCTGTGGAAAAGCTCCTGGCTCCCTGCTGAAGGAAGAGTTACAACATGTGGGACTGCAGGTGTTGCTGGAGCTGGAGATGGTGGCTAACATCACCATCAGTCCTTGCCCTTTCTATCTTTCAAGCCACAGTCTCCCCTGCTTTCCAGTCCAGTTCCCCCTCTGAATTCCTTTTGACATGGGGGGAGCAGCCCTGTTTCAGCCAGGAAGGCATACCGTGTGCAAGGTATGTCGTGCTCTTTCAGCAAAGGTGTGCTAAAGGTGTTTGCCATCCTCTGACAGCACACGCTTCTGTGAGATGAAGTGCAAGAGTAACTCAGTAATAACTGTTGGTTTATGTATTTTTTTTCCCTTCTGCTTCCTTTCCCAGTTTACTTCTCTACTTGAAAAAGCAAAGGAGGAAGACTTGGCACAACTATGTTCATGTCAAACAACGATATCAGTGTTCCTTTGTTGAACTCCGCTTTTTAATTCCCGGTGTCTTGGGATTTTTGCTTGTAATAACCCATAAGCATTCAGTGTGGTGTGTTTTGGAATTCTGTTGTTTCCACAAGAAACTGTACCAGCTAAATACTGCCAAGTAGTTCCATACACTGTCTTATCACTGTGTCTTAAAATGTGTACGCACTGACCTTCAGAAACTGTAGTATATGAAAAGCATCCTAAACATCTCAAAATCAGAGAATGCAGCTATGGGGCAGCTTCTGCTTGAAGGGACACTGTCAGGTGGACTGGACCCAAATGGAAGGTTGCAGCAAACATTAGGGCCAAAATTCTCAATCTGAGCACCTAAAGTTGGATGGCAAATTCCACTATCAGATATAACTTTTTGAGGTAGTGAGTATCTGCTACTACTATTGAAGAGAGTGTCACCTACAAGTATTCATGTAAGACATCTTATTTCAACTTAGCCAACCAAACACAGATTTTTTGAGATTAGTCGTAGTATCCAACTCTAAAAACATTAGCTGCAGAAAATAAATAGGAACTGGATTATCATCTCTTATGGATTTAAATTTTTCCTTATGGGGTGTTCTGTACAATGAGGATGGCTTCAATAGGAAAGCCAGAAAGAAAACAGTATGACAATCAAAAAAGCATTCACTAGCACAGTCTTGAAAAATCCCAGTGAAATGCAAAAATGGTAATTCAGTCATCATAAATGACCAAGATACAGACTCTTGCTAAAAACTCAAGGCACTGTCAGACTTCATGGGACTCTCTTGAATGCCAATCCCTAATACTTACGGCCCTAACACAAAGCACATTAATAACTCTGGTGATGTATGTGGCTTCTGATCACAGGTAGGAAGCTACCTCTGCACCATTTTGCAGAAATGGTCGCCACTGTGAGGACCACTCAAAAATCAGGAGGAAGGTATAAGTAAATAGAGGCAACAGTGGGGAGAGGCTGAGAAGGGGAAGGGTGCCTAGCAAAGCTTTCCTGGAGAAGAGGAAGGCAGAGAAACACTGTCCCAAAGTGTGGTGTTAATAAGCTTTTTTAAAAATTTAATTTAATTTGTGTGTGTATAGTTCATAAACTATAGTGTCATCTTTGTAAAGTGCTCAGCTGAGATATTTTTCATACTCAATTAGTTTAAACTAACATTTGAATAAAAGAAATGATACATTATGATTTGAGAGAAAGTTCTTGTATGCTATTGTTATAGGGTTTCTCCCAAACATTGAATTCCTTTCTCCAAGACTGAATAGTTTAATCATAGTTAACCAAACTAAAAATGAATTATCAAATTTTGAGCCAGGAAATTCTGAAAGGGTCTTTTTAGGATAACTCCTCCAGAATTTCTAAGAAGAATTTGTAGAATTCTAAAAAAAAGAATTGTTTGGGTTTTTTTGTCTGCAATTTAATTAGGGCATAGAAATGGTGATAACAGTAGTGTAAATATTCCCACTGTGGAGCATCTCTCTTGACATGGTCTTATATTAAAAAGACACCCAGACCAGTTTGTTCCAGTGGATGTATATACAAATTGTGCTTAAGTAGACTTTTGCAGAGAGAATAAGCAATGATCAGTTGAAAGGTTCCAGTTGCTTTTTTTCCCTATATATTTATTACTTCATATTCACATGTACTGTTTCATATCATTAAGTAGCAAGTGGCCATAGTGTTAATGAAACTTAACTTTCAAAGTTACTAATGTGCTACTGGACTTCCTGGTATGCCCTGTTCACCTCAGTCCTTCAGCTGAGTGAGTATATAATCAATACTGAAATCCTTGTGGCCCAGACAGAAAACTCTGTTGTCATGACAGGCCTGAATCCATGAGGTGGCACAACTGAATGCTATGTATAATTGAACTTTGCTGGAAAAGCAATAAGCCGTCCAACTTCAGGACCCTTTTCAAACTACTGAGATATTTGGCTAGGTGATGTGAAATAATTATTTCCTAAGAGTGAGACCCTGCTACCTGTACCAATGTTTAGCTTGATCCTTGCAGGGCTTCTCTACAGGAATGCTGAAAGGACTCACGAGATGAAGATAGCTTTCACTGGAGATGGTACGATCAGCAAGGTTATATGCTGATACAGAACCTTAACGTAGATTATGCCTTTTCCTGTGAGAATCTGAACTGACAACTGATAGAGCTGCAAATATACATCAGATTTGAATCCTCTAGCTACAAAGATGCAGCATTTCCAAATGAAACTGTAATGAAACTGCTATAAGGATGCAAAGCTCACATCCTCCTAGCTGGCATATCTCAAGCAAGTTAAAAATCAAAGCGGGAGCTTTAGGGGAGAGTGGAGAAGAGAAACTGCTGGTTGTGAAATGTGTACTCATCCTCCCTCAAAACAGTAACTAATGGGGATAACTGCTAAATGTTAGTGAGAATTTGCAAGGAAGAGTTTAGTCAAGAAACCTAGCCTATGGTGGGTTGTAAAATGTTTCTGGAGAGACATTTCCTCCTGTGTGCTAATGAAATATGCTAAATTAATGTGTTTAACTCTTTTAAGTTGTTTCCGTATAGTGTGCTTGAATGCTCAGTGTTTGCTAGTTGTGCTGTGCTGGTTGGTTGCAGTCAGTAAGATAAGCCACGTAACATTTCTAATCCAGTCCAGGAAGCATGAACAATTATGTCCTTCCCTGATGCAAAGACCCAGAGTTGAACTGCTCCTGCAGAGGATTAATTCTTCTGCAAGGAGAATATGGTAAGATAGGTCTGTTCAGGGTCATAGATTGTGCAACACCGTCATGTATACGTAGACTGGTACAAAGAACAATCTATATACACACAGTTGGAGATCTTATTTGTGTTGAAGCCAGGATCAATTGCTTTCTATTCATTATCTCTACATTTAAAATGCCCATGAAGTTAGAACTGCCTACTTGTAACAGTAGATTTCCCAGGTTAACTCGTTCTTGTTTAGTCAGCACTGATTAGAATTTCAACTACTACTTTTCACCACTAACTACTGCCTAGGCTTTCATCCTGGGCTGGTAAAAAGGCACAAAAGGGCTTGCTTTTACCCACTCCCCAGCAGACCCTCAGGGGACTGCAAGGCTGATTGCTTTCTGACTGCCATCTTGGGGACAGAACTGAAGAATTCTCTGGCTGGAAGCAAGGATTTTGATGTTGTTAGCCAGAGTTAGACATTGTTTGAGACTTGCATATTCCATCCTTATAAGAAGTGTTTCCTCTTATTTCTGGGCTATAGCTGTACAGCTAGGATGCTAGCATGATATACCATTCAGAAACAGCAGAGCTGAAATGCGGTGGTTAGGAGCTCGTCTGTGTTTGTACCACAGCTGCTGTTAGGCTTGCCAATGAGTGCACATCAGCTTCTGAGGTTCAAGAAGTGTTATTTGCATCCACTATCCAGAGGCTAGTAAGGTCCTGCTTGGTCATTATGCCTTCTTCCTTCCAATTTAGCTCACCTTGCAATAACATAAATGTGGCTTTAACCTAAAAAAATTGGTACACGGAACTTGTAGGAGGAAGTAGCATGGAAGCCCTAACGGGGCACTTGACCTGATTCTCACTTGACAACATTATGTAACAGCACAGTCAATCCAACATAGTCCAACATAATCCAATATTATTAGAAGGAGGAGGGGAGAATCAGATAAAGATTCTGAATGTAGCTTAGGGTCTGTAAAACAAGAAGTGATTTAGAAATGTAGTCAGACTGATTTTTTTTAATTTGGCACTTTAATTCTATTGGAATCTGCATGAGGTTAGTCCTGGCAACAGTTCAGGCAAGTAAAATACTTGGCTTTTTTCTTTTTAAATAATGATGTGCAATAAGTGACTTAAATACTCACAACAACAGAAGAACAGGACAGTATTAACTGTTCAAGGAATTAATTAGAACAGCTACAATCTGCTGTGGTTTTGTCTGGGTAGCAAGACCTTTTGAAATTCTCATGCTTCTGTGTCTCATTTCTGGCACTGCTCCTCTGACTGACAGGGCTTCACATAACTTCAACTTTATGAACAGCTGAGCTACTTCTTGTCCAAATACAATGGATTTCAGCTCTTAAGAACAAGTTCAGGATTGACATGCGTGTTAGAATATACTTGTAAAATGGTGATGTCTGCTTCTCAGGAGTGCATCTACCATGGGAGACTCAGACTTCATGAACTTTTAGAAGCTCAGATGTTACTCAACTCTTTTTCATGCTTTTACAGAGTGAGTTTTCCTCTATTCCATGGGAGGTCATCCACCCAATGGGAGTATGTATAATCTATTGGTTTTTTATGATAGCACCTTGATCACACTCATTGGTGCTAGACCTTCACAAAGAAACTAGAGAGCACTTGGCTGTGATCCAGAATTTAGATCTCAACCCTGCCCTTTAAACAGGGAAGAGGGCTAAACCAATAGCCATATATGGCACTGGGCTCACTCCCAATGTACACAGTGAGTACTGGAAAAGGCCTCAAAGAGACCAAAGTCTCTTTCGTCTGGATTCATGTCCTGACCTGAACTTTAGACCCATAACAGATTGTAACCTTTGGGGCCCCCTGCATAGTCAGAAGGGTGAGATGCCCTTCTAGCCAGTTCTTCCTCTCACCTGATTGAGGTCCCTCTTGCTAGATGAGATACATCTGAGCATGCGTTTCGTCAGGCAAGAGAAAGCACACGCACTCTCAAATTACCTTCTTTAAAAGCAAAATCAAAAATGGCCAAAGAATGTAGTTTGAAAAAAATTAATTGTATCTAGAGAAATGATTGGCTGAAGATTTCTCAGATAGTGACATTATTCTCAGGAGGAACATTAGATTGGGATGCATGAAACAATCAAACCAGAACCTCACATCAATTGTTCTTTCTTCGTGTGGTCTCCTTCAGAAACACTTCTCTATTCCACTTCAAGAAAAGATTTTGTTTTCCTCTTCAGCTAATTTCCCTTCCTTATTCCATTAATATATGTCTCCATTGATGTGCTCAATAGCTTTTCTCCACTGAGAACCAGAAGACTGTCTGCCTTTAAACACATGCATAAAAAGAGATCTGAGTCATCCAAGGAGTTTACCCTTCTTCCTGATGCACTGACATTTAAAAGCTACATCTTACAATAAAGCAGAAAAACTGTGGCAGTCCAGTTACATGGAGTTTTGATGGAGTAAACACTTGATTATTCAACAATGAGTCATTTCTGCAGTAACCTCATTCTGTTATGACTGTATCACATCTGCTAACTCTCCAAAGCAAGAATTATAACCTGTACTGGTTTAAAATATGAATACAGCCTCGTGGTTCATACGTAACACTCTAGTCAACCAAAGAAGCCATGTGCTATGAGTTTGAAAGGGCAAAGTACTTGTTCTCAAAGAGAAAATATCATAGAGAACCACAAAGATAACTATGAAAAAAGTGTCTCACAGTGTCTGGCTTCTCCATTATTCTTCAAGTGTCTCTTTGTTCTCTTAGAAAGCCTTTGCGTTTTTGGAGTGTAGTGTATTTGGAACCTAGCATATTGAAGCTAGGGTTGTTCTGCGGCCCTCTGAGTTCATGCCCTGCCTTCTGCCATATTGTTATTGTTGACCTCAATCAGAGCTGAGGCAGGCCTAAGTGGAGCAGAACCTCTTCCCCATAATGCCCTGCTGTCCTCAAACCAGCCTCCACTGATGGGACAAGAACACTAGAGGCAGAATATGGCTCCTGGATGTTCATTCAATTCAAAATTATGTGACACAAAAGAAGGCTGACTGCTAGACAACAGCATTTTTGCTACACTACTTTAACTGTAACACTGGAATTTTATTGCAAGGTATTTAACTTTTCTTGCAACAGTGATTTCAGCAAATTTGATGGAAAAGACAGGAAATGGCAAATCAGGATATTGTGGTAATGACAAGATAGTAAATTGGGAAATGGTTTAAGTGAAATATAGCCAACATTCAGTAAACTCCTTTTTGTAAGTGGCTATACCCAAGAGCACCTTTTGTATGTTAAAACTAAGCAGTGCTAGTCTATTGAAGAGCATATGGACTACTACTCAAAATGAACTATGACAAATAGTAGTTGCATTTACTTCCTTTCACTTTTTTCTTGAAAATGCAGGAGATATATGCAGGAAGGATGATCTAATATTTTTTGCAGAGTGCCATTTGGCGTATACCATCCAAAGACATGCTGCTGTTGTCAGCTGCAGAAGTGGCCAAGGATTTCAGTCAAATAAGGTCTCCAGGGTGCTTAGTGCAGTAAAGATACATACTTAATGCCCACTTTGTTGCATAGCACTTCAGTCTGCCAGTAATGAAACCTTTTTGACACAGCATGGTTATTTTGCTTACCCTTGTTCCTGTCTAGTAGCTATAATTTTCCACCAATAAATAGTCTAAGGAGAGGATGGAAGATCACTTTGCTGAATCCATTACATTCCTGTCATGTATATGTGAACTCGTGGTGGTGGTCTGAGCTTTTGTAATGAAAAGAGTTTAAAAGAATTAAGAGGTCTTACTATTTTAATCTATCATTTGAAATTAGTTTCTCCCCCGATAAGCTACATGTTTGTTTGAAGTAAGAGTAAATAATGGCAGCTGCTGCTTTCTTTGTAAGATCAATGTTTGAGATAATGCATATAATGGAGCTACAAATTCAGATGCACAATGCATAATTGTTTTCAGAAGTACAGCTATTAGTATTTATAGTATTGACCTGAAAGGTTGCAACAATTTCTCCATTAGTCATGGTAGCGTTGGCTGGACCTGAAATTTCAGTGGTCAGTGTGGCTATTGTGCTGCTAGCAAGCTACAGCGTAATAAATAATGCAAGTTCAGCCTTTCATGAAACTTAAAGAGAGAAAAGATTCTGAATAAAAGCAGAAATGTATAGTGAAGGTCATGGGCATACAGTTTAACCATTACTTATTATTTACATTATTTATCTATTATTTAAGTGATTAGCAGCTACACAAATAGTCAATCAATTAGCTTCCAAAGCCTATTTATTGATGAAAGAATATTTTTTTCTCATTAGAATGCTAAGTTCAATCTATGTTCCATTTGCCTTTTCCCTAGGCTGGAAATAAATTAAAATGCTAATGTAGCTAAGACACACTCACAGGTCTGCACAATAAAATGTTACTGATAGCCCACTGCTTGTCATGAAAACATCATTACTTTGTCTTGTAAATGAAAAGTTCTCCCTCCCCCGACCACATACGTGGTAAAATATTAGTCACATTATGTGTATCAGCACCACTGAAAGATTAGAAATTAGTACCTCCTACTCAGGAGCAGGGCTTAAAAACATCCTTTATCTGTTGCAAAAATACATTTTGAGGGGGAAACGCCAACTGTTGCAGAGGTTAATTTTTATTTGATAACTATTTTCTTTCCCTCCCCCTTCCTGAAAGAAGTGCTTATATACATAGACAAGCATTTGCTATTTGGGTGGTATGTTCTCTTTCCCAGTATGAAAGAGATGAAACATAGACAGCATCTATTGTGAACAACCTTTAGTTTGTTTTGCAGCATAAAAGGTTATCTTAGTGGCAATATATGAACTCTTGTTATAAACTTGTTTTAGTCATTGCAGGAAATGAGTTTGTAGCCAGCTAATTAGTATTTTCCTTACTGACTTATGCTTGAGTCTTAACACAGAAAAGCAGTCTCTGGAAGAGATATCTAATCAGTTCAGCACTGTAGACTTAAAACGGACAGAGGGTCGAGTATTTCACACTCTCTGGCCCAGAGTGAAGAGCAAAGCATGCCTTGTTCTGGAAGTGACTTCAACATATGCTTAAGTATATAAAGAATTTCCACTCTGTTTAAGACAACAAAACCCCTCATTTCTCCTTACTAAATCCAGGCCTGATATGGAATCTGTGCCATGTTCTAATTCAGGAGAGGAAAAGCCTTTCCTTTGAATGATAGAAAAATTAGGTTGGAAACGACCCCCTGGGGTTTTTCTAGTCCAATCTCCTGCTCTAGGCAGGGCCACCTTTGAGGTTGGATCACGTCGCACAGGGCTTGTCTTGATGAATTTTGAAAATCTCCAAGGGTGGTGGTTCCACAGTGAATTCTGCCATTGATTATATTCTCTGCCCTACCAACGTTGATAGAAGTGCAGTGTGCACCTTCATAATGTATGTGGTTTATGCTTTTGCCTTTTTTTGTGCAGTGATCTGATTAGAGTCAGGTTCAGATCTAGTCAGAGTAAGTGCAAACCCCATTCTTCAGAGAGCTTCCACTGCCGTCAAGAACTCTTTCTTCCTTGTTTACATTGGACTAAGCAAGATATGATCACATTGAGGACATCAGTGTGTTCTCTCCCCTCTGTGTATGTGAAGTCTGCTCCTCTGACAGTGAAGCTGAGAACAGGCATAGGATCAGATTCAGGACATCTGGTAAAGTCTAGTTCTGTACTGATGAGGTCAGTGACAAAACCTTGATTGGCTACTAAGTTACTAGACTGGCACCAAAGAAAGAAGAGGATTTACCAAGATTACTATTTCTTCTCGAAGTCACCTTAGCAATGCTACCTGTCTTTCAAATGCTGCTGGAATGGCAATGCAAAACAGAAACATTTCTTCTACCTCTTTCCTTTTAATTCTTCAAGCTTTGCTCCCTTTAGTATGAATAACCAGAAATAAGTTTTCAGTTGCCCTTTTAAAAACTAAACTCCAGACCAAATCTTTAATTGCATCCTTTTAAAGGCCACACAGTAGTGTTAAGCTATGTAGCAGCACACTCAGAAAGGGTCTGAAAGCCTGTGCTGAGAACAGCATCTCTCACCTCACAGACTCAGCTGTACTGAGCAAGAAATTGTGAGTTGTGCCTCTACAGAAAACATTCTATTTGCATCTTACTAGAGCTACCTGGGGAGGAAAAATAATGTTGTGGAGACCAGGAAATTTCTTAAAGTGCTTTACCTGGAGGTCAGTGGAATTCCATGTATAAATGATGAATGCATGCATTTTGATGCTAAAATTGCAATGACTTAAAAAGTTTGATATTACTGTACTTTTCTGTGGACAGTGATTTTTTTTGAAGTGGTGAACATATTTTCCAAGAATATTGTAGACATTTGTAACATGTATGTTTGTGCCAATAAATCTTGTTTTAAGAAGTTGCTTTTTGTATCATTTCTGCTCCCAATACACACAGTTTAAGGAAAGCTAAGCAGCTTCAGCTTTCACTCCCTCTCTCTGTTAAGTGCTAAAGAATTATGGAAATGAAGATTTTTCTAATTCACACTGAGTTTTTATATATTCAGTTAATGGAGAAGAAAAAAAACCACTTCTGTTGTATGAACAATAATGAAATCTACAAAAAGGGGGAGGGGAGACAATGAATTGTGAAGAGGAGCAGATGGCAGAATGCATTTAGTGCATTTGACCTATTCTTAACTTCCTTAATGGTAACATGTTTTCCTTTTAATAGGGCACAGTTAACTCAGGGAACTCATTGCCACAAGATACTGTTAGTTCACAAATTTGATGTACTTTGGACACATTTTTTAAATGAAGAAAGAAGGATTCTCTGTGAGAGGGATACAGGCTCCCTTGCAGATTCATCTTCTGCCTTAACTTGAAACAGCTGATGCTGGCCACCAGTGTGATGGCTTAATGGGGGCACGGTAACTGTTGCCATCATTATTCCTAGTGAGTAATTAAGCTCTTTGAAGGGACAAGATTTGGAAGCTACTTTTCTCCATCTCCTAGTGCCTACACCTATTTTTAAAAATACATAAGCATCACTGTAACTCCTGGGTAGCTCTGCACCTTCATGCATATGGGGTGTTATTCAGCAGTTCTAATTTTGTTGCAAATCAACTCGGCACGTATAAAGGGCACAGTATCATCTCTCCCCACCCAAACACGCCGAAACCAGGTAACGTCAAGATGCCTTCTTGTATGACAGTGCTTTATTAGTAAAACTATAGATTTTTCCTTGGTAACTATTAGCATACCTGGCAATAAATGGGGGGCACTTTGAGTTTATAATGAGGAGCTGGATAAAAGCAATCATTGATTTCATATGGTGCATATTCTGGTATACATGAAACACCAAATAAGGACTGAGTGAGAGGGTGAATTAGATTGACTGGTGCATATAAATATCACGTTGAAGAACATGCAAAACTGATCGAAGCCAAAAAGAGACCTATACTAATAATTAAGAGACCACAATGGGCTAATACTCCATTAGCACTCTTACAGTTGGGTTGCACATTTAGCTCAGTTTTGTTGAAAAAAATGTCCCAATTTCTGACTTCTGAGCTTACAAAGAATTCTAGCAAATTATAAAACCAATTGAAAATGAAATTACATGTAATGTAATGGAGAGATGAAGGCAGATATGGTAGAATCAGTAAGATTATATGAAAAAATCTAAAATATTTTTGCATGCTGTTCAGATAGCAGATTTGCATAATTCATGGAAGTTCAGGGAGCAAAAGGAAGGACTGTTTCTTAGGGTTTACTAAGTTCTGAGGAGTGAAGAGCTCTGGGACATGCATATGCTTTGGAAAGTCACTAGAAGATAGTTCAAAGACAAAACAAACCTTGAAGTGACTGTCTATATACTTTGCTTTGTAAGCTGAAGTACACAGAGGTAAGTGAATGAATAAGATGCTTTTAAATGCTCCTGACAGACCTAAATTTTTTTTAAAAGTCTCACGTGACTAAAGATGGTCAGAACTGCAATCTCAGAAGAAAAGCAAGTAATCTTGAGACTGCTAGAGCTTTATATGAGAGAGAGCTAGGCAGTGATGATGACTACTATAAAATGAAACCATCTTTATCTTTTTTTTGCTTTCCCAGGTGTTTCAAATCTAGGGGAACATAACCTTGTAACACCACCTGTGGTTTGTGCAGCTGTCATCAGAAGCTTTTACCACAATGTGGCAGACGTATTAAACACATTTTACTATGGAAATTTCCTAGTACTAAATGCACTGAGTTATTGTACTTTTAAGGAAGCTTTTAGAATCACTGCAGAAATAACACCCTTGCCCTCTCCCTTAGCATCTGAACAGTCTATAATTTAACAGCTGTTAGCTGAACTGCTTTACAAAGGCAAGTAAGCCTGGTTTTTCTACCTTCTGTTGGCCATAATGCAGCTTTACTCTGTTGTATGTAGTCAGTGGATTTGATAATTAAACTTCTAGTGCTTATCTAATAACTGGCAGGTTGTTCTTTTTACTAGAAAATGTACAATACAGCATCATGTTATTTACACATTCTTTGGGTTAGCCTAGCAGACACCTGCTCCATTGTCCAGCTGCAGCAGGAGCCTGGAAATACTTGCCAGTACCATACAGTGCGTGCCTCATGTAGGAAGTCATAACAACAGTACATTGGAAGAGATGGATAGATCAAGGGTGTCACCAGCATCGTATAGCCCTGCGCCAACCTACGCTTTGTTAAATTGCCTTCCTAATGATCCAAGAAAGCTACAGAAAGCAAGAAAAGCAAAAATTCTCCCTAGCTGGTGCCAACAGGCAAGGGGAAATGGGCACAATTGAAACGCAGGAAGTTCCAGCTAAACATGAGAAAAAACTGAGGGTGACAGAGCAGTGGAACAGGCTGCCCAGAGAGGTTGTGGAGCCTCCTTCCCTGAAGACATTCAAAACCCACCTGGATGCAATCCTGTGCCCCCTGCTCTGGGTGTGCCTGCTCAAGCAGGGGGGTTGGACGAGATGATCTCCAGAGGTCCCTTCCAACCCCTACCATTCTGTGATTCTGTGAAATGACATGGGGGGTATGGAGGAGTTCCTTTTCTCAGCTCAGAATCCAGTGAGTCAGTTTAATTGTGAACAGGATGGAGAAAGCAAGCATCTGAAACTGTAAAGCCACAAGGAACAGTGCAGTTAATGCTGCTTGAGGAGCTGGGAATGTAAACCAGTTTTATATAGCTTTCTAGACAAAGGAAGCCTTGAAATATGGGATTATTACAATGTATATATTGAACTGGCAAAGAAGAATTCCATCTCCTTTCAAACTACTTTTGAGACATCTACAAGTTCCAGTGACAAAGTCCCATCTTTTTTTATCACCATGAACTGTCTTGATTAGCTTTGCCATCCTTCCACATGCTTATCAGGCACCATTTGATAACCGTGTGCACTCTTGGCCCCCTTCAGTCCTCTAGAAAGGTCGATCTGAACTTCATTCCTGAGCTAGCTAGAAAATTCTAATGTCCTGGTTACTATCTGTGAATAATGTATAGTTCTTACTCTTTTGTTTGCTATTTTTCTTCAGTCTGACTAGCCCATGTCCTCCTTGGTCACCCTCACAGTCCATTTCTGCACAGTTGCCAGTTCCATCACTTATGACCAGAGCAGCAGTCAGTGCTCTAGTCCAGGTAAAGGCTTGCCAAATGCTGTATGTGGTGGCACAAACATTTTTTTGTCTGTATTAAAGAAACCTGAAACATCCTACTACCATATTAGTATTTCTCACAACTGCATTTACCCTACCACCCCCATGGCAGTCATCCTAAGCCTGTGTTAAACCTGCTGCTTTTTTAAAAAAACTCTTTTTCTTACATCTATAGTTTAGGACCAACAGAATTATCACTGGTAAAACAATAGTAAGCAAAATCCTCAAGGATTAATTTGGTCCAAATTCTCCTACCTCTACCACCAAAACAAATCCCACTGATACCTCCAATGCCTAGCCAGATAATAGCTAGCTGGCCTGAGACATTGCCTGTGTTAGGCAATGAACTAATTGTTTAATTTCAGGGTCTTTTGCTTCACTCAAAAGTCTCAAAGTTTGAGTGATTCACCACCACCACCAAGGTGTTAATATACCAAAAGTAAAGTTCTTGCTTACTGCACTCACCAGCTTAAGCATTGCTTGACTACTCAGCCATCTCTGTTCCCTTTGAACACAAATGCCGGTTGAAAATGCTATTATTTTTGAGGTGCCTAGGTTTGGCAGCTAGATGGAAAAAACAGAGTACCAGTTTTTGTTGATGAGAAAAGGCATCTCCAGGGAGCTGTAGGCAAAAGAAGTCTCCTCAAGGCCTGCCATTACGAGCTTCCCTTGGCTGTACGTAGACTTACTGGCTCTCATGTAGGATATTGAAGTGTCTTCTGATGCCATTACGACACTGCTGTCTTACAGGCATCGCTGTGTCTGGATCTTATTACAAAATTGTCTTTGGGCAGTTAGATCATTAGGACATGATTAAGTGCAGTGTGAACTCTTCTTCAACCTTGTATAGCTGTATAACACATCATACTCACATGATGTATGTCTGAAAAAGAAAAGCAAAAAAGCACAAAATCATTAAAAGCGAGCCCTTCAGCATATAACAAGTCTGCTCCTATTTGACTCAGACATGTGGGAGGACTCAAGCCTCAATCCACCCAGACTAGTAGCTTATATTCTTGATTGTTTTCTCTTTGCAGACCATAGCAGAATCTGTGGGAGCTTCCAGTAGAGATTTGCAGAACCGCTCTCCCCTCCTTAAAATGTGTTGACAAGAGTGGGCACATCACTAAGTATCTGCAGTTCCAGAAAGCAGGTTGTCTTTTAAACTTTGTTTTCCTTTAAATAAATAAGTATTTAAAAACAAATCTTGTCTTGCTTTTAAAATAGCCTTAGTCGGGGGAAATGAAAGATGTGTTTTCAGGTTTCAGCTGGCCGGTCGCACAGCAGTCTGCTTAAAAGGTGAAAGCCTCTACGCTGGGCTGGTGAGGCGGCTGGCCAAGCCGCGGCCACCCCCTGGTGCGCAGTCTGTGGAACGTCAGACAGAGAGTGGCAGCGACACAGCGGCATCACCCTGTGACAGCATGGGCACCGCCAGGCTCTGCGCACCGTTCTAGGGAGTTTCTTTCATGAATGATTCCAACATAGACTAACAGTGTCAGATTCAATCTCAACCGCAAAACAAATCTGATCACAAATTCACCCATCTGTATGGGATTAAACTGCATTGTCCATCCCTTAGGTTAGCCATTCTGCTGTAGCTGGTGTTCATTTTAACAGTTTTTCAGATCTCTTTTTCTTCTCCTGTACATCAGTTACTTCCACCCAGGCTTCAAATTTCTCAAACATTCTCAAACTTAACAGCATTTTTCTTTGTGGTTTTGGCATTGTTTCATTCTCCCTCTCTGCTTAATCCCACCTGTTCTCTGTTTCATGGTGCTGAATGAAATACTGTTCTTCCTCTTGTCTGCAAGAGCTATTACTTCACAAGTAATTTCATTTAACTCTTATGTTCTCCACTTTCTCTACAGAAAAAAATGAAATCAGAAGATTTGTCTCTAGCCACAAGAATTGCACACTTTGACTAAGCCAGCAAGGTCTTTATATTCTCCTGATGCTTCCAGGGCTGCCTCCTACATACTGGCATTCTCTGGTTTGGCGTTGCACAGGGTGACTGATTAAATTGTCTCATTTGTCCATAATAAACTCTTTCAACTCTTGTTTAAAAAAAACAAGTATATAATATAAATGCACCTTTGTCTTAGAAGGAAAGGCTTTAAATTTCTTATGTGTTTTAGGTCTGTCTTGTACTCTTGCAAGCATCAGAAAACACTGGATCAACATGGAGAAGTACCTGTTGATCCCTTCATGGAACACCTCCCAAGTCAGGAGCCAATATGAAGCACGTTGCCTGCAGCTGTCTGTACAAAGGCTCCCTGTGTCATGTGCTGCATGGGAATGACCTCACCAGTTGAATGGAGCTACTGAACCAGTTACAGATGTAGTCTGACAGTCATAGAACAAACATGACTCATTTAAGAACATTGCCTACCTTCCCTTTTAATAACTGGTTTCAGTAAACTTGAACTGAAGGGAGAACAAAGAGTTCTTCAGTCAGCTCTGCAGAGTGTTCTCACACGCCACTTACTTCGCTGCAGGAGCATGTTTGAAACAACTGTCCATCCACAATTACATCTTCTCTGATGATGTCCAAACTCTCACAATGCAATCACCTCTAGCAGCAGATATTGACATGCCAACACAAACAATACTAATACAAATTTTAATGAATGAACAGTTCTATGCCCTAGATTTAAAACCAAAAAGCTTTGAAAATGCAGAACATTGGTGTCCTGAGGAGAGATCATCATCCTTGATGATGATGATGATAATAATTGTGTTGAGATGAGAACAGGTTTCTGCAAATAAGGAGGTTTGTGTCTAGTTTGACCAAGCCATCAAGGCTTGGTTTTGTGACTTCACACCCAAGAGTGCTCAACTTCCACATTCTGCTTTCTTAACAAGGAGCTAAGAAATTAACTCCTGGTCTGCCTTTGCGTCTCCACCTTGTGGTATATCAATAACCACTTTGGTAAAACTCTTTTTGACAAAGTAGATAATATAAATTCTAACATGTCAGGGTAAACTTCGAAAATTTGAACTTTATTTGTGAAACATTTTTGGTATTATAAAAATCTTAACCCCACACATGCCAACAACAACAATCTCAATTATGTAAGTGGAGCTGAGGCTTCATCTGGGGTTAAGCTATTACAACATGCAAATAGCAGCATAATTTTCTGAATGTGTAATACACTAGTCCTCATACTAGGTCTTGTTCTATTGTTTCAATTTGATTGTAGTGGACTGATCCTACATAATAAACTTGCAGTGGCATCCTAAGTTGGAAAAAATTGAGTGCATTCACTTCACCAGTAATGGCTGTGTCTAGATGGGCAATTTTCAAGTGTATTTTGTTTAAGGTCTCCCTATAAAATTCATTGTACTGTAATCCACCACGTGGCTGGGGAAAGAGTTTGTTTAAACAGAATTGGCTTCTATACCTGACATTCCATTAACTCAGTGTGAATTACAAGGTGCTCCATCTCAAGATTTGAGATGTGGTTACTTGTAACGGCCTCATGACTTGTTGTGGAGTGCTATGTCTCTCATCTCGAACACTGATCTGTATTTCTGAGGGACCTGGGTCCAAGCTCTAATGATCAAGTTTGCAGTAGGGTAATGGCTTCTGGGTAGTGACACAATGTGCTTTGATTGCATTTTAGAGCTTGAGCAGAAGAAATGATGTCTCAGTAAACAGTGTATAACAAGAAAAGTTGATTCATTGGCTATTAGGCTTCAGTGAAGTATAAAATCTGTCATTTAAAAAACTTCCTTTTTTTGGTTGCTTTCAGAAGTGCGTTGAAGAGTAGCACATGTATCCTCCCTGACTAGGCCAAAACATCTCAAATTCTGCTGGTGTTCAGACCTATCTTGCCTGTTCTAGAGATAAAGGCAAAGAAAGGCTTAAATTGGCCTCACTGATTTGTAAATTTTTTTACTTGCAGGTAAGGGCAAACTGACAGCTTAGTTTTAAAGTTACTCAGTTTTTAGTTTTGGTAGAGTTGCTTAAATGCCACAAGAGGTAACCTGCAATACACTGTAAGGGAGGGGGAGAATTCTTCCAAAACTCAGCATTGCCATCCATGCTTGCAAGAAGAGATGTGCATATGCCTTGGACTAATTCAGGTTAGAATAGCACAGATGATAAAACTTAGCAACTAATTTTGGTTAACAGCTGAAGTAGTTGAGCCTAGTGTTTAAATGCAAGCTGTTAAGTTTAGTCAAAACACATGTTGCTTTTATCACTCTTCTTAACATGAGCTAGGTAACACTTGCTAGTGAACCCCAGATAGGACCACATGCAAGCTGACAAAGTAAGGGTATAAAGTTGTTTTGCGGAGGGGAAATTATACTCTTTCTAGTAGTCACATGAGCAGGAGAACACATAAGGAAGTACTTCAGCAAACTTGTTATGTGCCACCGCTCAGAAGGATACCAGCTGCAAAGGCTGCAGTAGAGACCAGTCTGCCCAAGCCTGCTTTGAGGTAACCAGCTGGAGAAATGCTCTGGCAGAATGGGCTAAATTCCTCAGCACTGAGAGAGCTCTTTGAGTGGGCTTTGCATCCATGCCGAGCTTTGTACCTACCTGGGGAGTTTCCACTATTTTAAATCTGGCTTGAACGTGCCTTCTTAGGCTCTCCCTACAATGCAGATGTACTCCAAGGCTGCCCCAAGTCACTGTTCTCCCTGCACTGTATTCATTTAAAAGACTGAGAATGCTATTACTGCATGAGAGGAATCAGCCTCCCTAACTAAGCGCTGCTTTCTTCAGTGTTCAGTGAAGCCAGCAAAAGCTACCAGCATTATTAACAATAGCTGGTTAGTAATGCACTGTGAAAGAGCAGGGTTGGGGACACAAAACAATAATTGTAAATTACCCAGATCAGTAAAAGGGCTGAAAGGCAGCTGGATATGTTTTTAAGGCCCAATACAAAGAAAGAAATCCTCATGCTTACCCGGTTTTCTACCCAGACTCCAAGGAAACCATGATCCCTACAGCATTTTTATAATTGCCTGCTGGCAGCATATCTCATGGCTCTGCTCTTTTGGCAAGGTGAGATTTCTTTCAATCTTTTTGTTTTGCTCTAACTACCCCTTTTTTCTCAAATATATTTCCTTAGCTTTCCTGTAGCACAGTGCTCTAAGATGACAGCAGCCTTTCCTCTAACGAGCAACGATTTGCTAATATTACTTAGGTTTACTCATTCCTGCTTCCTTTTTATGCCCTTTAACCTTTCTCCTTTAAGGAATGTAAGGGTTTATTCTTCCTTTTGACTGAATTAAACTGCTCGTTTAATTTCTTTTATTGTGTAGTTACACAACAGAAGCATTGAATTCCAAAGTTCTCCTGCTAAAACAGTATCACATGTTACAAGTGGATAGAACGTGTCTCATTATGACAATGAGTACTATATTTTAGTGTTTTGCTATGTAAATAAGGCTCATGTGATCACTTTGATTCTGTCTGCTTGCTCGCCTCACCCCACTCCCCTGATAACTTTTATATTTATTGGCCGGTGCCTACAAATGTGACAGACAGGAGGAAGTCCCAAGGATATTTCAACTACATAATTTCTTGAAATTATATACCTGGGAAACCAGGTAGATGAGGAAAGTCCCCCTTGAGCTGCACTGAGGAAAGGGCTGTAGTTAAGCTCATACCAATTAAACACCAGATAATCCATGAAGATGGGGAAGATTTAAAGATTTCTGCCCTCTTTGTTTCAGTTACTGTATTCTTTAGAGCAAGTTCCCAAAGCTATTTAAATTAAAGGGAGTTATCCTAATAGACTTTGTATCAATCCTTCACTCTTTGGTGCTGTGAATCAATGACAGGGTGCAAAGTAAGCTGTCCTGTATCTTTTAATTTATTAAAAGAAAATGATTTGTGATTGCTAATCAGAAATTTCTAATATATTTATGGACACAATCTGTAAAACTTCATTTACTGAAGTATCTTGAATTGACTTGGTGTACAAGGGACTTCTGCAGTGCCTGAAAGGTTTACTGAAATCCCTACTTTGTTTTCCAGTAGTGTGGCCAGGTGTGTTGGCTTCTCTTCAGGGTAGATTCTCTTGCTGAAGTAAACACAGCCAGTGAGTATACACCCTGTCCTGAAAACAGAACCAAGCTTCCACTGACTTCAGTAGCAGCAACGTTCAGTTCAGTTCATGTGTGAACTAACGCTGGAAAACTAATTGAGGCAGAACAGTAATGGGAAACTCAATTTGAAAATGAAGTGTTTTTAATTAAGAGACACTCTTCAGAATTACACAGAAAGAGGCTCTTTCTCATTTAAAATTTGGCTCTTCCTTCCTCACCAACTACAAATCACTGATCTATAATTAGTATTCTTAGTAGAAGGACTGCCTGATTGTCTGGCTTAAATTGTGCCTATCACTGTGCTGTAGGTGTGTTGGAACAGATTCTAGCTAGTCTGCTACTTAGCATCCAATTTCTTACAAATGTTTCTGTTATAATCTGTTAATGCTATAATCTGCTTCTTAAAAATGAGAATGAATTAAGGAAGAAGTGTGCCTCTAGATTCCTAGTAGCTAAGAACAGCAGCATGACTCCGTGGCACAATGATTGGGAGCTTACCTGGGAAGAAGAAAGAGTCCAGCTCCAATCCTGTGCCAAGACCTAGTCCAACATTTTATGTAATGACTATTTAATAAAAATTGCACACATGTTCACTGGTGGGGAAGCCATTACCCAGATCTTGTCTCTCTGTCCTTATTCTATTTTTAAAGGAAGGTATGCCTCTCACTCAATTTTTATGAGAGACTCATAACACTTCACTCTACTGAACTGAGTCCAAAAGAAGATCATAAATGTGATGGTGGTCAGTAAACTGACTCTGGTCAGTAAACAGAGAGTTTAAACCAATACCAAGAGCATGAATAGGAATCAGTGGTTGTGGGGTGTCAATGGTTGGGATACACCGTGCTACAGGCCCAACACAAGGTCATAGGCCTGGCTGCTCAGGTGTGTGTTGAGGAATCCAGGTGTCTCAAGGACATCTGCTATGTGTCCAGAAAGTAGTGTGCCTCAGGTATCAAAAGCTGTGGAAATGTTATTCTGCTCTCTCAGTGCCTTTAAAAGAGCTTTTTGATGCCCTGTCCGTGCCATGCATGGACTTGGAAGTGTACTTTCTCAACAATGGGTCAGGTTCAGCTACTTAACAGGCAGGAAACTAACTCAGAAAGCTTTCTGGCAGATTAACAAATTGAACCAGCTCACTGAGGGGCCAAGTAAGCAGCAGAGTGTGCAAAAGGAACAGTCAAGTCCACATAACCATGAGTGGTGCCAGGGATGGGGTGGAGAGCAGCACTGCTTCCCCTTGATGAAAGTGAAACATTAGGTCAGGTCAGAAACCTTGTAAAAGCTGTCTTTGGCATGTAGGTCTGGATGGTTTTGAATGGTGAATCCCAACCTGATGTAGTCACTTTCTTTCAGGGCAGAAGAGGGTGTATCAATCCAACTCAGCAGGCAGGAATGGGAATGCATTTTTCTGGTTGGCATCTCTTACTAGCTTCTCATGCTAGCATAATGACATGCAAATTTTATTTTGAGCGCCTAACTCTGGAATTGCATGTACAACAGGTCTTGGACCCTCTGCTCCAACCCAAAATGTGTTCTTCCATCCTGTTTTGTTTTGGCTTTTGTGCTCCTGCAGCAGTGATGCAATCTGACCAAAAACTTCTTTCATGGGATGTTTTCAGTCAAATCGGTTTCCTAATCTGCCTGACAGCACAGTTACATAATCTCTAATTTTAAACTCAGTGGTGGTAGAACTGTTCCTTTTGATGGATGCATAAGGTCCTTGATCACCTCAGGTAGACTGCAAAATCATAAAGTAGCACTCTCTGAGTTATACAGGAAGTTTAAAACCCTTTTTCAGCACTGTGGATTCAATTTCAGGCTCTCTTCAGCCTTCTGTGAGGCTGACTGCAGACAATGAGTTGCTAATACCCACTTAACAGCAGGATTCCAAACCCGGAGAGCTCAGAGCCGTATTTTGCTTCTGAAATCACGTTAACAGACTTGGGGATCAGCGCATCTAGTTACAGTGATGAGATACACCCCTTCCATTTGTACTCCTTTTCTCATTTTAAAACAGAACAATTAAGGGCTCTTTTATGTGTCACTTTTCAAGATATTTGGAACTAAAAATTACACTGAAGTTGCCAACAGAAACTGAATTTAATAAAAATAACTAGAAAACACTAAGAATGGGGACAGAATTAAATACTACATTACCCAGAACTCTAGGAAAGGTTTTCTGGCTGGGGACAGCCATACACCCCTGCAAAGGACTTATGAGCTGCAGCACTTATCAGGAGCTTGCTGCTTCAGTTCTTTATCATGTTTGTTACGTTCCTTTACATTTTAATCATAGTGTTTTTAAGACTGTATGGATATTGTTATCTGTCTGCTTGTTGTAGTTTGTTCCTACACTTTGTAATGCTTTTAGGAAAACATGTCCGTATATTCACTGGTAATGAGGAAAGTGGTTTTTTTCCTTCCCTCATCCCTTGTCTGTACAAACAGCAACAGTGACGCCTTTTGCTCATTAGCAAAAAAAGCCTTTCCGGATCTTTGCAAGAATCAATGACTGTCAGCGTCACTGTAAATGATGAGTAATTAGACTTAGGAAAAGAAGACATAGATGTGGGCTCCAGCTGCAAAATACTGATTTTTTTAAAAAAAAAAACAAAACACTGTACAGTTCCATCAGTGCTGTGTTATAACTTACAACAAGGAACTTCTGCAAGTGGACAAGGGGAAAGGGTAACATGGTTGCTTGGAAAAGATGAGCCCTATTTCTCTAAGCAAACCCAAGCAAGCAATCCTTGGGTAATTTTTCAGGCAGTCTCAAATTCTTTTTTTTTTGCTTCTCATTGAGAGAATTGGGTTCCCCCCCCCCCCCCCCCCAAAATGTTGATACTGTCAATATGTTGCTGCTTATCAGAAGTGATTGAAATACTTTTGTTAAGCAAAAATTCTATTCTTTAAAGTATGCTGGGAAAAGGTTCAGCATTTTGTGTGTGTGTAAAGTTCTGATAATATTGGAAAGTGAGAAAAGCAGCGGGAGTTTCATAAATAAAAAGCTTTTCTAAGCTAGTTTTTTTCCATGTAACAAACTTGCAGTAAAAACAAGAAAAAAGAAAAAAGTAAAAAAGAAAAGGCCTAGTTCTACCAGTTCATCTTTTGTGATTTCAGAAAGATACTATGCTGGAAGAAAAGCTAGGCAAAGGAGAGATTCAGCAGCATGTGGAAACTACCCATTAGCAGTGCAGTTTGAGCAATTCTAGCTGTGCAGTTAAAAGAAAATGGCAAGGCCCAAACCTGCCTGCTTATGGATGGACCCTACTTAAGAAGGCCTGCTGTCTTCCATGGTGTTTCATACAGACTGATACTTGCCTTGCAAAACCAAATGGGGGAGCCAGGTAGAATTTAAAGCAGGGCAGCGCCCTACCTTACCAACCATAAGCCACTTTGGGTGAATGTTAGTGTCAGATGTGGTGTTATATGGTGAAACAGATGTATATAAAGGGCTTGCCTAATGTATGAATGATTTGTTCTCACCATGCTCCAAGAGTTACAAATTAATACAAATAAACAAAGCTGGGAAAAAAAACCCACAACCATTTTAATGTTTTTGTTACAATCTTTGTGTCCTTTAAAACTTTTTGGGTATGCACACACAAATATACCTTACTCATGCTGCTATTAAAACCCTTATGCTACAGCTACTTACTAGGTAAAGTGACTTTAATAACAACCCATTTTGTCCTGTAGCATTTTGCAACCGTTTTCTTTTGCTTTATTTCTTAGCAGACGAGCCATTGCATCAGTAGTAATACTCCTCTAGAAGCCATGTGCCTGCCTTATTTCATACTGGTGCTGCCTGGAATAACTTGTACCTATATACATGATTGCAACTTTCAGAAAATGGGCACAGCAGAAAAATTTGGACTGAGCTGGTTCAAGATGCACAATCCCATTTTGGGTAACACCGTTTACCCTGGTTTTTGGCAAATTAAATAGAAAGCTACAAACAATAAAAAGTAACAAGAATAGAAGTTAAAAATTATTCCGGTAGGCTTGACCAAAATAACTGCTTAGTATGCCTTTAAAATAAAACTGCCTCTGGCAGTTACTAGTATGGAAAAGGTACTGGCTTTTTCTGGTGGTGGTGATTACTGTTCGCCTGCTAGAACTGGCATGCTCCGCTACAGTGATGAATGTGTCTACTATTCTGTTTTTTCTGGAAACTCATTCAACTCTAGTGCAGTGCCACAGTTTGCCTCCACCTCTTCATGCTTGCAGTCTGACTGGGTGGGGGGGGCACATGACACACACTTCAAAAATTTTGCCTTTGTTGAAGTGCCTTACTTTGAATCTGTGGTAAAAGGTATAGCACTTTGCACACAGCCAGAGACAGGTATTTTTGGCACGACATGAAAAACAACATTCCATGGAAACCGAGAATGTCGTTCCACACACCCCCAACCCAATCAACCCTAAAGCAGAGAACTTAAAACAGAAAAAGACAATGAAATTCTGGACATGAAGTCCTAACAGCAACAGTAAGTTGACAAAAGTACACAGAGAATATCTAATTAGGATTAGTCTTTAAATTAGACTCCTCAGAGGAGTGCAAACTAAGAATGGGATCCTGATAAGCTGACTTGTGCATCGCAACAAATCCAGTTGCAGAATCTGGTCCTAATGCTTCCGCTGCCCACCCCCTCTCCTCTCTGGCAGTTAAATACTCCGGAGTACTTTACTCACAGGCTGTTTCTGTAACAGTTATAGCTTAAATATCTATGTACCTAATGGACTTATCCCTAACACCAGTGAGGGAGGAAAGTAGCATTAACCTCATTTTGCAGATAAACAGTGGAAGCCCTGATGGCTCTCTGCTGCATTACAACCTACAGAGCAATTGCACATATGCAGTGAGTGTAAAAATGCGGTTACACCACACTGCTGTATTCACACCAAGGCTGACAGAGCTTTGGCATGTCCTCTGTTCCTTCTTTCCACAGCCAAGTATGACTATGAAGATAAAGGAAGTTCAGAGTATGGGTAATTTATCAGTTTCTCAGCTACTGATTGCTCTGGAAGATGTGGAGACTAGAATGCCACTCAATGTTCTATGTACCGGTGAGTAATCTCACTGCTGAAATGGAGCAACTCAAATCTCAGGTTCTCCCTCACCACAACTGAGGATGGCGCAGGGGCCTGCGCAAAAACCCGTGTGACCAATGTCACAAGAAATTAGTTTTTATTTTTTTTTACTGTAAGATAAGAAATGTCAATACTCTGAATGTTTTGCCTGACCAGAAGGGGAAAAGATTTTTTTTTAAAATAAATATTAAAAATTGTTTCTTTTACATTTGGATGGAAACTAATCACATGGTAACTGGCGTATCAGGAACTAGTTTTCCACAAGAGAACAGTACGTACCTTTAATGCCTCAGAAACTCTTAACCGTTTTTGTAGTTACTCAAACTGATGCTAACTGGATGGTGCCGGAGAAAGGTGAAGCTCTATGGTCGCCTGTCCTGCACTTTGGTTTGTGACCCGGCAACTCCTGAACACTACACGGGGTCAGTTTCGAAACCTTAGGGTGTGCACCCAGCAAGGGCGGCAACACCAGGAAGCGGGATACGGGCGCTTCCCCCTTATGTAACCGAGCAGGGCCCCCGGCAGGCCATGGGCTGGTCCCAGGCAGGTCAGCCGCCGAGGGTTCCCGCTGCTGCTCCCGCACCGCGAGCAGCGGGCCCACCTCCTCCCAGCGGGAGTGCCGGGCTCTCCCGGCTGGGCTGGCTTCCCTCTCCTCTCAGCGCGCGGTCCTGCGGGCCGCCGGCGGCGGCGGCGTTCAGGAGCCTCTTCCAAGTGCGGCCCTTCCCCGCCGGCAGGACAGCGCGGGACGGGTCGAGAGCGCTTTCCCCCAACGGCCCGCCCGCCCCTCCGCCGCCGCTGCCACGGGGCCCGTCGCCTTGCAGGGGCCGCCCGCGGCGTGCCAGGGCCTGGGCCAGGAGCCCCGCCCTGTCGCTTACTCCCCTCAGCGGGGCCGAGAGCGCGCCCCACCCCGCCCCAGCTCGCGAGCGCGCGGCCGCCCGCCAACGGTCCCGCGCGCGCCGACCCGGCGGGCGCTGACGTCACAGGCGGCTCCGAGGGGGCGGGGCGGAGCCGCTTCCCTCAGGCGTGATGTAACCTCTGCCCTCATCGGCCCTTGGGTCCGGCGGTGGAGGGGCAGCGCAGGCGGAGGGGAGGAGAGCGGAGCGGAGCGCGGCGGGGCGGCGCGGCACAGGGGCAACGCGGCGGCTGGCGGTGAGTGCTGCGGTGGCGGCGCGGGGACGCGTCCCCGGCGCGGCGGGGGAGGGGAGGGGTGGGGTGGCGGTGTAGGCTCGGAGGCGATTGTGGCTGCCGATGGAAACATGGTGCCACACGTGAGGCTTATGTAAAATGAGCGGCGTCCGGCGCCGCCAATGAGGGAGACGCCCGCCCCGCCCCCGCCCCCGTCCCCCTCTGGCGTCACGCGTCCGCGGCCAATGGCCGTGCGGGGAGGGCGGGTTCTCCGGGCTCAGTCACGTTTCAGCCTGTATGAAGTCGGTGCCGGGCTGCACCGGGCTGGGAGGACGTGGTGTGCGGGGTGAGTTGGGAGCCGCCGGGCGCCCTTCATGTGGCCTGCCGGGGCTGGGGGCCCTGCAGGCGCTGTGGTGGCGGGCGGGGGAGGCTGAGGGGAGAGGCGGGCGGGGTCCGGGGGGGGGAGCTGAGGGGCTCCCTTTCCTCCACCGCCCGCTGGGCCCAGGTTACGTAACCCCCGCGCGCCGGGGCTCTCCCGTTGCCGGGGAGATGGGACGGGGCCGCCGGGGGGACGGGGCTGGGGGTTGTGGTCCGGCGCGGGGTTCCCCCAGGCACGGGGTGGGTGGGAGGCTCTCAAACCGTGGGGGGCGGCTGTGGCACGCCCCCCTCCCGACCTACCTTAGGCCGTCGCGGGGGAAGGGGGTGCCGGCTGTGACCCGCTTCGCAGGGTGGGGGTCTCCGGGGTGAGTGTGACCTATCCCATAGCGGGGGTGGGGGTCATAGACAGGCCGGGCGGGGCTGGGGGCTCGGGGGGGGGGTGTCTGTGCCGCCCTCCTTTGCGCGCTCCGCGTGGGGCTGGGCCGAGGGGCGGCAGCGGCCCCCAGCGTGGGGCGGGAGCGGGGCAGCCGTGCCCCCCAACCGGGTAGGGCTCGGCGCGGGGCGGCGGGCCGGCCGGTGCGGAGGAGGAGCGCGGCGGGGCGGCCGTGCGTTCCCCGCCCCGCGCGGCCCGGCGGCCGTGGGGCCAGTCCCCCAGCGCTGCCGCGGGGCCCGCTCTGGCGTCCCTGGCGGCCGCGGTTGCGGGGCGGGGGCTGTGGCCGCATCTGTCGAAGGTCAGCTCCAGGGTTTGGAGGGAGCGAAAACAAAGGCGGGGAGCGCCTGTGGGCAACACGCGTGTCCCGGTCCGGTGATCGTGGTCCGCCGCCCCGCACCTTGCCGCCTGCCCCCTGAGGGGACGGTGCTGTACGCTGCTGGCTGCGGGCTTTTTTCATGTGAGGAACTGCGTGGCAGTAAGCAGCAGAATCTCGGCACTACCGAGATGCATAAGCTACAGGTAGAAGACAGCAGGTGCTGTGGATTTCGTTTTTTGTGTTGCCTGCAGTTGCAAGGACGCTTTGTTCCTTGAGACCGTGTGGCTGTGCTGGTGTTGACATTAGTTGCATGCTATTACGTGCCTGATTACAAAACAGTTTATGTAAGTACAGTTTCATGGAAATAGATGAGCAGTACAGTAACAGTCAAGCTGACACTTCATAAGACTGTGATAGCTTAGGATAGGGTATAGCATTGCCCTGTGTACCACAGGAGATTAAAAAGCCCCCAAAGAGGTCAGTATGATGTCTCTGGTACTTGGAAACTGAAGCACTTCAAAATTGTATTCCAGTGAAACAGTAACTTGGCTGAGACAGTGCGTATGAAGGGTTTTGAAGAAACGTGGGTTTGTGTTTGTAGGCTGCAAGATGTCTTTCTTTTCCAAATGTAAGACTCTGAAGTTTACTGTCATGTGCATCTGAGACTGAATAGCTACCGCTTATGTATTTACAAGTACGGGGCGAGGTGGAAATTCTGTGATGATACTAGTGGTGTGATTGTCTGGTCTAGTCAAAAGTAGAGTTAAAAACTGATATAGTATAGTGAGAAATTGTTTCAAGTTGCCAGTGTCGTTTTAACCACAGAGTTTGTTTACAGATGACAGTTAATGTTAGTTAACATTTGTCAAAACTGCAGCTATCTTTTGGAGCTGGCTTTTGCTTGTTCTCAAGGTAAAAGCTCAATCACAATGATGGTAGTGAGGAATATCTACTTGAATGCAAAAGGCTAGTTTTGATAATATAGGGTTGTTGCTAAAACTTAAGGATGTCAAGTTGACACCTAAGGCCATGATGGTATGGCCCTATTCTGTAAGTGGATCTTATTCTATATTAGATAGTTTGAGGGCATTGACCTTGATGAAACTCAAACTTTTCTTACTTTCTAGGGTGCCTCAGTGTCTGTATGTGTCCTTGATCATCTTAGCCTTGGCACAGTGCTGTTTATGCACTTTATGCAGTGGCTTTCGAATAGAGAATTTGAGAGTAGGGCCCAGAATTTGATTCATGTGAGGGAGAGTGCCCGCATTGTCATGCTGTAACATTGAGTTCCTTGTTGCTTATGCTTGTGTGTGTTCGCATACTCTTCTGATCTTTCTTTTTTACATTTCTCACTGAAACTTGCATTATTTTTGCAAAGTGAAGAAGTTTCAGTGGAGAACTGGACCATATCCTGGCTTCATCCAAGGCTTGCTGTTAGCCTTGTGATTAGGGCACTGTTCTGAGGTGTACAGTTCTTCTTCCGGACTGTGAAGGTTGCTTACCTTGCTAGTAAGATACAATGGAAAAGAGAGAGGGCCTTTGTCCTAGAGTAGAAGAAAAAAAGTAATATTCTTCAGTTTTGGTGGGTTTTCAGCCATTTTGGGTGTTTGTTTCAAGGAAGAAAGGAGAATGCTTTAGTCGGGTAGTTGGCATAAGCATCCAACAGTGTGCAGAGAAAAAGCGTGGCCTGTCCTGCGCTGTGAAGAAGTAAAGTGTAGTTTGGCCTGATATAGTCCAGAAGGTAAAGGCATGGAAAGCAGGGTTTTGGCTTTTGTGTGCTTTCTTCAGATTCAGCAGGTTTTCTGGTTTCATTTATGATGCAAAGACTAGATGGTTTTGCTGGACTTTTTTGTTTGTGTCATAGGAAGCCTACAAGAAGTTCTACTATTTGTTTTAACACGTGAATGCTGTCTGTGAAAATCTAAGTAATCTTCATTTTTACAGCTTACTCGCATTTCTTCTGTATTTCCACAGACAGGTGTTAAGAGACAGCGTATTGTGGCAGCTCTTAGTATAATACCTTACTCTTCCACCTTTTTCCCCCCAGTCATAAGAATAAAATATGTAACAACTCAGCTTACCAAATAAACTTACTTGAGCCTGTCCCTGGATTATACATTTTTATAAAAATAAATTTCCCCTCTGAAGAATCACATTTTTGAGAGTAAACTGAGATTCGGATGGAGTTTAGCTATAGTATGAGAGTAGAGTGAAATGGGGAAACTGATTGGAGGTAGAGTTCTGGATTTTTCTTCTACCTCAGACTTTATTATGACCAGGAAGTATTTGGTTTAGATACAGACTGATAAACAAATTCTCTTTTTCCTGGGTTCTTGCCACACCCCTATTTCTCTAACATCTTTACAATATTAAATTGTACTTTACTGCAGAAAAGCTTTTTTTAGCACATTAAAGTATAAGCACATGAGCAAGTTACCATGGGTTGAGGTATATTTGGTGTGGTGTAAAAGCAAGTAGATTACCACTAGCCAGTAGAACAAGTAAATTATTGCTAGTCTAGATCAACTGTAGTGTTTTTATAGTGTTGCTATGGTTGGCCTGTGTTAAAAGGGAACATCGTGTTCTTAGCAAGGTGTTGTGCAATACTTGGCATGAATGTCCTGTAGACACTGTATTACACTCATAACATTACCACATCATAATTACTAGATAATCAGTTGTTTCTGAAAAGGAATTTTTGTGTCCAGGTTTGGTTGCATGGCCTTGAATTCCTCTCAGGATGGTGGTTTACAGAGGTTTTTAACTGGGTTGTCTTGCTGCATTCATACTTTCCACATCCAGCTATGTTGCTATTCTGCAAGTTTTAAACTGCTTGAATATTTACTGTGTTAACCTAGCTTGTCAAGCACTGAACAGCAAATGGGTCAATTAATACCTGTATTATTCTTTGTGATATAGTTTTATTACTCTGAAGGGCTTCGGCTTGCATTTTTGGGTAAGGATGAGGCTGGATGCAGAAAATTGTGATCTTGAAAGTAATGGTGCTGATCTTTTGAGTACTGTGTCTGTCCCCTCTTCCGCTTTAAGCGCTGGCTTAACCTTAACCATTGCTGTGGTGGGGGCCAGGCTGTTAGCGCAACATATGTGGTTGGTAGTAAGGCAAACCTAGCTGTTGGTAAGTAAATAACAATTCCACCTTCTGACACAGAGAGGGTTTTTTTGGAGTTGTTTCTGTTTAGTTACAGGTGAGATACTTCCTTCTGTAAAGCATGTTTAAAGGGCATGGGAAAAGAGAAATCGGCAGTCAAAAAAAACACTTCATGGGCTAATGGTTTTGTGATCTGTTGCTGGGATTTCTTGTGGCCCCAGGCCACTTTTGTGAAATACAGTATGGCAGAGGAGACCAAAACGAAGGAGGTTCAGGTGGCTTGCGTACATCTGCAAAGGCTGTGGAGAGGCTCTGAAACTACTCTTTTAGAGCACGTTCTGCTCGCGCTGATAGTGAACCAGCAACTGTGTGTAGTAGGAAAGCACCTGAACACATGGGAATCCACATGCCTGAGAATACGTGCGGTGATCTGGTGCTCTAGTAAATGGCTTAGCTAGATCACCAGGCATGCTTGTGCAGCCTGCTTGTACTCTGCCTGCCAGCAATGCTGGAACATGGGCAAATCAGGCTTCTGTGCTTCTGTTTTGTAATTCTAAGGTTATCTTTTAAGTGTAGATAGTGTCTTTATGTCTGAATGCCTGCACTGGCCTTCTACCAATCCCGTACAAAGTCCTCTTACTTGGTCCTCTCTCTCTCTTGAAGAGTTTCTGAGGGACAGCAGCAACGTACTAAGTTTCACGCAAGTTGCACAGGCAGTGTTTCTGAAGAGCATATTTTTCCTGCTTATTGACATATGCAAGTGAGGTTATGAGAATTTTTTGTGTGTGAAAGCTATTGTAAGGTCAAGCAGAGTTTTTGTACAGATGTCTTCAGCTGCTGCTGAAGTAGTGTGTGGTAGTCTTAGAGGAGCGTTCTCGTTTCTCTGATTTTTTTATTTTTTTTCTTTTTTTTTGGTAGTCTGATTTAGACAACTTTGCTTGTTAGGGCGTAAGAAGTGAGGCTAAATTTACCTTCCTTGAGATATATAATCATGAAGCATGATTTCCCTTTTTCCTTCATTTTCTCCCAACAGAAAGCAAAACCTTATTGGGGGTGCTGAAGGGGTAAAGAATCAACGTGCTGTTTACATGACAAGTGGACTAAAATACACAGAGAGCACATTTCTTGGGGCAAGAGTATGAGGTTATTCTGCAGACTCTGTGAGCAGGTTGCAGAAGTTCAGTGCAAGCAGTACCGATGTTCATCCTGAAAAGATGTGATAGTGGGAAAGAGCTCATTTGTATCAAAATGTTTGGGAAAGACTTTGGGGTTTTGCTTCTGGCTGGTTTTGAGTGTCCTGTGGTAATTTTTAATGCTTGATTTTTCTTATAGGTAGGATAGTTAGAGATTTCCTTTTAGAAACAGAACTGGCTTTTTAAAAGTAGAACCAAAGTGTTGTGGTTTAACCCTAGCCTGCAACTAAGCACCACACAGCCGCTCGCTCACTACCTCCTGGTGGAATGGAGGAGAGAATCAGAAGGGTAACAGTGAGAAAACTCATGGGTTGAGGTAAAGACAGTTTAATAGGTAACGCAAAACAAGGAATTCATTAACTCCTTCGTGTCGGCAGGCAGGTGCTCAGCCATCTCCAGGAAAGCAGGGCTCCATCATGTGTAACAGTTACTTGGGAAGAGAAATACCATCACTCCAAATGTCCCTCCCCCCTCCTCCTTCTTTCCCCAGCTCTATATGCTGAGCATGATGCCATATGGTATGGGATATCCCTGTGGTCAGTTGGGGTAGCTGTCCCAGTTGTCCCCTTCCAACTCCTTATGCACCCCCAGCCCCCTCACTGGGGGGGGCGGGGTGTGGGGGGGGTGTGTGAGGCAGAAAAGGCCTTGACTCTGTGTAAGCACTGCTCAGCTGTAACAAAAACATCCCTGCATTATCAAAGCTGTTTCCAGAAATCCAAAACATAGCCCCATACTAGCTACCATGAAGAAATTTAACTCTATCCCAGCCAAAACCAGCACAAAAGCTATACTGCCTTTCAGACATCCTGTCCTAAAACAGAGGCACTTCACAGTTAAATAACACCTGCGATTTTTCATAATTGAAGCTTAGGGAGACAAGATGAAGTGGTGAGGCTGTCCTCTACTTCTCTTTTTTGTTGGTTTTACTTCCTTTGCTCCTTATTCCTTGCAGCTTTTTTGTCTCAGTATGGTTTTTGTGCTTGACTTTATTACATGTAATTTTATGTTTCTGCTACTTAGTTTCTTTAATTGTGCAAAGGTATTCAGTATATAAAGCACATCTTTGATATCGGTTACATCTCCACCATGGGTTCCTCTGTGACTTGGGCTCTTATTTCTTGGTACTAGTGTAGCCAACACAGGACAAGTACCTTGTTTGTTAGATTGCCATGCTTTGTGGAGTGTATTACTGATGTGGTGGGGGCCATATTAGTAATAGTCAGAATTTATTTGGCATTAAGTCTTCCAGAATGGGACTTTAATTCTGGCTGAAATCTTTAACTGGATATGTACTGCAGTGATGTCTAAAGAGCACCATTAGCCTGGAAATACAATGCCCCATGGTGAAATTCTGCCCCCTTTTTTTTAAGGGAGGGGAGCAGTAGGCATTCATATATACTGTTTAATGGAGATGTCAACAAATATTAAAGTTGAAATGTGGTGTTGTAGATACTTTAGATATTTTTTTTGCCTATAATAAAGGTGACATATATGACTGCAATGTGGAATGTGATAACTTTCCCCTCCTTTCTGTGACAGCACTTCCTCAAATGTATCATTTTTGTTATTTTGTTCAAAAAGGACAGGAGTTGACATATGCAGATATTAGAGTTCTGACTACTGTTCTTCTGCTTAATTTTTCCAGCTCCACTCAGGAAGAGAATGGCATTTTCTGTTTTCAAAGAAAATCAAACGTCTTTTTAAATTCACACTTAATACAGAGAATTTTAGTTCACCTATAAGAAAGTACCTATTGTAAGACTGGAAGGAAGGATGTCTAGAAATTAGTATGGGGCAGGTAAAGGGGACTCTGTTTAGCTTCTTCACAAGATGTCTTGGCACAGGCTGCAACAATCTTACCTGTCAGTGGTGTATGTCTGTGCTCACTTTTTCTTAATGGAAAATGCCCAACCTGTTGGCATTTAAACTTAGCTCTGGGCCATGGCTTATTATTCAAGGTGAAGGAATGAACTGAAGAGAGACATTTTCTGTTGGCTCTTGGGGATGATCAGTCTGGATCCACTGTGGAGACTTGAGCTCAGGTGGTGGGCTTAGCAGAACAAGGAATAATTACCTGAAATGATAAAATAAGCCTTGTTTCTAGTCTCGTAGAAAAGAGAACAATTCCTGCTAAATGATGGAGTAGCAGCTCTGACTGCATTTTGGTGGGGGAGAAGGGGAGATTACTTTGGTACTTGGCTTCTTATAGTTACAGCAAAGCAAATGATGAGTTGGGAGCTGGCCCAGGTTGGTCAGCACAGTTGGTTGACCCTCCACAAGGTGAACTTGATAAGTTCAACAATGCGCAGGTACCGTGCTAGTCATAGTAAAACTGAATTGACTTTGTCCTGTTATCTCAGGCAAACTTTTTACTCTGTGGGGAGAATAGGCAACTTTAAAAACAGCACCACCTATCTAAAACTGGAAGGAAATTAAATAATAGCAGTACTGTGGGTGCTTCAGGAATAGAAGTGACTGGTGACATAAGCTTAGGTCCATTTAGGAACCATCACTTGAGGATTGAGGGCATTTATCTTTTTCCTGTTTGGCCCCCTGGGGTATAGCTAAGGAAGCTTCTTTCTGTTTTTTTTTTTTTTTCTTTCTTTTGTTTCTTTTAAACAGATATAAGTAAAAGAAGCATAAGTTCTAGTAAGCTGGGAATAGCTTTTGCTTTAAGAATGCATACTTGTGTTTTGGAATATGGAACTAGTCTTGGTCATGATGTCAGTACTTTGACTAAACTGAATTAGCTCTCTGAAGAGTTTTTCATCTGCTAAGGCTAAATTGGAATTTGTATTTCGGTGGTGAAATGTTCTAAGACTGTAATCTCTGGAAGAGGAAGCATAAATTGAATTCTAATATGCGATCCCAAATTTTATACTAGATAATACTCATTCCTTAGCTTGGATGCTCTCAGATGAGTGAATGGCTGATTTTTGAAGCACACTGTGTTGATATCTGTATTATCTAAACAATGTTCTAGCAATATATGAAGATCATGGAGATGGAATTTTGGGGGTTTTCCTATGTTTGTAAGCGGAATAGAACTCAGTGAAGAGTTAGTCTGTGCATTGCTCAAGGAACCAATTTAGAATTTAGGTTACAATAAGAGTAAATATTTTTATCAGTAAATTTCTTGCATTACCTCTCATTTTGTATTTGTAGTCTTCACAGCTTTCTTCATCTGTGGAATGCATATTTTTACATTATTGGACTTGTATTGCATTATTAAATTGACTTGATTTATGTTTCGTAAATAATTTCTCATCTTATAAAACTTAGTATGGTTTTTTCTTAATAGGAATATATTGATGACACTTTCAGATTTGGAAAGATCGTGATTAGTACATTCATTAAGGTGAGTGTCTTATAAATCATTTCCTTGGGGACAGTATAATATTAATTCTTTCTCAGTGAGTCTGAAGTGATATTTTTTTGTTGTTGCTGCTTTGGATGCTTCATTTGAGCTGTAATGTCAGAATGCTGAAAAATAAAATATTCAGGGCATTAAATTTTTAAAGACCTGTTGTGCTAATAATGAAGACCATGGAAATGGTGTGGCTTCTCTAAGTCTTCAGGAAACTTAATGAAATTTAGTGTAGTGTCCAGTACCAGTGCTACATCTGTATTGCTTGCTGTGCAGAATTTAATTAATAACTTAGTCTTTTGATTGCTCTTGCAGGTGTTTTAAGAAATTTTAATGATGGGGAAAATTCTGGAGTCCATAAAATGAAGCAGCTAGTGTTACTCAGATAATCGGGATGGTAGCTCAGGAGGAGAGAGGAAAGTGTTATGCTTCTAAGCTTTGATTTAGAAAGCAGGTCATAGCTTCCAACAGCATTTTTTGGTCAGTTGTGCTCTACTTTTCAACAGGCTGATACTGTTCTAATCTCTGTTTGAGAAGTTGAACGCACGGCATCAGAGATACTGACTTCTGTGTGTTTGTTTGATATGTGAGAAGCTGATGACAAAAAAAAAAGCTTATTACAACTCGGGTGGGATGTGTGATGGATTAAGGAAGCAGAATAGACAGTATTATGGAAACATTTTGAAAGAGAATAAAAGTTGATGGTTATTGCATCAAAAAAAAGGAAACAGCTAAGAGTTTAAAGGAGAATGGTAACAGGCGTGTCATCTGTGATGCAGACAATTTATCCAAGTGATCTTGTTACGTGTGATCTGATGATGGGACAATATTGGCCCAAGACAGGAAAGGGAAGGATAACAGTGCTGGATAGTACTGTAATATTCCAATACAGATGAAACTGTAACAGATTTTGAGGATTAATACTATAGTGTCTGATTAGTCAAAAAGATTGGAAAAAATATTGTTTTTCTATGGCTACAAAATGTGATCTGAATAGGTTCTTAAAGCTGCAACATTCTCTTTTCAGTGCTGCAGGTGTGACTTCAGTTCTCTACAGAAAGTTAACTTACTTGGGATCCTATAATACAGGTGTGTTCCCTAAAGCAGCTGTTCATTCTTTTCTAATAGTTGAAGTCTTCTGTGCTTAGAATAGATATATCTCAGCATTGAAGGAAATGTTGTCACAAGTTCTATATTCTTTCTATATTGATCAAATTAGACTTCCTTCTCTGGAAAAGACTTTCCTGAGATGCCATACATGGATGAACTCTCTTAGTTCTTTAGATTTGGGCATATTCAGTTACCTGAATTTCCTCCAATTTCCTCCAATAAATAATAGAAGACTAGAGATTAGATTTGACTGCTTTGAATTCTGCTCAAACTGATAAAATGCCTGGTTTGAATGACTTGTATTTAGTTTCAAATAAAAATCTTTTTGGCTTAAATTTGTCTTAGCTTTTAGTTAGATTGCAGAAAGACTTACCATGAGAATTTTAAGTAGTTTACAAGGACTCTTTTTTCTTAATGTCTTCCTAAACGCATTAAGTAGATGAAGGCAATATTATACCCAGATAAAATGGTATATGCTGCTCCTGTGAATATCATCTTCAAACCTAGACTTTGTTAAACTTCTTAAATTTTTTTAATCTATGAAAATGTCACGATGGAGGACATAAAATTAGAGAAGTGTTATGTCACTTCATAAATAGGCAAGACCTCGTGGTTAATTTCACGTAGATATTGATTAGTGAAGGTAGAAACTTAACTCCATTAAGGTAATATAGATCACAGGGAGATGAGTTAATGTTCTTTAAACCAAGATTTTTAAATAGTGCTGAAAGACATTCCACATTTTCAGTGTCCAAGCTAAAAATAGCAAAATCTACAAGTAGCTCCAGATAAGGCAATTTCCAACACTTCTCATGGTCAGGGATACAGAGCTTATAATTTAAATTCTGTTTTATCAGTTTATGATAAAGATGGAGGCAAAACATTAAAGAACCAATGTACACAGATTTGTATCATAATCTAAGACTTGTAGAACTCGTATCAGCTTTGGGACATTATGCAGAATGAAACGTTGTGAATAAATCCTTCCTTAAGTCTGGCCAACACAAATGTACTTTTAACAGTTGGTAGACGTGCAGCATTTTAAATTAAGGCATGTTAACATGGGCTGTCTTCCAAAATGGTTAGCTTGGGATCTGAACACTGTTCCAAATTCTTGTTACAAATGTTCCTTCTGCATATTCAAATGAAACACTTAAAGTGATGTAATTGTTTGCCACAAAAATGTTGATCTTCTGAACTTCTGATTTTTATTCTGATTTTTATTTTACTGTTTCTTTGTTAGGTGGTAGTGGCATGTGGCAATAGACTTTGTTTCCTAGATTTAATAGGAGAGTTTTCAGATTTTCTTTTTTCTGCATAAATTCCCAGTGTCTTTGTTGGGAAACTGTTTTTCTTAGGAAGAATAATAGTGTGGATGGACTTTGTTAGTACAGACTTCTGAACCTTTTTTTTTTGTCCCCTCTTAACTGTGAGGGTGAGTACTGGAACAGATTGTCGAGAGAGGCTGTGGAATCTCTGCCCTTGGAGATATTCAGAAGTCATCTGGTGGTGGTCCTGGGCAGCCTGTTCTAGGTGACTCTGCCTGAACATGGGGTTTGAAACAGATGACCTCCAGAGGTCTCTTTTGACCTCAGCAATTCTGTGATTCTGTGAACTGCAATTTTATAACTGCCTAGTAAACTCTTTAATGCTCATACCAAGCCTACAGCGATGTAGATGAGTTCAGGTCAGATGTTAAAATGGTATTCTAACCAAATTTCTTAAGCACTTGGAGCGCCTCTTGACTACATCAGGCATTTTGCTCTATTATCTGCTGGAGAGGTTGGCTCTTCATTCTTGGTGAATGTGTACATAGTCTGCATGGGCTGTCACACTATGCATGTACATGGTACGATACCATACTGATAGTGAATTGGAAAGGTTATTTTATTATTGTGGAAGATTGTTATTTTAAAGCTCTATAAGACCTTACTGTAGACCAGAAGTGTTTAAAATGCAAATTTGTATCTGATTCCTCTGCTGAATGACTGTTTCATGTTTAACTAACATTTGTCTGCATAGGCATGGCCTAACTATGAGCATCTCTCTGGTATCTCTTTGAAGAGGACACTGTTGGGGGGCCCAGGTATTTCTTTTATATTTTATAGTTGTAGAGGTGTCCGGACTCTGTAATGGTCAAAGATTTCCAGTAGAAGAGGATGAGACAAGAATTAAATGCATGTGGGAGACACTGGACCTAGGCACTTGATCCTTTTGGTGCTAATTGGGAGGGAGCTTGATAAACACTTTTACCAACTTTTCATAGCAAAAACAGGTAAGAAACATGCATAATTGTTATGATTCATGTTAGTAGAAAGATGCTTTCGCCTCACCCCCCTAGAGTCTGTGCAGAAAATATATTGTTCTGTGTTTGTTCTATCTTAGACCTGATTTCAGTCATATGTATGCTCATTCAGAACTATTTTTGGGGTATAAACTGGGAGTTACCTGATTGGAAGCTAAGACATTTTTAGTCTAAAACCATACTTATTCTTAAGTTGAGATTTGGAATCTTCTGCTTGGAAGCATCCTTGATATAGATGCAAGGGCCGTGGCCTGGTGCTTGCACTGACCCCTTCTTGTACAGGTGCTGCTATAAATTCAGGGTGGCACTTGGATGGCTCTGGACCAAGGCAATGTCTTGGTCAGTTCCTCTGTAAAGTGGCAGCTATAAGCAGTGGTTAATTAGGATAACCTTTATAAAGATATTACTAACTTTTATTTTTAAGTAACAGCCATGTGTTCAGGATTCTCTTGAACTGAAAGGTGAATCCTTAACAACAAATTGTAAAACTAATGCTGTGAAGTTCAGATTTTTATGGAAGCACTTTTGATATTCTAGATGTTGATAATTTTATTGACCTAAGTAGAAAATTCTGACTTACACCTAATTTCTTTTTAAGAAAAAGAGCAAAACTTGTTTATGATGACTTGCAGTGAGATGAGGAATCTATTTTAAAAACAAGTCATTTGTTTATTCAAAAAGTCTTGCAGGAAATTGTTAAGCATCTTTTGTTAGTTTTTCTTACAGTGAAGGCCAAGAATATGGCCATATTTCTATCTTTTTTTTTCCTTCCTAGAAAGTGTCCTAGTGAAGGTATTCCGTCAATTTTTCTGTCTCTTGCCACAAAAAGAGTAAGCTCTCGGTGTTATTGCTGATGAAGTATTAATCCATGAAGTTAGACAAGTCACTTCTTGGATTATCATTTGTTTTTTCAACATTTTTTCCCAACGTTTTGCTACTACCAACCAATTAATTATTTTTTAATTGCACAGGGAGAATGCATTCATTGTAGATGTTAATTTTCAATTTTCTCTAAAATTGTGTGGCAAGATTAAATCCTTGCTAGCTATTTGTCATACAAATGAGATCACTTTTACCATTTTGCAAAGCAATCATCCAGAAGATGTAGAAACTCTTCTTGCTGATAAGATCTTCAGTAAACTTGAATCTTGACTATTAGGAGCGTCTCCTATTGGTGCTAGTACATTTAAGAGTCCCCAGATGTTCACATGTCTAAAATATAGTAAAAAACTGTGGTGTGCCCCTTGCTTCATTTGTGAATATTGATAAGTTCATGTTAGTTGCAAATTTAGATTCAGATCTTCAGATGTTCTTCTCTTGCTTAGTTCTCGGATTAGATAATTTTCATTCTGAGTTTTTTTATTATTATTTAAATGCCAGTACTAGACACAATACTTCTTGTGTGAAAAGAAATCTGGAAAAAATCTGTTCTCTGAATGTAACCAAATCTTTGTTGAAACAAGATTTTTGAATTTAAATGCCATAGTTTCAAAAGAAATTTGCCTCCTTGGTGTCCTGCAGCACTTATGAGGGCTTTTCAGAAGCATAAAAGCATTATCTCTTCAAGTGTTTGTCCACACAAATTTTGGCGTGTTTTTCTGGGAACACTAAAGTTCAGGCTGTTTCCTTTGTCTTACTGCAGGGTAAAGGGGCTTCTGTAGCTAATGAATAACCGGAAGACATTTTTAGCGCATCTAACCTGGCATATTAATGCCTGCATTTGTCCTTAGTGTTCAGTGGAAGTATGTTGCTTTTCAATACGCTGCATCAAGATCTAGTCTTTGCCAGAGGGACTTCGGGAGGCTTTTCTCTGCCTAGAAGTGTTCAACGTCTTTGTGAGCCAGTTGCCTTAAAATCAAGCTTAACTGGTGCCAATTTAAGATTAAAAAGAAGTTGTTATTTACAGAGTCAAAATAGACAACTTCCCCTAAAAGTTTTGAAAGATGTAGCGGAAAATAAAGGAAAAATTGGCTTAGTGTATTTCTCTCAAGATCAGCCCTAAAAGAGCTCTTCCTCTGTTTCCATGTGACTGTCTGCATTTGCTTACTGAACTTGGTATGAGATGCAATTACCTTCCTCAAACTGAGGTAACAGGAGAGCGCCTCAGACTGGGAAAGCATGCTAGCTTTTACCTTTTCATTCTTGTTTTCTTATTGATTGGAAATTTATTCAAGCATGTAAGTGGGAGGAATAGGTACAGTTTACTATGGCATTTTGACTGAGATTAGCTCCAGTGTTAGTCTGTCTGGGATGACTGACCCTCTGTGCTCCTGAAGTATTTGCATGGTGCTTGCGTATGCATGCAGATGTTCCACTTAAGGTCTTCCTCTGTCTGAGCGTGAAGTCCAGCCAGATGCAGCAGTTCTTAGCTAAAATTACAGGCACAGAGCATGGTGTAGGGTAATTGCCAGTCTGTTCTTTTTTCACAGTTATTCCAGTCTCTTTGTAGAAAATTTTTCCAGACTTACGCCCTATATTAACATTGCTACTTTGGGTATCTTGGGCTTTTTATTTATCAGACAAACTCTTGTTTTAGAAACTCTCTTCTCTTCCATCTTTCCCCAGAAGCTCTTGGAAGTCTATCATAGTATTTTTCTTGTTCATTCTTTCTTATTCTTCCTGTATTCCTTACACTGGTACATGCGTCTGGTACTGAAGTTTTGGAGATTTTGAAACAGAAGAAATTTTGTGCAAGACTGACTTTCAGTGGCATTAATCTTCCAGTCCTGCCTAAGAACACCGTTCTACCTCAAGGAGCTGAACCAGTTCTTCTCAAAATAGACTTTCAAAAAGGTCAAACTTGTATCTTCTCTGCTACTGGGATACTCTTTTCTTTGCTTCTGTCACCATTGTCCTTGGGCTCCAAATTGTAGTCACTGTAATGTGGTTATGTAGCTACTGTGTAGACACTTTCTGTGGGCAAAGCTGCAGAAGCACAGGCATGTTGCTAGTTTGAGACAGAAGTAATACAACTTAAGGGTTTCCTGACACAAGTTTCTGCCAGGTGTCAAGAGGAAGAAAACTCACATGGTATCTCATATAGGCCAGTACCTATTTCTTTTCTGTTGGTGACTTTCTTAATTTTAATTCATTCCTTAAAATAATTTTTAAAACCCTGAAATCTTGACTGTCATTGAATTACTCAGCTCTTATTCAAGGAGGCACAGGAGACTCTTCAAAAGCTATTGGACAGCTTATATATGTATTGGGAATGATTCCCTGCCACCTAAGGAAGCAGTATTGAAGTTTGCTACAGATACCTGGAAGAAGCTAGCCTAAGTGTCAGGGAAAGAAGGGAGGAGATGAGACAATAGATGGTATTTGGAGGTGGAAAAAATTACTCATTAGTGGTTTAACAGCTGAGAAGTTCAAACTGTAAGACTCTGCATGCTACCTATGGCACAATTTCATTGACTCTTAAACTTCCACAGATCACAGAAAAGACTTTGGGGAAATAATTTTCCAAGGAAAGGTGATTACAAAAAAGTAGTTGCAGACAACTCTTGAGGCTGAAAATACCATGGCACATGTATCACTTTGGCTTCAGAATTCAGGAGAATAGGTTTCACAAGCGTAAAGACTGAAATACAGAATGCTAGCATTCAGAGTAGGAAAGCTGTCGTACAATCATTGCTCTTCCCATAAATAGCACAATTTTCCTGAAACCTGCATTACTATAATATTGGGCTAATTACCTTTAGAGAATTTAGGACTACCCTAAGAGTATGTCTTCGAGCAGTTCATGCTTATGAACCTGTCAGCAATGATTTATGTAGTTTTCTTTAAGGGATTTCAAGTATAGCATCCCAAAGTTTGGGGTTGGTGTTTGGTTTGTTTGTGTGTTGGTTTTGGTGGGTTTTTTGTTTTGTTTGTTTTGGTGTGTGTTTGGTTGTTTTGAGACAGCTTTTTCCCCTACATCTAAAGAAATCATGTTAACATAGTTTACTAGCAGATAATGTTTCAGTTATAGCAGTATGTTTTTTATCTTGATCTAAAGCTCTTTCTAAGTAGCATTTGGTCAGAAAAACAGAAGAAACCTCCTATTTTAGGCACATAATACATTATGAGGGATGTTGAATCTCACCTTAAATTCCTACATCAGATCTCCTCTTCAGGAGATGCCGTGGCTGTCTTTTTTCCAAAAGCTTCATTTTAATCATGATGGGGTTAACTTGTGTAGTTTTATTGCACATAAAGCATTTATTTGAAGGGGACAAAAGGCTGTAGATGATCTCCAAGGTTACCTTTAACTTTCACAGGGAAGGTAAAAAGCCATCCCATTGCTAGCCGAGTAGTTTGCTGGAGTACCTTTACTCATTGAATCCTATATAGAACTTTATAACCTCAGTGCCTTCTGCGAAATAATAGTACAGATGTCCCATGAGAAGTGGCTTCTTGAAAGTGGGTTCAGTTATTTAACGAGACAGGTGCTCTTATTTCTCCAATACTTGAAGTAGCGGTAAGAGCATTTCCTGGGTGAGAATAGACGAACACATTTATAAAAAGCTCCTTACCTATACAGTAACAGGAGGTTTGTCTCATGTGCTGTCCATATAGGTATTCCTCAGTGCCATGTTCTATATTCATTCTTCTGAGCCCTTTAACGTTTTCAGTCACTCTTGAACAAAAGGAGTCGTGGCTAGCCCTGCATTGTTGAGCACAGGCCATGATACTGCAGATGATATCACAGGTGTCACAAACCAGTAAGGCTCATTAGGAGCATGCATGGTAGAGTGGACTATATACAGGCACAGAACTTCGTTAAAATGTCTAGCTAGGTAAGGCAAGTGAAAGTGTGAGCTCTGTCTACCAGAGAGATAAAATCAGAGATGAACTGTCTGAGCTAGTTAATCATTGGCCACCAGAACATGTGCCATTGTGAAATAATAGTAGAGTTTCATCTAAGAGTAAATATTCTTGTATTGCATGTTCCAGTTATGTAATTTTAAGATAGAAGTGACTTAGTCCTGAAAAAACTTAGAGCTACTGAAGTGTGATTTACTATCTGTATACTACTACTCAATATAACAGCATATCAGAATGTCTATTTAGTCTGGATTAGAGTACATGCAAAAGTGGAATAGCCATATATTTTACTCTGTCCAGAGAGGGTTTTTTATTACTACCTAAAATGAAGTACTAGTGAATAATCTTGTAACAACAACAAAAAAAATCATTTATTTAGATTTGTATACCATTACTGAGAGCTTAAATAAATGTCCTTAAACTACACTTCCTCTTTCAAATGAAAACAGATATCTTGCATATTACTTTGGCCAAACGAGGAGACGAGTAGTATTCTCTTCTGAAAAACTCAAAATAAATGTAAAATGTCTGGAAAAACAGCAATTAGGAGGGTAAGAGAATAGTTTCAATTTTTGGGGGGGGAGGGGTGGAGGGGGTGGGGAGTAGGATCATAGTGTGTTTTAAATTAATATTAAAGTTTATATCTTCTGTTCCAGGCTTTCTAAAACAAAACAAATACATGTATGTATTTGTGTTTAAAAGGAAGCTGCTGCAGTTAATATTAGCAAAACTTAGTTGCAGATTTTTTCATTGACTTTGTTATTCAAGTTAGAGGCTTATTAGTCAACAATTGTAATCTTCAATATTTCAAAGGAACAAATATGGTTCAGTTGTTTTAAAAACATCCTTTTTTTTTTTGTCCTGATGATGAATTACATTATTCAGAGAATCTTAGTTCATGGTTTTGCAGTATTGTTGTCTCTGTGGGCTGCTGAAATAGACGAGGAAATGAGTCAGATTAAATATCTTTATGAATAAAGTTGAACTGCTCTCTAGTAATTCTTCTTTGATGGCTCTTCAGTGTTAGTTTGCTCTTAATTTACTTCCATGTACACTCTGATTTTAAGCCTGGTACATTAGAGTTTGCTTTAAAAGCAGGGAATTTTTTTTGTTTAGTTTTAAGCTTACTTCTCTAAACAATGGAGATTTTTTTTTTTGCTCTGAATTAGTAATAAGCAATAGATAAAATTAGACTCAGACTTATTTGTGTCTTAGAATTTTTGTTGTTGATAAATAGGTAGGTTTGTGTACTTAGTTTTGCTCTTCCTGTTGTATGTTCAGTCTGCCTACCTATGTGGCTCTTGTATAAAGAAAGAAATGAATAATTCGTCAAAATGGCAGAAGTGATCTTAAAAGAAAAAAATCAAGGCTATGTATTTAAAAAAAACAACCGAACAAAACAAAAACACCACACACACCCCCCACCCCCAAAATCCCAAACAACCTCCAGACCAACTAAGGAATACTCTGATGTCAGTAAAATTGTCAGGTATTAAGTAGGAGATTAGAAAACAACTGAATATTAAAAGTCTAAAGGAGTTTTTAATGTTTATTTCACTCCCTCTTTTTGTGTGGGCTTTTACTAAAAAATAAATACCTTTTCCATGATAAAACACTGTTAAGTTTGCAATTATATTTAAATGAATATTTTCACTGTTCAAATGCTGAATATACTAACTGTGAATTTCACTTTTAATTTCATCTGTCAGCGAGAATTCCATTTGTCAGCAAAGGCAAACAAGAAAATGAATTTTGTTTTTTCTTCCTTCCCTTCTTCCTCAGATTTGTGGGTCTGTACTTCCAAACAGAATTTGTACAGAGAGAAATTCTGAATATGGCTTGATTTGCTCTTGATCTTGGCAGTGTTTCTAACGAGTGTCCCATGGACTTTATCAAGTTCAGAGGGTTCTACTTAGCACTGAGGAGCAGAACCCTGAGCAGCAAGCTGGTATCAGTGAAAAGATTTCTTTGTCATTCTCTTTAAAAGAGCAACAGAAAATGAGTGATTATTCTGGACTTGCAAATAACCATAGCCAGATGATTGCTGAAGATTCAGAAATTCAGACAAAGCCTGAACATTCTCATGAAGTTCTTCAGGAAGATATTGAAATGAGCAGTGGATCCAGTGGAAATGACTTCAGTGGAAATGACACAAATGAAAACTACTCGAGTGGGCATGATTCTCATGGCCATGAATCTGATGAAAATGGGAAAGAGTCAGCAATGCTCATGGAATCTTCAGACTGTCACAAAAGGTAGTAGCTAATATTAAATAAACTGCATTTTTATTTTTGTCACTGAAGGCTTTTTCCATTTGAATCTCATTTATGAATAACAACTATGGTATAAAGCCTATCTTCAATCAATTCAGATTGAAGCTGAGTGTTCTTCTCCACCAGTTAACTTGTACTTTTGTATATTATAATTTGTAAAGAGATCTCTAGTGTTCTTTGGACCCAGCTTAATTTTGATCTTTATTCCCATCATTGTGTTTCATTGGCCTTATTTATATATTTTCTTTGATTGTATATATGTCAGTCTGTTTTTATGCATAAGGATGCAACTGTGCTATTTTAGTCTTTCTAAATAATAGCTTAGTGTACAGAGCAAAGCTTCAGTAAGAAGAGCCTTCATGGACAAATGTGTAATAGTTATAGTTTCCATTTGTTGTACCAGGCAGCAGCTTTTAAAGTGGTGGGTTTTTTTTTTCCTCGATAGCCAGTCATTAATAGGAAGATATAAAGCTAAAATGAACTAAAACTTGTTTGTTAGGTTTACTAATATTAACCTCTTCCTATCTTTCCTTCTTCTAGTTCAAGCTCAAATGCGTTTAGTCTGATGATTGCAAACTCTGAACACAATCAGTCTAGCAGTGGATGCAGGTAAATTAATGTGCATATATTTACAGTAATTTGCATGCATGTAATGCTAAATTCTGAAAACTAGTGTTGTGGTTTTGGTGGTGGTTTTTTTCTTTTGTCTTGTTTTTGGCTAGACCTGGAGGAGTGCACAAGAAGTCCTCTCTTTGATTTTCTTCCTGTCCATAATCAGTAGCATGTCCTATTAACCACATGGTTGAATTAGAGCTTTTTTTTTTTGCTGTTCCATGCAAGTTATGCAATGACTCAAGTCATTTTACTTTGTTTTGATTTGGTAGCTTAACTCTGTAATTTTTGTGGTTCACTTTGAATATTGTTTCAGCTCTAGTGGGTTTTTTGGTGGGTTTTTTTGTTGTTGTTTTGGGGGGTTTTAAGCTTTTCTTTAAACTTTCTGCTCTTCAGAATTTAGTCTGAAGCCCTTGCCTGATAGTAGTGTTTTAACATCAGAACTCACCCACTGAGTTGGATGTGTTCTGATGTCCAGCAGCCATATCATCTGCCTCTCCTGTGTTCCATTCGCCAGGATTCAAGCCTCAAGTCTATAAGGATAAACCAACATCAGCTGCAGGAATCCCCCTGTATGAACTCTGCTTCTGACCCTGATAGCCTTGAGAAACCTGGTGGCATTGAAGGCTCAAATCTGGACACTTCAGAGTGCCCTACTGTACTTGTTGGGTTTTTTTAAGTCAGATTCTGATCAGGAGACAAAAACCTGGTCCTGAGCAGATCAAGGATATCTAGCTATAGCATACTGATGTTAAGACCCCTATCGATATGTACCTACCTGAAAGTGTTTCTACCTGATGCCGTTCCTAGAGAAGTGGTAAATTAAAATTACCCCTTTGCACCATTTGGTGCTTGATGAACTTACTGTCTGTGTCTGCCTTGCAGGCACCTGGAGATCTTGTTCCATGCTGTATTTTCAAGTGGCAGTTGTGTTCTGGAGTTGATGTTGCTTAGTATCAAAGACAGTGAGCCAAACACATTTCTTAATCTTCCTTTCCCATTGATTCTGTTTTCTTCACTGCAAGATTTTTGGGGGTTACTTGTTACAGTTTTCCTGATACCTTTTTATTTTAAATTTCATTAATAGCTCTCTGCTCAGCAATAAATAGGGGTACAGTGTTTTCCCCAGATGCCAGGCACAGTGCTAGAGGGTTACAGAGCAGAACCTGATCATCTGGGAATGGGAGACTGAGGATATCTAGAGAAGGATCCATAAAGAAAAGACTGATATAGGCTGATTATCTGTAAGTTTAGTCTTTCATTCAAAGACTAGTGGGCTTTGGGTTCAATATCAGCACCAACCAACTACTTAGTTTAATATCTGTAGGTACCTTTCCAGTTCATTGTCTACATAAAGCAGAACGGAAACTCCTATCTTTATAAAACTTATTCTGCCATGTGCAAGTCAAGCCTCTTCTGTGGTTGGCTGCTGTGCTTGACATTACTGATCTTTGGAAAAACATTTTTGTTTTGTATAACTTACAGAAGACAAGTTGCCTTGAAAAATATTTGCAGCTGCTGTAGGCTAATTTGGGAAGGTTTCCTTTCTCGCAAAAGAGTGACTGCTCTCATGAAGAATACTTGGAGGGTACAAAAACAGCAGTATGCTCAGATATTTCATAATCTTCCCCTCTCTCTTCCTCCTTACTGCAAGTGTAGAGGGTTTTTCTGTTAACAAGGCCCTGTTCGATTGTATCGGTCCAAACTGTCAAGCCACATTGTAGATGTGATTTTAATATACAACATGAACACAATGTTTCCCAAGGGAGTACTATAGTCTTTTGTCTTATCCCTTGCCATTATTTCTCAGTACAAAATGACCACTGATTAAGTGAATGCTATGTTTCTCCTAGTAGCTTGTGATGTAAACAAGAACAATGAACATTCTTTAGTACAAGCCAGCTTTGTCACTTTCCAAGCATTTTTGGTGAAATGCACCCAACACCTGTCAGATGATTGATCTACCTGAAGAACTTTTCAAACTTTCCAGAAAAATGTTCTGGAGTTCTCTTGAAAATTACCTGGAAGCTGAAGCCACTTTACTGAGCAGTTTCAGACAGGGTAGTGCAGTTGCTAAGAGTACTGTTTCTACAGTGGTTCTTAGGGTAACTTCTTAGAGACTACCAGTCATGACAATCAGGTGGTAAGAGAAGACAGTCCTTTTGATGGGGAAGAACATATTTTTAGGAAGGTTTAAAAAACCTCTAGAATCCTTGTGATTGTTGTGACTGATTAGCTTTTCAAATCTACTCCAATGAGAAAGACAAGGTGATTTTTTTCATTTTAACTGCTTCCTACCCACTTGCCACCCATCTTTGTCATCTTCCCCCTCCCCTCCCTTACCTGCTTTTCTCTTCCTTTTTGATTTTATCAGCAGCTCTTAATAATGGGGAGACATATCAGAAACTGCAAAGGGAGGAGATAATTTTCTGGTGTTGGCACTGGTGATCTCTGTAGTTTGACCTTCTACACTGAGACAGCACTTCTGAATGTGCACCTGAGAAATGTGAATGCAATTTCTGTCTCCACCCTCCTGATTCTTTACCGTACCTATTTACTCAGGTTTCCTTATCTTATATAATGTATTGCCATGCTTAACTGGGATACGATGTTCCAAGGATTTCTCCATTTGTTTTGTTAACTTGATGCTCTCCCACTACCATTCCCTTTTCAGGGACCTTTCTTATGAGAACCTGCTCAAACAGGAGGTGAAGACTTGAATGGACCTCCTGCTTCTCTTCTTTGAAGTCCATGAACATTTCTAGGAGTTTGAATTTGAAAGGAACTAAGGAAAATACCACTAAAAAGGGAGGAGGGAGACTGTGGCAAAAAAAAAATATTCTCTGGTGCTTGTGTATATGTACTGTTGCACATACACAGTACATTTTATAGTAAGACTTCAGGTGGTGGTAAATCTTTAACTTTAAATTATTCTAGCTAATTTAAGAATTATTGTAAACTCTGAATGTTGATACTAAGTACTAGAAAAGTTAATGTGGCTAGCTATGCAAATTTAGGTACGTGACAAGTGTCAGAGTCTATTTGGACTTCTGTGAGGATGGTGTGTCACATCAAGCATTCAAGTGACGTTTTATTTTTTGTCTTTACTCTTACAGTAGTGAGCAGTCCACTAAAGCCAAAACACAAAAGGAATTGCTGAAAACATTACAAGAGCTGAAAGCTCACCTTCCTTCTGAAAAGAAAATTAAAGGCAAATCTAGTGTCCTAACAACATTGAAATATGCCCTGAAAAGCATTAAACAAGTTAAAGGTAATCAAGTATGACACTACCTAGATAATGCTAACTTGGGTAAAATTAAACATTTAGAATAGGAATTTAGATGTGGCTGTTGGTGTAAAGCTAAGTTTATTAAGTTTGAAAAGCTCTCTAAACAGATGTTTTCATGGTGTTCCCATTTGTTGGCTCTGTTAACTTGTGTTCCTTTGGGAATTAAAGCAGCTTTCTAGATGCTTGATATTTTACTATTATTTGTTGAGTTAGAAAATGAATTTGAAAACAATTAACAATTTACAATTTCTTACTATTTGAACTGTTAAACAGACCAAAATGTATGATCATGCATATATGGGTATATTAAGATGGGTGAATTTATTTGGGTTCCTGATGAGGAAGCTCTATCAAGGAAAAACTAATTTGGAATAGTACATAGATTTCCCAACTGTCCATTCTGTGCTGCTGCCAAAAAAGGTTTGGTCCATTTACTGCTTCCAGGCTTGATGTTTATTGATGAGATTTTTAATTCTAAGTTGTTTACTGTTCTCATGTAGCCAATGAGGAGTATTACCAATTGTTGATGATTAATGAATCCCAGCCTGCTGGACTCAATGTGTCATCTTACACAGTGGAAGAAGTTGAGACTATAACCTCAGAATACATAATGAAAAATGCGGTGAGTGTGTTGATCCAGTTCAGAGTGTCTTGAAAATATTTTCTAGAACTGGAATTCTCAGGCATGTTGTCTTTTTACAAGCTATGAGTTGGTAGCTAGGCCAATAAGCTGAAGAAAAGCTGGCTTTTGCCTTCCAGGGGATGTTGAGTAGAAATTCTGAGCCTTTGCAGACTTTGCCAGTAACAGCTTGATCTGAGGTTTTATTTTTCTGTCAGTTAAGTGGGAAATAAGTAGTCTAAACTCATTGGTCCCGAGTTTTACTGCATGCTTAGGGACAATGGTGTGACATATCTCAGCATTCATGTGATATAATGCACTGTGAGACATCACTAGCTTTCATTTTAGGACACCTGCTAAAGTTGGAGACTAACTCCTTCCAAATTTTAGTCAAGGCACACTGTGGATTGTTTCAGCTTATCCTTATCTGTAGGGGTTATTTCATGTTTCATCAGTTCTTTGTGTTAGTGTGACTGGAAAGTGGTGTAAGTGTTGGAATCGCTGTTTGTTGTGTTCTCTTCTGTGGTATTTTAGTTTTTGTAACTGGTATAGGCTTACTCTGTGATCCAGTGGTAACTGTGCCTTCTTGGCTAGAAAACTACACTGATGATCATCAGCTGTTCTTCTTAGCAGTAAAATGATAGTCTGAACGATTTTTTAATTACTTATTTTTCACGTTCCCAGTGTTTTAGGGATATATTATGGAGTCTTCAAAAAATAATTGCATTAGACGTACCTTATTAGACTACGTTCCACTGTTTTTTGTTTTGGGTTGGTTTTTTTTTTCCCCTGAAGCCTCTGCCTGAATGTGTGAAGTTCGGAAATCAATAAAATAATGGCATGATGGGGGATGTTCCCTAGCTTGAAGTAGGTGGGTTTTGTTGTATCTATGAATAGTAAAGGTTGCCCACAGGGTAAAATAAATAGGAAGTGTGGAGGACAACTGAGAATTTGGGCCAAATATCGTAAACATTGTTCAACTGACCTGAAGCATTTGAGTTTGTGAAACCAGTGTTCTGATGACAGCTCTCTAAGTTTGTGTTTAGTGTTAAGAGGATCAAGCACTAAAGGTTATGATGCAGGAAACTCGTCTGCGTCAAGAAGAAAAACAATGTGAAATGATATGAGTGTGCGTATGGTTGTGTGGGATTTTTTTCCACTTGTGTACTCATTATTTTACCAAGTGGTTTGGAGTGGTTTTTTTTCATTTTACAGTGTATGGACAAGGTAACATGAACAGCCTTTCATGAAACAGTTGAATATCATAAATGTAAAATATGCCTGTAACAAGCACAAGGAAAATGAGCAGTTTTGTAGCTGGAAGCTCTTTAATTCTTAACTTGTAAATTCATTCTGCATGCTAAAATTTTAGGCAATGATACCTAAGGCTCGTAACCCGGTAAGAGGCTAGTGTATTATCTTACTGCACAGTTCAAAAATTGTACTGTCAGTGTCTACTTCATAAGCAGATTAATTTTATTGCTCCCTAAACAGATAAGGCTTGACACTATTTCCTTGATTTTTATTTTGGATTTATTAATGCGTTTGTGTCTTAAGTGTTTTTCTAAGAAATACATACTAGATTGAAGAATGTTTTAAACTGTCTAAATAATTTGAGATTTTTGCTTTTAGGATATGTTTGCTGTAGCTGTTTCTTTGATTACTGGGAAAATTTTGTACATCTCTGATCAAGCTGCTTCTATTCTCCGCTGTAAAAGGGGTTATTTTAAAAATGCCAAATTTGTGGAGTTCTTGGCGCCTCAGGATGTCAGTGTGTTCTATACTTCTACTACCCCATACAGATTACCATCATGGAATATTTGCAATAGAGCTGGTGAGTGGTCTCAACAGCAAATATTTTTCTGATCTTCTTTGTCATGCAAATGCAAATATTTGAACTGATTTTTAATATCCTTCCATCCTTCTCCATCGTTTTTTGAGGGTATAATACAGATGCATTATTAGAGCATCTCTGGACAATACTAGATGTATAACACACTTGTGTAATCAGCAAGGCTCCTCTGTTGGCTGAAAGTCTCCTGGATGTCATTGTTAATTGGTTTTTGTGCCCCTTTCATCCAAATGATAAATGAAAACAAAGTCGGTATTCCTGCTGAAGAGTGGGTTTGCTTTCCACTTTTACTAGCAATCAGGTGACTGCAGTTTTTCTTTAAAATTTTTTTTTTTCCACATATAAGGATGGTAATATTCTGCCTCCTTGCTTTAAAAATGGTTATGATTTGAATACTGGACACTTTGATTACAGTGTAGAAAGATGTACTTCAACTACCATCACTGTGCATTCACCAAGTGTAATCATATCTCTATTATTTTAGCCTTAGAGAAATGATGCTAGGTGTGCTAATGGTGAAGGATCATATGTCTTAGGGCACTTGCTATTTGTTTGTGGGAGGATTGTTTTACTAGTATAGCTATGGCTGTTAGGAATTGAGAAACAGCTGCCAACTATTTTAACCAAACACTTTGAACTTCAAGGTCTGCTCTAAATGTTTGAGGTTCTAATCCATTGTATACTAAGTCTATTAAGTTAAGTCAGAGTGTGAACCATATTTAATCTGAAAAATCAATTGGCAATAAATATATACTAGGTAATGCACACATAAAGCAGGCTGGAAGGGACCTTGTGAGGTCTCTAGTCCAACCTGCTCAAAACAGGGTCAATGGTGAATTCTCGCCATGTGATCCTAATTACAAATATTATTTAGTTGTGCAGGGTTTTTTTTCTGAAACATTTTCTGTAGTTTCATTATGCTTGTGTATAGCTTCAAAATTCAAAAATGCAGTAAGTGGAACTATGCACACTAGCCCATGTATCTGACTGTAATATCCAAAAGTATTGCGCACCGAGGCTTTTGAAAGACCAGAGTTTGGTTTGAAAAATCAGTCTGTGGCTTCTGTGGAAAAAGAGGGAAACAGGCTTAAAAGAGGGAAGTAGGCTTAAAAGGTGAGAGAAAGCCCTCATGACAAATACTATTTTTGTTTGTTTTGGGTGGTGGTGGTGAAGTGGATCTGATGATCTACCTGTCCTAGTGCCTTTCTAGGCAAAAGGTCAAATTTTGGGGTCCCAGAAAATCAAATGTTGGTCAATACTATAGAGTACAGTGGGAAAGCTAGTAAGAGTAAACAGCTCAAACTGGCAAACTGTTTAGATATGTTTTTGGCAAAAGGCTTAACAAGCAAGCAGCTGTGATTCAGACACCAGCCTGAGAATCTGAGAGGTATTCAGATTTAGTTGCTTATGAAGTGCATTGTTCAGCAAATACATATGGGGACTTCAGGGAATATAAACTTTTTAAAGAATTCAGCCTTTATCACTTAAGGAAAAATTGTTTTAAATATCATAATCTTGTGGTAATTTGTAACTTGTTATGAAACATGTTTTAATATTTCTAGAGTCTTCCACCCAGGATTGCATGGAAGAGAAATCTTTTTTCTGTCGCATCAGGTAAGACAACGATATTATAAAGCTTAGTGTTACATTATGAAACCATGCATTACAAAAGTATTTGATTTTTATAAGAACCATATGGTATGTAACTTCCTTACTTTTCCATAATGCGAATATAAGGCAAAACACATGCATGTTCTCTAGTTGATTAACTCCTAGAAGTTACAGAGAAAACTGCAAATTGATTTCAGGAAGTTGCATCTTTGGTCAATATTCACATGATTAACTTCTTTGCACTATAAGGGAAGTTGATATATCTCCTACTGCTATGGAAAGTCTTCATGTTAACTGAACTGTTCTATTCAGCGCCTGCTACAAAGTCTCTTTCATTCTAGAAGACTAGTGTCTAATCTTAAATTTATCTCAGATGTCCCATAGAGAAAGATACATGAGGGTAACTTGACTTGTCTCTTTTGCAGTTACTTGATGACACAGTTCATTTGGTTTTGCTTTTCTTCCTTCTTTTCATGCCCCCACTCCCTTTAGTTGGTTTTATTTAGGAAATGCTTGTAACTTATTCTGTGTTCTTTCATGTGCAATTTGGTTTCTTGCTGTTTCTTGCCTCCCTGGTAGCATTTCTGAAAACAAAAATTGTGGGTCCTATTTCTTAATCACTTAATAATTTAAGGTACAAGTAAACTTTAAACAAACTAGAGACAATGCACTGCTCTAGATGTACTGTAAAAGTACTGCTAGTGTAGACTTATTGTAGACATTTTTTGTCCAACTAACATTGGTTCCAAAAGCTTTAGTTTTATAAAGCTGAGTTGGTGTAAATTTAACTATAACTGAATTTTTTTGTCACTGTGTGAATGGTTGTTATTTTCATTATTATGCTTTGGATTCTTATTAAGTAAACAACTGTTAATGTAGGTAAGAATTTCTGAGTCATCTCTTGAAGATGGGGTAAATATTGAGTAAAAGGAGGTATTTATGTTAACTGAGATGATATAGTGGTCTTCCTAGCATACAACTATAAATTCATCCCTTTGAAGGATATAATGACACAGATCAAGTTATTTTGTTGATCCAATAATCTTAATCTGTCATAGGAGGTATGTTTTTCTTTTTCCATCCAATTTACTTTTAAAGCAATGGTAGATCTTTTTATTTCAGGCAGTAGAGAGGCTATGTATTCTTTCTTGCAGTTGGTATGCAAAGGATGCCATCAGAATTAGCATCTCTTTTAGTAAAAAAAATAAATTCAGAAAACTAAAATCTTAGGTGCTATTTTAAGAGCTATCGTGCAGTCCTTGTGTCACGAGGAAATTACGATAGATAAAGCTTTGTTTAGTGTAAGATGAATCTGTTGCAATAATTAACTCTCTTCAATTATTAGTGCGGGAAAGGAGCGTGAAAACGAGATATGCTATCACCCATTTCGGATGACTCCTTACCTTATCAAAGTGCAAGATCCAGAAATAGCAGAGGACCAGCTTTGCTGTGTGTTGCTTGCAGAAAAAGTACATTCCGGCTATGAAGGTAATCCTTAGAATGCACAAAGACTAGTTTGGTTTCCTGAAAGTAAGGACTGATCTGTATTCTGTTACAGGAATTTCTATGCAGTGTAGCACAATTGAATTCCAGCCTAAGAAAGCCAGCCACATGAGTTACTGTCAGTGATCTCAAGTTTTGTTAAAGTGAAAGATGATTGGTTTTGTCCTCTGCCCTTGCTGAGAGGCTGTGAGCTAGCAAGCTACTTTCCTATATGCTCTTAGACTGTTAGACTTTACTCAATATTTAATAGAAATATGTAGCTTGAAGTATTTTATGTATGCAAAAAAACCCCACCTGTTAATCTGCTTTTATTTTTCTCTTAGCACCCAGAATTCCTCCTGACAAAAGAATTTTTACAACTACGCACACCCCGACATGTTTGTTCCAGGATGTAGATGAAAGGTAACTTAAAAAAAATATTATTTTTCAATGTACTGATAAGCAAGCTGTCCAGTATCTTTACAAGTATTTTTAGGATTTGATATATCTGTGTAGGGTTAAATTATGTAACTACTGAAGAGTGTTTAACCCAAGAAAAGTACATGCCCCAACTTCCATGAAGGATGACAACACATTAGACCACGGTATTTAAGTGGAAAACTATTTGCTTGCTAACAACTTGTTCTTCCATTTTCTTTCCATCTGGGGCAAATCTAGACATAAATTCAATGAATGAAACTCATGGTCAGGAAAATTCCTGTGCTAACAATCATTACCTGTATGAGGTTATCTATCTTAAGGTTGATCCAATTAATAACAAACAATATGCTGCTGTCACTTTCTGCTGGCCCAGATACAACTAGAGGGGGTCTTTTAAATGCAATGTAAGATCTTAAATAAATTTAAAAAAATGTGTTCTCAGTTCAACCTGCAGTCTTTATAGTTCTTGCTGTTGTTTGTATGCAAAAACTGCTCAAATTCTACTGGCTGAACACTTCACATTGCTTTGACAATCATGGAAGCTGATTAGAGTAAGTATTCACGTTTCAGGGTAGAACCAAATATGCTGCCTATGATCTTAAAGCATACAGGAGCTAATGTGTAACCCAAGCTTTCTTTTAGTCTTCTGGATTGCTTTTGCCTGGGGCCTTTCAAAGGATGGTTAGGTGATGAGAACATGAGGTCTATGAAAAGAAAGGAAGATGCTCCTTCAGAGTTAGGAGTGTACTTGGCTGAGGAGGAGACAATAATCTCAACAAGCTTTTAAGAACAGGGATGCACTTCAGAATATTGTAGTGTTTTGAAGACTTGACTGGACAAGAGAACTCACTTGTTCCTGAGTTGAAAACACAGGCTACCATTTTCCTCTCTTTCTCTTCCCTTGTTTTACTTGATATTTTTTTCATGAAGGTTTCTGATGTGCTCTATGTGGGATTTTATTTTGAGGATGTGACTTCTGAGATTCTCCTCTCATCTTGGTTTTAAGCATTCTAAGAATGCTAAAATTTTCTTTGTAGGTCTAGATGGGGGAGGATGTCTGCAGATAACATAGCAGCGTAATGGACAATTTTGGATTTCTGTGGTATCTTTTGGGTGGGAATCTTCTTGTTTCTGTAGAAACACGCTGTTCTTGGCAAAATCTTTAACTGCAGCAGAAGAGTGAGGAATTGGGGGAAAGGAGGTTATTTGGAGGTTTGGCTAAGCTGAGTCAGTAAGGTTAAAAAAAAAAATTACTATTTGACTTCCCAGATGGTTTATCTGCAGAGAGGTCATGCACATCAGCATTACTGCAGTGCACATGTTCTTTATTGAATGAGAATTGCAAAAGGTAGCTATTGGATATTACAATGAAGATGACAATGGCTAATCAGTGAGTATAAGTTTGGACTTCAAGGCACAGCTATTTTTCCCTAACTTATGCAGCCATTGTGGCTTTAGCGTGAAGAGTTCCTGCGGGATACAAGACAGTGTAATGCTGACAAACTGTTTTTCCATGGAATGATTTATACTGTCTTTCTAAACAGCTTAAGTTGACAAAAGAACTAGTTAGTCCGCTACAGTTCTGTCCTCTTAATGGATTTTTCTCTGTCCCTCCTTCCCACACATACTCCAAGCCAATTGCAACTTTGCAGGGTGGGTCTGTATTTTCAAATAGGCTAATGGCACGATGTAAAGCTTCCCTTCCTCCATGCACCCCCAGCTCATTTATTTCCAGTAGTCACTTAACAGAAATGGCAGGATTACTGAATGGAGAGTTTGCCCTTATTCTTGGGTTTGGGTGGAGAGAGTACAGTAGATGCCTTCTCTATGACTACTATGGAAGCTTCCTTCCTGGTAGTCTGGTGTTACCACTTATTCTCAAATATCACTTCTGAACATTCACAGTGAGGTTTGATTATATCTTGGCCTAATATTAGGACTTTGCTTCGTTTACTTCTGTTCTTGTGATCTGCATGGTTGATTTTGCCTTTAATTATTTAACTCCTGAGAGCATTGGCAGCCAGATGAATGTTTACCAAGATCATAGAATGGTTTGGGTGGGAAGGGACCTTTAGAGGTCGTCTAGTCGAACCCCCCTGCAGTGAGCAGGGACATCTTCAGCTAGATCAGGTTGCTCAGAGCCCCGTCCAACCTGACCGTGAACATTTCTAGGGATGGGGCCTCCACTGCCTCCCTGGGCAACCTGTGCCTCATTTCACCACCCTCATTGTAAAAAATTTCTTCCTTATATCCGATTTAAATCTACCCTTCTTTAGCTTAAAACCATTACCTCTTGAGATACGCATATGCAGTGTATTAACCTTAAGCTCTCCAGAGTTAGGAGGAATATACAAAACATAGATTCTTGGAGAAATCAGTGTCTAATATTTAAAAATATATACAACTGAACACCTGCTGTTGAGTGAGAATTGTTCATAATATAATGCTGAAACTGTTGCCTGACTTGCATAAGATAAATTCAATTCTGTAATCAGCATGTGTTCATGGGTTGGAAAAAAAATACTTATTTGTCCAAACTCTTCAAGTGGATCTCTGCACAGAATATGTTAAGTAAAAATAAATATTTTCCTGAAATCAAATGGATCATTCCTGTATATATATATTTATTTGTCTTTTGAAATGTATTTGATACGTTGTGTGTGTGATGGATATAAGGAATTCTGTGTAGTTCAGTGGAGTGATCTTAGGAAACTGCTTTAAATTCATCTACTATTTAACTTGGAATAAGAATATAAAGACACTTCTTATTAAAGTTGGTTTGACACTTTAAATGTCGTTCTGTAAAACACAAACTAAACTTGCTACCTTCCCTCATCGGCCATTCTTATGCTGTATGTGCACTTGCATTCATAAAATGAGTTTATTAACTTAAGCTCTGAATTATTTTGAGTTATTCATTATGAGGCAGCATAATGATGCTGAGGTACTGCCTCTAGTAGATAGTAAATTAAGTATTCTTAAATACAGCATTATACAATCACAGAAAGGCTGGTTGGAAGAGACTGCTGGAGGTCTCCGTTCTAGCCTTCTGCTTGAAATGAAACCATTGCCCAGTTCTAGGTTAGGTCAGCTGTGACCTTGTCTCAGTAATGCCTGAAAACCGCCAAGGACAGAGATTACACAATCTGTATGGGAAACTGTTCCTGTGTTGCACTACTCACTTTGTTTAAAAAAACATTTCCTAAGGTCCAGCATAAATGCCCATAGTTCTGTTGCCTGGCACCACCCAGAAAATTTAACTTCACCTTTGTAACTCTTCTTTCTGTTAGTTCTGGGAAGCTCCTGGATCATCCCTTAGCCTCCTGTTCATCAGAACAGGCGAGCCCAGCTCAATCTCTACTCATCAGTCTTACATTCTAGATCCCTGACTCTTCCAGTGATCTTCATATCAGTATACAGATGCAGGGAGGATCTTTTTTTGCATAGAAGTGACTGAATTTGCATCTTTATAACTAGGATAATAAATAACAGTTAAAAATTTGATCCCTTTTAGGGTAGGTGTTCTATCGCAGCACAAACAAATGTAGCGTTTGACAGGCTTTCATCAAGCAGGTGGCAAAGAATAGGAACAGTGTGAACAAAACCTCATGTTTTCTTCTACGTCTTACAACATTGTTTCATGAAGTCCTAACTGAAGTCAGAGTTGATTGGTATTTTAAACTCGTCTAGCTGCATAACTTTTCTTATGTGCTTTGAACTTGGCAGAATTTTTGAATGTCAATGTGTCGAAATGATATGATTTGCTGTAAGTCTTGTGCCAATTTCAGCTTTCTGAAGTTGTTGCTTTAGATCATCCACAAGCTTTTAAGACCCGTTATTTAACTAATTGCTTCAATAATAAGGCATTAGTTGCTATCCTCATTTTCCCCTGAATATCTCAGCCTTTTTGCCAGAAGGGCGTTTGATGTTTTGGGGAACATATATAATTCCAGTAGGTTTTTTGGAAGTGCAGTGTTGAAGGTATTTGTCTCAATGCTTTTGAGTTCTAACACAACACAGATCCTGTGTCTGTGGTGCACTGGGGCTAAGTTCTTCATTAAAGCTATTCAGTACTCAGTATCTTTCTGCTCCTGGGCCTTTGTCAGTGAATGGGACTGGGGGAAAGTATACAGCACTTTGACTTTACAAAGATGACTTGTTGGCATGTGGCAATTTCTTAAACGTTACTGAGTAGTATTGAGTTAATGCTTTTTTTTTTTTCCAAAGCATATTTTTGGCAGTTAGCTTTCAGGGTAAGGCGCAAACTGATATTTGCGAACGTTCCCTCTTTCCCCTTAATATGAATGCTTTTAAGTGATCAGTGAAAATTATTTGATCACATAATTTAGTCTTTCACATCATTAGAAGTGATCATTGATAATGTGCAGGAAGTTGGTAACAGTACTTTTTATTCTCTATTTTAATTAACAAGCTTCCTTTAATCTTGTAAGGAGCTGCACTCTTAACCTGCCTGTAAGAAAGTTTTCTTGAGTCCTAGTCAACTACCCTGTTGCAGGTTCAGCTATAGTAATCCTGTGATCCTTAGCTTTGGCTTGCAGCCCATAGATTGGGGCACTGTTTACCTTCATGAGAGTTTTACAAGATTGAACTTATTAATGCTCTTTTAAAATTGGGGTGAGTATTTATCCTGTAGAGCTAGGCAGCGTAGAGAAGACAGAACTGCTGTAGCAGACTCCTTGATTGGGTTTGATCACGTTGTTTTGTAGAGTTACAAAAAAACCCCACCCAACCACCCCACAAACAAACAAGACCCCCCTTGTCCAAAGAGTACAACTGCAATTAAGTTGGCACTGCTATTTCCCTAAATTTAAACTTAAAATTATTCATTTTCTTCATAGGAAAAATAGCAAAGAAAACTTAAAATAGAAACACTTTAAAGATTAAATACACATTTATTCCACTTGATTCTTTTTTTCTTTCTCCAGAGCAGTACCTCTGTTGGGATACCTTCCTCAGGACTTAATAGGAACACCAGTCTTGGTGCATCTTCACCCAAATGACAGACCCTTAATGCTAGCAATTCACAAAAAAAGTATGTAATCTCTTACTGTGGCAGAAATATATTTTTTTTCCTAAAAGTTAATAATTACTACAAAGACCTTAGCAAGTAGGTGAAAAATTGATTGTGACTATGACTTTTTCTGCAAGTAAATACTGAATCCTTTACTCTACAACTTGATTCTTAATGCAACCAGATGAAAATGCTAAATCACTCAATTTCATTTTTTATGAGGCATATGTGTCTGCTGTAAACAAATCAACTGTAAATGAATATTTTGTACTTAAAGGACACTTTCTTGAGAATGCAATGATAGAAGTGGTCATACTTTAAATGGTGGTCTTTCCTATTTCATAGAGAAGAAAATAAGAGCAATTCTGGCAATGTTAATTTGTTAAACTTTGAAAACGTAAAGCTGTTTCTTCCGTCATCTTTAGTTTGTTGTGTTGTGAAGGTGATTTTCTTGACATAGTCTAGTAAATTATGAAGATCTGCTTATTCTGCTAGACCTGCATTTCCAAAAGTATAGACGTATCTGGTATTTGTTCCTTCAAATATAATTTTCCTCCTTTGCAATTCATTGTAAAATCCTGAATCATTAAGTAGATTTGTGCAAATATTAATCTGAAACTTTTTTGAATCATTCATTACAGTACTTCAGTATGGAGGACAGCCTTTTGACTATTCACCAATCAGGTTTTGCACTAGAAATGGAGATTATATAACCATGGACACCAGCTGGTCCAGTTTCATCAACCCTTGGAGTCGAAAAGTTTCATTTATTATTGGAAGACACAAAGTTAGGACGTAAGCCAATAAACTACTGGGACTTTAAAATTCTTGGTTTTTTATTTTCCCGCCCCTTAGGTTTACATAGTGATCCTTAAGAAAGGCATAAGGGATTTTTGGGGATGGGGGAGGGGGGGGGAATCACATGTAAAGATTGCTTCCTTGTTAAATTAGGGTTTTGTGATATAGTAACTGCTTTAAAAGTAAGTTCAAAGTCCATCAAATTCTACCAATATTATCAAAAGCTGCTTCAGAAGAGGCAAGCCATGCTCAGAGTGAGTAAGGTTATGTATTTTATCAGATTCAGAGGTTGTAGATGCAATAGACTTAAGTGTCAGGTTCTGATTACTGTATATAGGTGGTCAATTGAAGTTATGGTCCCTCTGTGGTTGAAGTACTTGCCTTTGTAATGAGCTGGGATATATTTGGTTTATGCAGGGGTCCCTTAAATGAAGACGTCTTTGCTGCTCCCAACTATACAGAGGATAGAATCCTTCATCCCAGTGTTCAGGAAATCACTGAGCAAATATATCGGCTATTATTGCAGGTACAGCGTGTGCTTTAATGTTACTGTTTTAATTTCCCACTGAAGAAAGGGCATTTGTCTGTGTGTGATGTTTTGCTTACCTGTTTACTACTGTACTGGAATTTCTAGCTACAATCCTGGAAATTACTTACACTCATGATTACCAGACAAAGCTTACTGTATGTTAAAGCTCCAGTTGGTGTTTTAAGAATTTCATGCAGCTATGGAGCCCTCAAAAAAAACCAACCAAAAAACACATGAAAAAACCCACAAAACACACCAAAAAAACACAAAAAAACCCCCGCAAAACACAAAACCACACAACACAAAAAAAAAACGCAACTAAAATCCTTTTTTCCTTGCACTGAATTACTCTTAACAATTTCAGTTTTGTTTAAAGCTGGTGTGCTGAGATTTTTGGGGGTGTGTGGGGGTGTGTATACATACATACATATATATATACACACATACGTGTATATATAAAAATATTTTTTTTACATATATATTTTGTTGTTGTTAATAGCCTGTACACAACAGTGGATCCAGCGGCTATGGAAGTCTAGGTAGCAATGGTTCACATGAGCACTTAATGAGTGTGGCATCCTCCAGTGACAGCACAGGAAATAATAATGAAGACACTCATAAGGATAAACCAGTAAGTTTGGGTTTTCTTATTCAAGTATGTGGTTTCTAACTTTTAGCATAACACTTTCAAATTAGAGATGGAAGAAAGTATAAGGAAAAAGTAATCTTTTTTGTTTGTTTGTTTAATGTGGAAAAAACCTTTCTGTTTAGGGGAATAAACATTTCTGGTGTAGATGAAGTCTCAGGGTTCTGAAACACACTTCTAGGCATGAAAGTCTGTGTGTATAAAGAACTTACAGCCATGCAGTGTGTTAACATATAACTGACATTAGGATAAGTTATGTGCTGTGTTTCTGGGAAAAGCAGCTGGCTATTTGAAAGCATTTTCTTTTGGGAGGTGAAAGTCTGTAATTACTGTTTTCCCAAATGAAACTAAGATTATAAAATACAGTAATACCTGCATAACCAAGCAATAGCTTAATCTTGATCACTTTTTATGTTGCAAAAATACAATATATAATATGGAATGAAATAAATGGAATAAATTTTTTTGTTGTTGTTTAAAACTGAACTTTACTGTAGATTGGGCCATTGCTACATGTAGTTGATAGTGAGACATAATATTTTGAATTCCATTAGTCTGAACAAAACAGCAGTGTTAAATTTGTGCCTGTGCTTAACAGAACTGTTCCATAGGCAAAGTAAATCAGACGGTCAGTAATGTACTGCATCTGCTTGCAGTCAAAGGATCTGCACCTTTTAACATCTCCAGCCATTTTGTCTTTCTTATTCTTCCCAAATTTGTTGCAGCTCGCTTGAGTTATGTTTAATTCTGAAAGCCAAAATTTTCCTTTACTTAGTTATATTAATTATAGGTTAGTTCTCCCAAATCTGATTTCTGCTCCTGTGATCAGGCATGGCAGACTGCTGCTCTTGCCAAGGTGGTCACTTTCCTGGCTTTCAAAACTTAGACACTAGTGGCTAAAGCTGATGCAGTCTCTGGATTTTTTTGTTTAACAGGTAACTTATTACATTTCAGAGCTATGCAGGGAAGTAGCATTTAAGGAGGTATGGTTTTGAGGGAGAGAGATATCTATCTTGCCTTCACTATTTCCACAGACAGTGAAGACTGTTATAGTATAGTTCTATAACATCCTGTCAGTGTTTGGTTAAATTTCTAGCACAAAAACTTCTCAGTCTTAGCAGCAGTGTTTTGTTGACAAAGTGATACTGTTGGTTTTTGGGTTTGATTGGGGTTTGGGTTTTTTTGGTGTGGTTTTTTTTTTTTAAGCCTTCTTTGTAATGTATCTTTATATTTTCCTATCCAAGTCATTCAACCATATTAAACAAAATACAGAGTAATTGTGTACAAAAAACCCATACTTGAAATTTCTTCTCTTTCCAATTCCCAAAATTCGGTTGCTGCACAGTAAAATTCTATACATCAGGATTTCTCCCATGATCAAACTAATTGTAAGATAGAGATTAACTAAGGTTAGATTTAGTTGACTGAGGAATCACCATGCATGATGTTTCATGTCAGAATTTTGTAATAACTCTTTTTAATGACCTGCTTTCAGGAGGTTTGTCAAGATGCCCGTAAGGTCAAAAATAAAGGACAGCATATTTTCACTGACAATAAAGCAAAACTGGAATACAAGAGAGAGCCTTTTGCAGGTAAGACATTAGAAGTTAATTAACTATTAGTCTATTGTGCTGGTGCCTTGTATAATAATGACAGTAGGAATTTTTTTAGTTTAGTTCTAATCAATGCATAAAGACAGCATTTCTATCAATTAAAATTATATTGTCCTATGTGTCTCCACTGCATTCAGGAAAGTACTGTGTTCAGCTATGTCTGAATTGATAGAATGCCCTGAGTTGGAAGGGACCCACAAGGATCATCGAGTCCAACTCCTTTCCCTGCACAGGACAACCCCAAAATTCACACCATATCTCTGAAGATGTTGTCCAAGTGCTTCCTGAATATTGTCAGGCTTGGCACCATGACTGCCTCCCTGGGGAGCCTGTTCCAGTGCTCCACCACCCTCTGGGCGAAGAACCTTTTCCTAATATTCAGCCTAAACCTCCCCTGCCACATCATCTTGCCACTCCCTTGAGTCCTATCACTCTTCACCAGAGAGAAGAGATCAGCGCCTGCCTTTCCTCCTCCCCTTGTGAGGAAGCTGCAGACTGCAATGAGGTCTCCCCTCAGTCTCCTCTTCTCTAGGCTGAACAAACCAAGTGACTTAAGCTGCTACTGTTATGGTTTCTCCTCTAAGTCCTTCACCAACTTTGTGGCCCTCCTCTGGACACTCTCTAGCAGTTTTATATCCTTAATATACTGTGGTGCCCAAAACTGCACACAGCACTTGAGGTGAGGCTGCACTAGCACGGAGTAGAGTGGGACAATCACCTCCCTCGACTGGCTGCAATACTGTGCTTGATGCATCCCAGGCCTTGGTTGGCCCTCTTGGCTGCCAGGGCACACTGTTGGCTTGTGTTCACCTTCCCATCAGCCAGAACCCTCAGGTTCCTCTATGCAGAGCTGCTCTCAAGCCTCTTGTTCCCCAAATAATGGTATAACACACAGTTATGTCCTAAAGCTGTTGTTTTGAATACCTTAACTGTAGCTCATGTTTTCATACAAGTAAACATCTTGTTTTCTGTTAGGTGGAGGAAAATATTTTGGATGTTGTCTTTCCTGTTTGTGTTGCAACCTCAGGAATTTTTAAGCTGACAAATTAAAATCATACTAATAAGACTCAAATTCTGCATACATTAATAGGTTATTCTTCTAATAATTTATTATAACTCATAGGCACTGTACCTGTCCTCATACTGAGTGCGTTTCAACTCTAATGATATCTATCCTCTGATAGCCGTAATATCCCTTTGGATTGATATGCATCAGCCTAACTAAACTTCACACCTCCAAGAGTCTATAAGACAGGAAAATATTTAGACAATATTCATCTGTTAGCGTGCAAACCTCTTCCTTGCTTTACAGTGGTTAACTTGTGACCTGTTAAGAAATGTGGATAAATAGGAACTTTCACTGTTACTTTTAGGGGAATTGGCAAGGATTTAATGGCATAATTGCATAGTAGCAGTATCTCTTTTCACAGAAAAACAAAATGGTCCTGGTGGTCAGGTGAAAGATGTAGTGGGAAAGGATACTGCAGTAACAGCTGCTCCTAAAAATGTGACTACTGAAGAGTTGGCTTGGAAAGAACAACCTGTATATTCTTATCAACAGATTAGCTGTTTGGACAGTGTCATCAGGTAAGCAACCAGTGTGTAAATTACTCTTGACCTCTAGACTTAAGACTTGCATATCTAATATTGTTAAACCATTGTATTTTAGGTACTTGGAGAGTTGTAATGTGCCTGGTACAGCAAAAAGAAAATGTGAACCTTCATCAAGTGTTGCATCGCTCAGTTCTGGAGTCCATGAACAAAAACCAGCTGATAATGCTATACAGCCCTTGGGAGGTATCTCTACATCAAAGCTCTTTCTTGATTGATTTTTGCTAGCAGCCAGTTGGATGTTACTTCTTTGCAGAATGACAAGTGTAGCTGACGCATGACCTCATAGCCATTTTCTCAGTGTCAGATGTTGTTGATTAACTTTTATCATTAAAATCTTCACTACTGTCAAAATACTGAGTAGTTGATTGAATATGTGGATTGTACGTGCAATAAGCTTATTTATACTGTACAAAGTACCGCAGGATTTTGAGCTTTAGGACTTGAATCATTATCAAATGTAAGAAGTTCGTTTCACAGTTGGGACTTGTAAGAACAACCAGCTGAAGAACCTGGCAGTTAACTGCAATGAAAATATGTATATTACACTATTTCTTCCTTGTGGACATGAAAAAGAAAAAAGAAGAGAGGGTAAAATGCAACATCGCACTGCTCTGTATTGTGTGAAGCACAAGAACCCATTTGAAATGAATGTCTAGCCATGAAAATAAGATGGGAATTACTGGGGATTATATGTGTGTATATATATATATATGTGTGTTTATACATACATACGTACATACATATATAGACAGATAGATATGTACCGAGCTATCCAAAAAGTTTGCTGCAGGCACAAACATTAACTTAATTTTTTAGGACTTAAGTATAGTGTTTGATATAGACCCTGTCTGAATGGGGAACTGAAGTGAAGAATATAACTGTTGGCTAGTACAAGAATTGTGAGATTGGTGAAGAACTATACATAAATGACATACTTGCTGATTCAACCTTGTCATTATATGAGGCTGAGGGGGAATTGTCTAGTGGAGTTTCTCAAAAATTGATCTTGGGAATAATCTTATCTATATTTCCTTTTGATGAGCTTCAAAAAGAAGTTCTAATGTAGCTTTTAAAATCAAATTGGAAGGTGTCAGTATACATAGGAAAAAAGTGTCCTGTAGAAGGAATTGAAATGCTTTGAGAACTAGAGAGGAAGAAATGGTGGATCTAGCATCATGCAATTAGGAAAACAATTTCTGCTGCTATTTGGAGTCTATGCAGTTCTAGCTGACAGGAGAAGATCTGGGTTCACTAGCTTTTTTGGTGCGCTGATGACTGAGAATGATGTTGTATGACAAAGCATAATCTAGTCAGGGAAGAGGCAAACTGTAGGTCTTAAATATGTGTTATGGCAACTATTCCTACTAGAGAAGGAAAGTTTTAATGCTGGTTTATGAAGCATTGGTATGACTTCTGCTGGATTATTGTGCATAGCATTCAGGTGAGAAAATTTTAATAGGTGGATTCTCAGAGCAAAGCTGTTAAGATAACCAGCTAAGGACAGAGATTAGCATACAACATTAGGGGAGCTGGGTGGGACTTAGGCTGGAAGAGGCTAGAAACTTTCTTCCAAAATTATGCCGTGAAAGGAGAGTGAAGACCAGGAAAAGAGCAAAAAGTTCTTAAATGAAAAGGTTTGGTTTGGCTGTATGTGAAAGTAGAGGATTGGATTTGGTTGCTCAGAAGTAGTTCTATTCTAAAAACCACCTTGGTGGAATGCATAAAGTAAAATGTTCATTCTGTGTCTTGTCAAGCACAGTTTAGCCTCTACTGTTTTGCAACCCTAGCAGCATGTAACTTGTATTCACTCTTGTTTATGTTCAGTAAACTAAACTTTATTTCTTTTCATAGATTCTGCTGTGTTGAAGGCGTCTGGTAAATCAAACGGTCCCCCAGTGGTTGGTGCTCATTTAACATCTTTGGCTTTACCTGGCAAGCCTGAAAGTGTTGTGTCTCTCACAAGTCAGTGCAGCTACAGTAGCACCATTGTTCATGTTGGAGACAAAAAAACACAACCTGAATTAGGTATGATTTTTGCTAATAAATTTTCTCCAAAATGGTGATTGCTAGCAAGTTTAAACTTCAGACATGTAAACAGCTGTTAGCGTCTGCTTGTGACTTACATTTTCTTACAGCTAAAACGTTCCTATGGAAATGGAATAAATAGGGACAGAATTTGTATCTTAAACTTACGGCAAAATTATTACAGAGTTGTAACAGTTTAAAAATGCATATACAGAGCTTTATTTTTCTTCACCTTGGTTTATTTCTTTCCTCCTATTTCTGTAGAAATGATAGAAGATGGTACAAGTGGAGCAGAACTCTTAGATGGCCAACTTCTTGTCCCTCCATCCAGCTCTGCACATGTAAATCAAGAAAAGGAGCCATTTAAAAAACTGGGACTTACAAAGGAAGTCCTTGCAGTGCATACGCAAAAAGAGGAGCAGAGCTTTTTGAATAAGTTTAAAGAAATCAAGAGATTTAATATTTTTCAATCCCACTGCAATTACTACTTACAAGATAAACCAAAAGGACGGCCTGGTGAACGTGGTATGTCAATAGTTTTTGTGATAAAACTTGCATTTATGTAGGAAGTAAATCCTGTGGAGAGGACACTTGCATTTTTAGCTGTATTGTGGGGCCACTGTGAATAGTGACGGTTACATGCTATTTTTAAAGTCCACAGAAAAGTTATTTCTGATAAGTCTTGCTTGAAGATTGAGAGTCGAATATAGCTTGTAATGTAATAACTGACTTTAGTAACTAGTGTTTTGAATTTTATCTGTTCTCTGTACTACTGTCATGCATCTACTTTCCAGGGACAAAAAACATGCTTTAGCATGTTTGTTTTACTTTACCTATGTTTGTATTCCCTTGCTTTGCTTTTCCTTCTGTCTTTCAGTCTCTTTTTTCAGTTTTGTGGTCTTTTCCTTTACATCCAGTTTCCCCTGTTCCACTATTGTATAATCAGTGAAACAATCTGATAATTGTTTGATTGTCTTTAAGTTAATAATGTTATCAGTGGGATGGAAATGGCATAGACTAGCCATAATAGTGAGATTGTTTTGTTTATTAGGACTAGGAACTCTGGATGGCATTTTCAGATGTGCTTGATACTTATCAGACTTTGTTCCAGTTTCAGTTCTCAGTTGACTTGCAACAGAAGTCAGGCACTGCTAAGCATTTTTTTGCAGATTCTTGTCTTTCATTTTTTATTTAAATAGTTATGCAGGTCCTTGATTTAGGAAAACCTGTTCTGGAACTCTTTAATCCCCTTGCATTCTTTATATTCAATAAATGTTCAGCCTACCTAAACAAGCTTTAGACAAACTAAGTTTGAGCAGCTTTTAGTGCCAGAAGATACTTTATGCATTTCCTCCTATCTGTATTCAGATAAACTCATAGCCTTCACCTAGGGAAGAGTCACTTTGTGCAGACTTCTCCTAAAATAAGGTTCTAAAGGTAGCATGCTTTTTTCCCCTCAGGAAATTATTTTATTTATATGTACTTTCTCTCCTGCTTTTTTTTTTTTACTTTTCTCCTTACCTTTTCAGTTATGGACCTGCATGACCGTAACTCTCTAGAAATGCTTTCTGTCTTGTCCCAGACTGCTTTCATTGTAATTGCTGGAGTAATTAAAACTTTTGCCCCTTTGGGAGCCCCAGTTTTGCAGCTTTGTGCTGTTTGGGTGATACACATTGGAGCCTGAACTGATCCACTGCTACTCTTTTTCTTCTGTGGTGTGTCAGCATAGTTTTCATTGCCTAGTTAGCTCAGCTCTTGTCTAGATGTAAAAGTGATTGTGATCCCTTCTCAGATGCTTCCATTTGGATAGGCTAACTCCAGAACTGTGGTTTTGAGCAACTTCTAAGGATGACATGGTGGAAGGGTTCCATCAGATTGCAAGTAGGATCTTTCCTGATATGGTTTGTTGTTTTTTTTTTCCAGGCAGTCGTGGACAAAGAAATGGCACTTCTGGAATGGATCAGCCTTGGAAGAAAAGTGGAAAGAACAGGAAATCAAAACGCATTAAACCACAAGAGTCTTCAGACAGTACAGCTTCGGGAACTAAATTCCCCCATCGGTTCCCTCTTCAAGGTTTAAATACTACTGCTTGGTCACCATCAGACACTTCACAAGCGAGCTATTCAGCGATGTCTTTCCCCACTGTTATGCCTGCATATCCACTTCCTGTTTTCCCAGCAGCAGGGACCGTACCACCAGCTCCTGAGACTTCACTCTCTGGTCTTAATCAGTTGCCAGACTCTGGAAATACTTGCCCTATGCAACCATCCCAGTTCTCTGCACCCCTCATGACACCTGTCGTAGCTCTTGTACTCCCCAACTACGTCTACCCAGAGGTGAACAGTAACTTACCTCAAACGCTTTACCACAGCCAACCCAACTTCCCTGCTCATTCCACTTTCTCTTCACAGACAGTATTTCCAACGCAGCCACCATTCACTGCACCCAGCCCTTTCCCACAACAGGCGTTCTTTCCAACAGAGCCATTCCATTATAATCCACCAGCAGAGAGTGAAAAGGTTCCTGTCACAGAGCCACGAAATGAGCCATCCCGTTCCTGCACTCCACAGTCAGTGGGTCCTCAAGACCAGGCTTCACCACCTCTGTTCCAGTCAAGGTGTAGTTCCCCTCTGAATCTTCTACAGTTAGAAGAAACTACAAAAACTGCTGAAAGTGGAGCTCCTGTGGGTTTACATGGAGCTTTAAGTGAGGAAGGAGCCATAGGCAAAATCATGACAACTGACAACTGTAGTAGGAAGGGATCCTTACCAGTAAGTATGCTGATGGGTTTGGGGATTATTTTTTTTCAAGTCTTCACATTCTTGAACATATCTGAAGTTGTTAATATGTAGAGATGCCTAAAATGGATCTTCCCCCACCCCTCCCAGTTTTCTTGTCTCTGCTACATTGTTTTCAATCCTTTCACTTGTGGGACCTGTTTTTTTAACGATAGACAGTAACTTGTCAATATAATGCCAGGAGATGGACTCACAATTGTAATTAATAAATTCAGACTTCAGCAGACTGAATAAAGCATGAAATCCAATCATTAGAAAAGTCTTAACCTTTAAAAATTGAAACCACCCAGTTGTTGTTTGTCTAAAGTTGCACTAGGAAGCTTGGAAATACATCCTGAAAGAGTTTCATTCCACTTTTTAAAATATGAATATGGATAAGCCATTGAAAAGTACTGAAATAGATTTAAAATAATACAAGCATTATTTTTAGCAAAAAGTTTTGGGTTAATGAATTTGTGTGGAGGGGGAAAACCATCTCAAAGTGGTCTGAAAGAAGCTGATTTTAAATAAAATCGTATCTTTGTTTACAAACAAGCAAAGTAAAGGAAAAATTAATTACTTCTTTCAGATAGTAACTTTTTTTTGTTTTGCTGTTTGGTAACTTTTTTATTTCCTGGCTCATTCAAATTTGACAAATCAGTTTAACAACCAACCTCATAGAAGCTTCAGGTGGAGTAATATGTCTGTAAATGTTTCTATGACAGATATATGTAGACTAATACTAGTGTTTTCTAAAGGCACTGCAGAGTATCTTGGTAAATGCAAGTCACTGATGGGATGGAGTTGCAATCTAAACCTTTTAGACTGGCTGCTTCCTCCCTCCTGTTCTTCTTGTGCTGTGGTTTGTAATTGGTCTTTGCATCTAATGGTGCAAGTAGAACTTGGGTTCGCTGCTGATAAAACAAAAGCGGGTATTGGAAGGGGTGGCTTTTACCTTTAGGCATATCTGAGATCTAAACTACTGTAAGTAGTCAGCAAAACACATTGTTAGTGTTGATGCTAGCAGCTGATCAGATGACTTTGTGCAGTGAGTCATGAGCATGTATCTACATTAGAAGTTATAAAGGAGGAGGAAGGAAAAACTTGTGAAAATGCTTGTTCCCTACAGTATGGTGAACTTTCAGGTCTCCATGTTAAACTTCCCTCCCTGGTTAGTTCGCAGGTAATTTATTTTATCTAATATTCTTGATATTGGTCCTTAAGGGGGATGAATGGAGGGAGAACAGAGGGAAACGGATTTTGTTATATCTATGTTTTTCTAGAGAAACTTCCAAATTTGATTGATACAGTGTAACAGCTTGTCGTATTGTGTTGTTACATGCTTGTTATCTCATGATCTTGAGAACAAATACATTTGGTTTTCATTTAAAAGAAAAAATCTCTATCATGCTAGTTGTGCAAATGCCACTTACGGAGAAATTTTCAGGGATATATGCATCCAGTGCTATACTTGGACTAATGTATTCTGTGCACTACGTAACATCTCTGAAATCTTACCTCTGTAAGGACTTCTGACGTGTTGTGGTATAACAGTGCATGTGTGACAGTCTGTAACTTACAGTGTGCTCTGAGATGCCTCTGCTGGATTAAAAGAAGCTTGATAATAAAACTTAAAAGAACTTGCCAGCAAAATTGTTACTGTTGAATTTCCTCAAACTGTTAGTTCCTATTCTTTAGAAACCTCAAAACGTAACTTCCTCATCACTTACTGGAAAATGAGGACATTACAGGCATTTGTTCAGGATTGTGTTAAGGATAAAGCTAGTTCTTTTCATTATTATGTATTTTGCTAAGTTCTGACAACCTTAACTTCGAATGTTTAATCTTCAAACTGACTCACAGTGAGGTTCTGCTTATGTTAGAAATCAACATGGTTAATGCTGTTTCCCTTAAAAACATAAATTACCTTGCCTAGGAAGCTTGCATTTGAGAACACCTTCTTCCTTCTCAGCATGCACTGGGAGTAGTAACAGTGATGGACTGTTGATGCAGATGTCCTTAAGGTAGATTATATTAAGAGCAGGTGCTAGTATGTCTTAGGTGGCTTGGGCAAATAATGACTTGTCCAGGGCTGTCAAAATTGAATAGCAGATGGCTTCCCTACTTCCTCACTAAACGATATATATGTATTTTTAAGAGAAAATTAATTGATATTTCAGTTTTACTTGAAGGACCACTTGTCTGCCTATCAGTCCACTTCATTATTCCTCAGCTGGTCTTCGCATTGGTTGTTATTGGTGGTTGTCTGTCTTTGTATAACTGTGTAAATGTATTAGAATATCAAGTGAAATGGATTAATACTAAATGTAAATGATTAGTGATGAAATAGCCTTGTGGTTTGGGTTTGGTTTGTAATTTTATTTTTCCCCTCTCCCCTCTTACCACTAGGCTGAATCTCCAATGGATGCTCAAAATAGTGACGCACTCTCCATGTCTAGTGTTCTCCTTGACATTTTACTTCAAGAAGATGCATGTTCAGGCACCGGTTCAGCTTCTTCAGGGAGTGGTGTATCTGCAGCTGCTGAGTCTCTGGGGTCTGGATCCAATGGCTGTGACATGTCAGGGAGCAGGACAGGTAACACTGGCAGCAAGTACTCTCTTAGCATTTTGGAAGAGTTGGAGCATGAGGTATTGCAAACACCTGTGGAACAAAAAGTGCTTTATGTAAAAATCTTTATTTTTCTTTAATCCTCATTACATAGTTTATTCTTTCTTTTTTTAATTACATAACATGAAACTTTTTCTACTGTGCTTGATTTATAGTATAGAACCTTTTTTAAGTGTGTAAAATAGGCATTAAGATATTATGTAGGTATGATAGAATAATGAAGAGAAAATGCTGTACTACTTGTTTCATTTCAGAGCTTTTAATTAAAGTAAGCTAATTATTCTGATGAAATTTAATGGAGACTTAGCTTGAGAATTTGAGTTTTAAAAATACCAACGCAGTTACTTAGGGGTGGAAGTTCCTTCTGCTTAAAAGAATGAAATAAAATCGTGGTGTATTTATACTTTCAGTTCACATTAATGTTCTCTGTTTTCAAAAGCATTCAGATAATCTATGTATTTGACAACTTATAACAAAACTTTACATTTCTTTTTAAAGGTAGTAGTGAAACTAGTCATACCAGCAAGTACTTTGGGAGTATTGATTCCTCAGAAAATCATCATAAAACCAAAATGAAGGCAGAAATGGAAGAAAGTGAGCACTTCATTAAATATGTCCTTCAGGATCCTATATGGCTTTTGATGGCAAACACAGATGACACAGTTATGATGACTTACCAGATACCTTCACGGTAATTCCTGTGTTGTAGTCCCATGTTGTGTATATGTTGGGGGGAGCAGGGTGTACAGAAGGAAAGATGCATATTAATCTCTATCTCAATAGAAGTAAATTGGTTTTAATGTTTAGCTCAGCGTCAAGAAAAATTCTTCCTTTCTTTATCTTTTGTATACTACCCAAGAAGTTCTCAAAAAGTAAAAATTATTTGATTAGGTTTATCTGTACTTTTAGATCAATTACCTGAGTTGAAATTATCTGTGTATATTTTTTTTTGAAGTGGTTTTGTAGTTACTGATTTGTCACCATCGGCTTAGAATCCTTGCATTATGATTAATAGATCCTGGCAAGTAGACTTAGATCTAACGATCTGTACCATGGAAAGTCTCTACTCCCTGGCTGTCGTTCTTGAGATGCTACATTCAGTGGCACACTGCTTTCTCTGCCTGTTGGTTTTTCCTGGGGTTGTTAACCTCCACATGTTCATTCTTGTCCATAAATTCCCATTCGAATAGGACAAGGAAGCAGAAGGTGAAATTGTAAGGCTTCTAATAAAAAAAAAAACTTATTTACAAAAAAGAAAAAAATTTCTCTGCTTCAGTAGCAAAGAGCAGATACAGGGGGAAGGAAGGTGACAAGTCTAAGTCTACAGACTTTTTTTTAATATTGTTTATATTTCTTGGGAGCAGTGAATGGTATTTTGAAAGGAATAGGAAGTGTCAGTAAAGACCAACCTTTTGAAAGGGAAGGAAAACAAGCTTTCAAAATACAGAAGCACAGGGATGATGGTGGGGAAAAATAGAGAACACATTGCAAGAACTTCATGCTTTTCCCCTATATTTAAAAATACCTTGGCATTTCTCAGTTTTTGTAGCCTGAAGGGTTGACATCTGTAGATGAGAATTCCAGTAGACTGTAAGAGTAGCAAAGCCTGCCAAAGAGACCACAGTATAAAACAGGATATTGTGATGATAAGAGTTAAGCTCACTGACAGAGCATGATGCCTAAGAAAAGTGTAAAGCCAGCCTGGTTTTAGTTACACTGTAAGGAACAGAAATAGTACTGGGTTTCTTGGAACTTGCTTGCTATTGTCATCCTTTATAGAGGTATACCGCTTGTAAATTGTGGTGCGGGTTTTTCTTTAAGTTTTCTTAAGTGAATCAAGGTGGAACATTATGGGGAAGAGAGAACTTTGGCTGCTGAAATAGAGCAGTGTTTTCTAAATCTCCCCCTCTGTCCTACAGTTTAATCCATGCCTGATGACCTTCCTAAACGTATCTTGCTGCTTCTGCTTTAGTATCTCGTATGTGCATCCAGCATCTGTTTTGGGTTCTCCTTCCAGTGAAGGAGAGCTTGGAACTTACGGTAGCAGCAGCAGAGGGAAACTGCAGTTCTTGGTGGTTTTGCCAGTGGTGCTGCCTGAATAGCTCTAACAAAAATGTTCCCACTGATGGGATTTGAAGACAATGAGCCAGCAGAGATGCTTTGACATTGTCTGCAAATGCAGAAAGCTGCTGAAATAACCACGCTTAACTTTCTTCCAAAATAAGATTTGTAAACTTAACATTCCAGAACAAAAATAGTCTTCAAAAATATTAGTATTTGACTGTGTAACCTTATATAGGCATAAAGGCCAGAAACTGTTGATGCTCAGTTTCTAAATACATTTTATTTTAGAGATTTGGAAACCGTTTTAAAAGAAGATAAGCAAAAATTAAAGCAAATGCAGAAACTACAGCCAAAGTTTACAGAAGAACAAAAAAGAGAGCTTATTGAAGTTCATCCATGGATCCAGCAGGGTGGACTACCAAAAACCGTTGCTAATTCTGTAAGTTTAAATGCATTAGTTACTTTCGCATGTATAACAATGCTTGAATTATTGGCTGCCTACCTATGTTACTCTTCCATCCCCGTTGCTATGAAAGCTTGGTCAATTATGCAGAGAAAAAATCAATTCAGACTTCCATGCAGTGGTTTCTGGTGTGATTTAATTTACCATAAGTCTTATTTTCAATGAGAAAATCAAAGCAATTGTGAATACAGTATAAGAAATTTCCTTCCTGTTTCTAAATTTCTGTGTATGTGTTTGAAATCATTTATCAACACAGCTAGAAACCTCACTACATAAAAACTTGTATTTTTTGTGCAGAAACTCATGCCCATTGCATTCTAGGAGGTACAAAATTAATGGGAGTACACTGTATTTTTTTCTGTCAGACTTCTCACTATCATCTCTTGCCTTGATTCTACAAGTGGATTAATGACAAAACCCCACAACCCACAAAAACCAGAAACAAAAAACCCCACCCGCCAACCAAAACCATGTTGTTTGTGTATCTTACTCATTCACATACAAATACTTGATTGCATTCTTTTCCCTAAGCTGTCCATCATTTGTAGCATTTTTGCGTGTAAATGATCAAACTCAGAGGCTCTCTTTGCACATGAGTATTTAAAGAGTCAGTGTAACAGAGTTTCGGTGGAATCCTAATCCTGATGCTAATGTTACTGCAATGTTAATACCATAGCATCCAACTTGTAAGTGTACAGTTGCTCTAGTGTCTTAAGCACTGCAACTGACATGAACGTATTACTGCAGGGCTAGCAATCAAATGGAGGAAAAGGTGATTGGAAGTGCATGTAAAATGTCAGCATTATAAATGATCTATGACATAAGTGCTTCCAGTAGAGTTCTCAGGTACTTGCATTGATTTATTACATGTTATAAAAGGATTGTGTGGGGGAAGGTTGGGGAGTGGAATATATTTGGTAGTCACAACACAAAGGTAAAGGTTCCTTTGGAATCCGGAATTGCATGTAAATAGACTGTTGTTTGGAAAAGCTTTTTTGTTTTTTATTTTTCTTTGACTTATGAGTGTTTTTATAATTTTCTTTTTTAGGAATGTATTTTTTGTGAGGACAATATACAGAGCAATTTTTATACATCGTATGATGAAGAAATCCATGAAATGGACCTTAATGAAATGATTGAAGACAGCGGGGAAAACAACTTGGTTTCCTTGAGTCAAGTCAGTGAAGAACAAACATAGTCTTTGAGCCTGTTGTTTTCAAAGCTGCTTCAAAACTACAGTTATCCATAAAGATTTTAATCTTGTATCCAGCAAGATGAATCCAGTTCATAAAAAAATGTGTTTTTCTTGCTCTAGAAGAGTCATTTGTGAATGAATCTCTTTTTAAATGGTGGCAATCTCTTCCCAGTAAGGACGTTGTTAAAGATGGTATAGCTTTTCTTTAAAAAAAGAAAGACTCATATTTTGCACTTATGCCTCAAGTATTTCTTTATGAACTATGGAAAATTTCATTGCCTGCTGTTTTTTGTAGAGTGGGTTAATGAGTACTGAAAGTCCCCTTACATAAATATGGTTCTTCAAATCTCCTTTTGGTAATGATTCAGCATTATAAATTGTTCTAGCCATTTTGCGTAGTGGCTCTTCAGCATTGTTCTTAATATTTGAAGTGGTCCGGCAGAGTAGAAGAAATAACCTTCAGGCAAATCAACTCACACTTGCCCTTCTCATAGCAGCTGATCCCATCCTCTTTGTTTCCTATAGTTTTGAATGTAGGAACCTTTTTTGTCTAAGAGAAATGTTGAACTAATTTTGTAAGATGGTCTTGGGTTAAAATACTTCTGTGAATGTGTCGGCAAGTATAGATGAGTGCTGACAACTTTGTTGCCTCTTATTTAAATGAACATTGCAATACTGTGAACCGTTTATTACCTGAAGCATCATTTCTGAGAACTTACACACAAGAAATCTTTATGCTTAAAGATTTTATAAACTAAGACTACAGAGGAGACTGCATATGCCCCAGTGACTGTTAGACAAAGCTTGGTATGACTTTAACCTTTATTTCTGATTTGTTTTGTCAAGAGGTTGGCCATCAGTTTTTTCCCATGCGGCTAAACAAACATCAAACTTGTATGTGGCAAGAGAGGATTAGAACATTTCTTGCCATTTGAGGATAGTTCTTATAAAAAAAGAATTTTGAGAATAGTGTTCACTTTCACTATATTTGAATTGCATAATCTAAAACTTAGTGCGGCTGGAATCCTTTGCTGTCAAGGATTTAATTTTAATGCCTCTGAGATTGTATTGACTTGAATATGTGTACTTATGTTCTTGTGCTGTTTATGCGTGTTGGATGTGGGAAAAGAACACAAAAGAGCCACTCTAATATATTGGTTAGCTAAAGGACATTTAGGTGCAGTATTGCTAGGTGTCAGCTGTAGGTCTCGGGGTAAAAAACAGAAATTCAATTAATTTTGATACATTTGTCTTAATATATTTTTCTTGGAAAGCATTTCCTTTATTAGGACAACATTTTTATTCACGGAAATGTAGAGTTATTTTCATTCTATAAAAGTATTTCTCCCTCCATACAAAGAGGATGAAGCTAGATCTGACATCACCAAAAACATGCAGAAGTGACTGGTATTTGCATAGTAGAATAAAAAATTTGTGTGAAGCAATTAATTACTAATTGGACAGTGTCATGAGGAAATTTGCATTGAAGACAGGTTCTGCAGGTAGCAGAGAATGTGAACTTGTGAAACAAGTAGAATCACAATTTAAAAAGTATCTGAAATGTAGTGTGAAGCACTACCCAGCAAGATCTGATTCCTGTCTTTAATAGTTTAGCAAGGTCAAATTTATATATGTAAATATAAACTGAATGAGAAATTTTAAGATGTTGGTGTTGAAGTCCATGTATTAAGTGTTTTAATCATAACTTGAACAGTGCAGCTATACCAACATATTAAATATATTCCATTTTTACATGTAAACACAAATAGTTTTAATTGGACCAGGGTTTGGGAAAAATAAAAGCTTTATGTAAAAGGAGTGCATCATAATTATACAAATTATTTTCAGGGACTTCTCAACCACTTTGAACTTTTTTGCTTTAGCATGCTTTTTTATTTTTTTTTATTTTTAATGACCATCTTGTAACCATAACTTAGTGAAAGGAAGAGAAAAGTATATTTAGAGCATTTTGTGGATGTGCTTACTTACGGACTTAATCTTGCATCCTTAAAGTGTTTGCATTTACAGGGTGGTATTAAAATATTTTCCTGTAACTTTAAATCTACATGCCTCCATTTATAGATAAGATTCTGAAGCTGTAATTTTTCCAAACTGTTGTAAGATGATTTATTTGTGATGACACTTTGTCAACATGTCAACGATGTTTTCTGTACACTGTGCAATATATTTTGGTTTTGCCACTTGTGACTAATTTTTATGACTTTGCTTTTTAGAAAACTGGTAAATAAAACAGATATATTTTTAGTTGCCTTTTTATTCCTTGAGCCTTCTACTCCATGCAAGAAGCAAAAATATATTCAGTACTGATAGTATGTGAACTGGTATTTCAAACTGAAGAACTTGCAAGCTATGAAGTTAGTTGTGGCTTACTGTCCTGAAGTAAAATTGTTGCCAGCTGGTCTGACCTGTAAGTTTGGTGGTCAAATGGAAGGCTGCATCTTTTTTATTTTTAACTAGTTGTTCTGAAAAGATGTACAAATTTACTGGTTGGAAGAGCATATTCAGATGGGTTCTCTGTGTTTGTTGTTCAAAACCACCAGAAGACACAATGTCCTTTTTGCCTTTTTTTAATGTCAGCTATGGATACTTTTTCTCCTGCAGCTGTCTGTGGTTTTATACTGGTAGCTTAGAGGTTGAGAATTCCAGTTATGCCTCTTGAATTTGCTTTGTATGGTGATTATTAGTCTTGTGTCATGGTGTGAAGTGTTGTCTCTTTTGAAGATTGCTGAAACTCTTCAAGCTAGTGTACTTTCCTGTTGAATTTCTTGTTTTACACTGTGATGAGTGGAGAGAGTGGGGAGGCTTGAAGATTTCTGTTTTCTCACTTTGAGCAGTGGTGTAGTTTAGTGGGTGTGGGATGCTGCTTTGGACAGCCCCTCCAGTTCAGGAGGTACTCAGGTTATGAGACCCTCATTAGGTCTCTTTTTTTCTTTCCCCATGACAGTGTTTTGAGGGGTTTATGGTTTTGTTTGTTTTTGGTTTTTTTTTTTAACAGAACAAGTTAGTGCAAACCCTACTTTGGTCATGAGAGACTCAGATGTTTGAGAGCTGCAAAATCAAGGTGTTTCTGGACCACAAAACAGTTCACCACACAGGTGAATTGCCTTCACACCAAGGGTAGAATTGTAGTGTTTGGTACTCTGTTGCCGAGACATGCATTTTAAAGCATGCTTGTTCAATACATCATCCAACTCCCTTTGAAGTCTTCTGAATTGACCCTAAATACATGAGCAGTTCTGTATATGTGAAGTCTGAAAACACTTTTGTCCTAATAGCACCTTGGTTCCTTGCTTAGCAAAACATGCAGAGGAGGGATGTATTGTTGAAGCAGTTTACAGGACTAAAGCTCTGAGTATCATGCACGTGTGCAGGGTACGTGGCAACACAGTAGGGAAGGTATTGTGCTACAATTTGGATGTAAGTTTTAATAGTTGATCTATAATGCTGGGAGAACTGAAGTGCTGCCGAGGCAATAAATTACTAGCTAATGTTTCAGTTATTTCTGCTTCTGGTAATTGTTTTGCAATCATAAATGTAATAAGAGCAAGAGTTAAATGTGGCTTCAGGTATTCATGTACTCCTCCTTGGTGATGGGCCTTCTGTCAGCACTCAAAGATAATGGCTTGCTTTACACTGCAGAACTGTTGGGAACAGTCTGTCAGAGACTTTCTCCCACCTCAGTAGCCCCTAGGTGTCACTGGTGTCCTGTGATTATGTTTGGTAGTTTTGCCACCCCTGTTTTTCCTCTTACGAGCTTCTTGTATTTTGGGGCTATTGTGTTGCTATGACAATATTTGATGTAAAGGGAAAGATCTGTGGCTTGCATTTCAAATAAGATGATGAGAAAATTAATAATGAAGAGCTGTTGGCCCAATGATAGTGAATGTGAATGTAAACTTTCCGCTTGGAAAGGGGAAGCGGATGACTGAAAAGTATCAGATTTTAGTCCATTTAACAGCTGTCATAAATTTGGAGGAAAAAAAAATTCTCTCCTTACTTGAGAATTAAGATCCTTGATCTTTTATCTCTATAGCAAGGGTGGAAAGAACCTAATGCATCGATAAACCTCTGACTCAAAGAACATGGTGAAATGAGTTGCGTGCTTCTGGCAAAGTGACAAACAGATGACTTAAAAGGAGAATAACGTTTGTAGGTGTAATTTCCAGAAATTCCAGTGTTTAGTAGCTCACAAGTGGCTAGGAGCTTGAGAAAATATATTTGGTCTATTGAATGAGGTAATGAACAGCTCATCAGGTCCTTTTTCTTGGGGTCTGTGGAAGAGGACAGTATTTTTACTATACTCCTTGTGTACCATCCCTAACTTTGCAAACCAGTGTGTTTCACTGGTGCAATTTAAACAAAAAACAAGACCAGACCAAAACAACAACAACAAAACAAAACAAAAACCCTGCAAACCCCAACTTCTGCCAGGCTTTGTAAGTGGAGAAGTAGTGTAAGGCTGGGTAGAAACTGGGACAACTGAACTCCTAATCATGGGTATTTCTCTTGGCACCTGCTGAAAATCTGAGGTACATCAGCTGCCATGTGCAGTAGCAGTGGGTGTGTGATGGGGTCTCATTCTACAGTATTTCTGGCTCTGGATCATATCTAGTAGTTGCAGACAAAAAGAAGCTGCTGTGGTAGCACATGAATGCTGTTTAGCCTTAGTGGACAATATGGAAGTATGAAAACACTTGCTATTCACTAGTAAAGAAAATGCTTTTTAGCTGAAGAACACATTATGAAAGAGGTCCGATGTCCTGAGGCACTCTGAAAGGAGCAGTTCAGGTGGCAGGCCCTTTGCTTCTGGTGTTACTCACAGGACATGTGTTTACACCTTTAAAAACAAAAAAACCGCCCACCAACCCCTAAAAACAAAACCCCAACACAACAACAAAAAACCTAACTCAAAAAAACCCCCCAACCTGTTGTCAGCACTGCATTAACCAAGATGAGCAGGTGCTGTGGCATAACTGTGATGCATTTCCAGTGGTGGGTACAATCATTTCTGTGTAATACAGAATGAGGAAATGAGTTATGAGACAGTTCTTAAGCACCTGCTGTGGCTGGGGTAGATGGCTTGGTGGGGGAGCTGTTACGCCATCAGCCTTAGAGGCCCATAGTGGTTTGCACGTCATTTGTTTTAACTACATGGAAGGAGACAAATATAAGGATGGGTTAAAACTTCCTGGTATTCTAGGATTTATCAAGGCGTACTTCTCTCTCCATGGTCTGTGTATTAATACAGTAAGAATACAGTGAATTTATTACCCTCTTTTAATTGTTATAATAGTCTAAAAACAAACCACTTGTGTTGCTGTTGCGCTGTCAACTTCAAATATTCTACTTCTGTCTAAACGTATTGGCTGTATTTGGGTTTTTTTAATGTATTTGGCTATCGTTTGTCTAACGTAAGGTCTACTGCTTCTCTTCTGTGTCACCAGCTGACTCCCTTGGAAATCTCCTATGGCCCTTTTTGAACAGGGGAAACAAAAGAAACCAGAAAACCCAGGAACCCAGTCATGGAAGTGCTGGATAAATTCAGCAAATGCATTTCTCTAGTTGGCTTTAATTTTTAATTATTTTGGCTGCAGGAAGCAGAAGAAGGGTTGGGTGGCCTGTGCTTACCTCTGCTCCAATTTATACAAGTGCTGGGACTGGAGTGGCTCAGTTCTGCAGAGCCCTAGCAAGACAGACTCAGTTCTTTCAACTTCCCAGGTAAAAGCCATGTGGGTTATACAGAGGCACTTACACTAATGATTTAATCTGAATCATCCCTCTGTTCTGTATGCTGTGACTTGTGCTCCTGCTTCAGCTCCCCAGCTTTTAAGTGCAGTTTTGTTGGGAGCATATATGAAATTACTGGAGCATATAAAGGCTGAAGCTGGTACATAAATAGGGCTCAGTGCTTTTCTTGTGCTTGTGTTAATAAACTTCTCCCACCTTCCCTAAATTTCAGTTTGAATTTTGAATACTGTCAAATCTTGTTTTTCTATATTTTTGGAAACCGTTTTTTCATCGTTCAGTTGAATTTCTAAATTTAGTTAAACCAGAGGTTTATGATGAAAACCATTCGTTAGATTGCAGACCAACTTCTTTGTGCTAAGCCATTAGGAGAGGCGATAGCTGCAATGCAGAGGTACTGTTGCTTCTAGAGTCCAAAAGTACTTAGTCTCTGCACCAATACAGAATTCTAAGAAAAAGTAACATTTTATTTTTCTCTTGCAGCAACAGAACGTGTAATTTACTATACCAACCAGTATATTTTAGTATCAGATGATATTTAAGTGAACTTTATTTTACTCTTTTATTGCGCAGTGTAATAGCTATCTGCTAGAATTGTTTCTCTTCCCATTTAGGCTAAATGAGGTTTTAATTTGCTAACAAAAAAAAAAAAAAAACAAACCACCCTCTCTCCAGGAAAATAATGGAGTTGAAGAAAAATATGCGTCAGCATCAGAGCATGGAAAATCAAGGAATGACCCGAAACCACTCTGGCTGCAGGATGATCTCCAGAGTAGCGTGGAAGGGTCGATAACAACCCCAGCCCTTAAACTGAGCTCTGCAAGCTCATGGGCTGCTCTGCCTGTGCCTTCAGGCCCTCCTACAGAGACTCAGTTACCAGCCTGGGGCCCAAAGCAGTGTCTTAAGTATTGCAATTTGTGCATTTAAAAAAAGCATATGGTGTGACACCATGCAGAAAGAAGTGACAATGTGAAGAATGTGGCCATCGGGAGTTATTTCCAGTGTCTATATGCAGTTGTCTCTACAAGCCCCTCCTTTTTCGTGTCCTGAAGAGCTGCTGCCTGCCTGTGAATAGTGAAGACTTTGTCCCAGCTGCTCTGTGCAGGGCTGGAGGGAAGGGGAGGATGGGGAGGAGTGCCTTCTGTTCAGATCTGATTTCCAGGAAGATGCATACCTCATTCTAAACTCCACCTCCCTACCCGCTTCTGAAGGCTGGAAGGCTTTTGTTTGGTGTTTTTTGCCTTGAAGTTGTCCCCCGCTCCTCCTTCAGAGACAACTCCAAATATAAACAGATATATTTTAGAATGGTGTTGAAATTTGTAACTGCTGAAATCACATGGCAGCAATGAAGGGTTCCCACATAACGTGAAGAACTAGAAATTCTTCTTCCATTGTCTTTAGTTTTGCATATACGAAAGGTGGTTACAGAACTACTGCGAATGGAGGCTCCGAAAGCTTTGGATGTACTCAGGCAGTATATTTAATACTCTTTTAATAATAATTATCTCATGTTACATAAGCAGTGAATTTAAATGAGATCAACTATAAAGAACTGATTATGAAAGCTCTTTACACATAGCACTGTTTTATTACTCCTACCAGTCCACCTAAGGTCCTTTCCTTGTATGTACTCTGCCATTATGAGGTGATGCTTAAGTCTTAAATTTAAGGAATAGAATTTTCAGGGATTTCTGTGTTGGATTTTTGAGGAAAATCTGTTTGGTTTTTTTTCTTTCTTTTTTTAAAAGTTTGTCTGATAGACTATTAGCTACAGATTAGCAAAATAAAGGTGCCTATATCCCAATCTGAGCGAACCGTTTGTAGTCCTAAATCAATTTCACAGCAGAAAGGGTGAACCAGACTGCATACTGTCAATGGTTTTACAGATTTCACTTACTGGCAGAATTAGTTTGATGAGGTGATATATGACTGCCTTTGTCACCTTATTTAGTGTTCATAGGCCTGTGAAGTTTATAGTCTTAACTTCTACTCATTACGCTGACAACAGTGCTTTACAGGTAGAGTCTTTCTTGACTGTATTTGACAAGATCAAAGGGTCCAAATGCTCAGGAAGTTGTTGAACAGTGATGCTGCCTACAGTGCCTTTTGAGGGGACAAACTGAAGTAATGGAGAAGAACGCCAGGATATCTTGGCCAGGATAATGTAAATCCTCCTGCGTCTGAATGAGCCAGCAGTAATGAGGCCCAGGAGACTCAGCAGCATGATCTAATGTGTTTTAAGTGTCTATAAATGGAGTTGGTATTTATCACCTAGTTGATTTATACAGTTTAACTTGCTTATTCAAGCATTTCCAGAGAAGACACTTAAAACTTTCAGATACAAAATTTGTTTTTTAATTAAGAGGAGGGTGTGAGAGAGAGAAATCAGTGTTATTTGTTCTGTAGGAGTCTTCCCAGGAGCATGGATGCTAACAGCCTTCCCCAAACTTCACATGCTTTATCAACACACGTAGTACTGACTTGAAGCTGACTGCCAAAATTTACTGTAAATTGCTGTAATTAAATGTATCCACAGCCTTCCAAGCATTGTGCGTTGCCATACCTCTAAGCCTATTAGATAAGACTAGGGTTGAACTGTGACACCTGGGCTATATATAGAAGGTGACAGTTTGCTGCTCTGGAAACATTTGGGTTGTTGCACTCTGGTTTGTGACATCCGTGAAAGAATTGGAGGAAGAAGATAACAACGCAGTTCCAAAGGGCACTGCCTCTTCTTTGAAATCACTTAACATTACCTTTTTAAAAATAGTTTTATCAATGGCAAAACACAATTTTATCTTTCTCTGCATGAGATGTAGTGATTCCTTGTCAGAGAGAATTTGAGAAAGAGATGAAGATCTCTTCTGAGTCATATGGATATTTGGACCTTTAGGAACAGTGTAGTTGGATGGAGATGGGGAGTTGTTAAAACACAAGACACAAGGAAGGCATAGGGTTAAATCTGTGTTGCCTCCATGACCTGTGACCATAACAAATGAGAAAGTTGTGAAAACAGGGAAGGCTGGAATTGCCCTGTGTCTAGACAAAAAGAAGAAAAAAAATTGAGGAGGAGAGAGAAAAGCAATGTTTAGAGCTTTTGGCAAAAGAAGGTACAGCTGCAAAACACAGCCCATGAAGGGCTGTGTTCACCTGGCTTCTCTGCTAAGCTACACTCCCAAATTGTCAGAGTCTCTGTACAGATCTGAACTTTAAGGTAACATTTAGAAACTGAGTAAAATCAAAATTACGTGTCCAGATGCTTCAGGTTTTGATGTCTTTGAAAACCAAACCCCAGATAAGTAACTGGTCTACTTGAATCAGTCTATGGCTTTATTCAGAGCAACGTATAAAAAACCTTTGTCTAAACAGTTTAATATTAATGTTCTCTAAAAACAAAACCAGTAAGTACAAAACATGTAAAAAATTATACTCTTTTGTTTCAGGGGAAGGACAGGAAGTGGAAGCCCTTCCGCTTTTGAAGGTGTGTGTTTTGTATTTCTCGCTGCTCAGATGCCATGGTTACAAGCACTACAGAAAACAAACCCGTGGTACCAGGTAGGCTCCCCCACTATTTTCCAGCAGTCCTGATTTCTCTGCCCATTAGTAGGATTCTAACAGGAAATAGAGTGAGGCTGAATGCTGGTGAGCTTCAGCAACAGAAAGGACAAGATGTCAAAATCTTCTCATTTGGGCTAGAGAGCTGAATCCTCCCCACCGTGTTGTAGGATTCTGCTGCATTTCTAGGGGGAATGTACTATGAGCAACAGTTTTGTTTTGGCTTGTGTGTATATGCTGTATTGTAAAAGTAACTAACAGAAGGATGGCCAGACTAAAGAGTCCACCTGTATATGTATACAAGATTTAAAAGTACTTGGCACGGTATCTGACATATTCAAGGAGGGAGGTAATACTTGAGAATTCCCTTGGTATTGACAGCACTGCAGGGACCCATTTTCCCAAAGCAGGCAGGCAGCATGCTTGGAAGCATGCTATTTGGGAGCAAAAAGGGCAGAAGAAAAAACCCACAACCAAACCGAGCAATGCTTGAATATGTGTAACTTCTCTTTCCTAATCTACTTATTTTACATGACAGCGATTATGTTTGTTTGCATATTTCATTTCCCATCTGGCCTATGTCATTTACATCTACTAATTTTACATGCATGTGTGTGGCTGAGTCAGAGTGGTCATTGCTAGGCTGGCCAAGGAGAACTTGTCTCTGAAGTAAGTCCCATCCAACCCTAAATACAAGACCTGTTTGGGTGACCAAACAAAGAAAGAAGATAGAGCATATGCATCTGTCATTTGCCCTAGATAGCAAGTGTTGATGTATTTATACAAAGCCTTAGAGTTTCACCCAATACTTCAGTCTCATAATATTTTAGTCATAGGAGATTTCAGAACATAAATTTTGAGGAGGCTATTTTCAGCTGAATTGGCCAGCTAGGCAATAAAAACCCCACGTTGAGACACGTGTGACCTGTTTTTCATTAATGTAATTCTGGAATTAAATTGAAACTGCATGAATCGAGAATGGAGGGAGGAGTGTCCAGCAGTAGAATCTATCCTAGGAAATGGAGAAGCCTTTGCTTGCTTTGAGTGTACTTACTTGAATTTAATATGTAATACAAATTAAAGCATGGGAAACCATTGGCTATGTTCCTGAGACTGACAGCAAGAGCCTTGATTTCAGGGAAGACCTGACAATTCTGAGAGATGAGGAAATGCGCTGGCCTTATAGATGAATTCTCTTTCTTAGTCTAAATAAAAGTTTTCACTCTACTTCCTTTCCCTTTTTTCTCTTGCAAATAAGAAAGCTTTTTCATCACCTCCTTCACAACATTTCTCCCCTTGTATCTGTGCTATAAAATGATTAATTGTAATAGCTGTAAGTTGGTGTGTAACTGTATAAAAACCACAAAAGACACAGGCAAATTGTTGGCAAATTCTCTTTTTATGTCCTCTTTCCTCCACAAAAAGACCCTGAGACAATACCTTTCCCTCCTTTGTGAAGCCTTGCTAGACCATACAAGAGCAAAATGTTATTGGTTGTCATTATAACAACTGGCACATCAGTATAATAATACTTTCGTTGCATCTTTTAATCTTAACACCTTGGGATTTTTTTTTTTAAAAGCAAGCAGATAGCTATTACTACTTGTCTCCCCTGGAAGTGCAGCCAATAGATGTTCTAGCAAAAAGCTGAGAGGTAAGAATCTGACTGGTGGGGGTTTGGGAGGGTTTTTTTTGTTTGTTATTAGTGGTTCAGGGAGTAGATTATAATTTCACGAATAGAGGAGTGGTACTTCTGGGAACGGAGGTGGGAGCAGACTCCTAAGTAGGCACAGGCCATCAGGATTTTGGGGTTTTGCTTTGTATTTTGAAGACTCCCTTTGTCACTGGATTTTTCTAGCCTTGGAGCAATGCTTTGGTTCAGCGTTGGCTGAAAGGATGTGAATCATTTTTCCTGCTTCCTGCAGCAATTGAAACTGCAGTCCCGTTGTTACCGAGTCACCCTGCCTGGCTGTGCTCTGTAGTTGCTAGCGTGGTCACAGCTAAGGAGCCAAGTGCTGCTGATAACACACTGCAGCAAAAAAAGCAGCTGCATAGACCTGTTGGTTGGCTTGGTTGTCCCTGTTGTCTGTATGATGGTGCTGCTCTGGGCAGCTGCTTCCATGCATACTAACAGGGCACATAAGGTATGATGTGGGAGTAATTGTGCCCTTTGGGTTTTATAACCCTCTTTTTGAGACCAAGTACATTCAGGAGCTTTCCAAATTGTGTCACTTCATATAAAGCTTTCTGGGAACTACAGGACATCCTGGGCGCTCTGTACAGGCATCCCAAAGCTCCCAGGAGCACACTGTTGCTTGCTTGTAGGTTGCTATCTTGGACTTCTCTGGAAATTTGTGTTATTAAGAAACTGCTGGTTTAGTGGAGGGGTTAATGAATGGGAGGCCGGCAGCTGCTGTGACAGTAGCAGCCACTCAGTAGAGATTTACTCCAGAATCCTAGGTTTTGGTAAGAAACTGAGCATTCCCTCTGCCTGGATGAGGGGAGTCAATTATGCTTGTTTTCTGACCGGTTCATCTGCTCATGTGAAGGAGAGAAAGAACCTGGACCAGACTCAGATGTGTGTAATGTAGTCTCGGACTCCTGGTACTCTGCAGGCAGCTGCTGCGGGTCTGCTGATCGGCAAAGGAATCTGTGTATGTTGTTTTGGAAGGGGGCAATGTGTAGGTAGATACCACCTGTGTTGGGTGGGGATCAGCTGTCAGTAGTGAAGACACCTTTGTTTTAAGAAGGCTGGTCATACACACCAACCAGCACTTGCAGGCCCAAAGGAGGCAAATTCGTTAGAGATTTGTGTGACTGAGGCATATGGGTGCTGTGAACAACCTCTCTGAGTTGGTGGAAAAGCTTGATAGGGCTGATAATGGAGTTGATGTCTCTTCTGTTGTCCCCCTGCCCCTGGAATCTGTGGAACACCAATTGCAAAGGCTGTTGCATGGTGACAGTAGAAGGGATTTTATTGTGATTTTGCTTAGCAAAGATTGGTTCTGGTGAACTCAGTTTAGGGAGAATGAAATTCTAAAGTTTTGCTAATGTATGTCTCAGGCACAAATGGTCCAAGCCCCAAAACACGGTGAGGCTTCCACAGGGACCACTGGAAGCTGAAAGCCATTTTGAAACACATAGCTGAGTGGATATGCAGGTTCCATGTGGTGCCCAGTGACTTCTCTTTCCCCTCAATGGGCACGTAATTTTAAGGATACTTTTAAAGAGTGTCTCTGTGGTGGTGATTTTAAATTAGGCTGCTTTACTTCGTACTTAAAAGGTCTAGGATCTTTGCAGAGTTCAGCTAAGGGAGACTGAATCTGGGCAATTCCTGAAGCTATCTGCAAACGTATGTTTGAAGATGCCCTAGGTCTGCACTTCCCCAGATACATAGAAAAACTACTCATCATGCTTTCAACCTATGTTTTAGCCTGAGATCAATGTGAAAACTAAAAAACCACAAATTGAGGTAATTTTATACTTAGGAAATCTTAGGCCAGAAGGGATCAGCTAATACAATTGCTTGCATGTTGTTGTTTTACTAAGTAGTTTTTGTTTGTAACCAAAGCAACTTGTATTTGCTTCTGGAAAGATGCTCTTTTTCACTTGACCTGATTACATTTAGAAGCAGCCATGTATTTGCTTTCTCTTGTGTCTAATTTCAATCTTTTTCCTTCTCATTTCAAACACCTTGGACCCACTATCTAGCTTTTGGCATTTAAGGCTCTGCTTTATTGGATTAAAAGACCTTTTGAACCCATGAGCAATATAACACATGTATAATATAACATATGCGGCATAACTAAATCACCCTCATTCATAATCTTATTTAACTAAATTAAGCTTAAAGTCTCTTGCTGTAAAGTGTATTTTCATGTTTGAATGCTTTCTGCACCAGCTTTGATTTTTTTGTTTTAACCTTCTTAAAATGCAGTGCAATAAATTGCACTTGCTGAAAACAATAATGAAATGCTAATGTACAGGGGGCTAAATATCCCGTGGAAGGAGAGAGACTTTTTTTTCCCCTTTTTCTTTAGCTCAGCTCATGCAGAACCCTGAGAGGCTTAAAGTGCACAATTTTGTGACACTATCCATATAGATAACTATGGACTCAGGAAATCTCTGTAATAAAGAATATAAATGCAACTTGGAACCAGGGATCTCATGCAAGAAAATGAAAATATGTCTCAGGAAGCAAAGGAAGGATAGGGTTCTGGTTAAGCCAGCCAGATTGGTTTGATCCTTGAGTTTTCCATGTGCTTCCTGTGTGATCTTGTTCAAACTATTGCACCTATCTGTGGAGCAAGATGATGTTCTCCTCCCGGGTCCCATCTGTACTGGCTTGTGTGTTTCCATGCTCCAAGTGAGCATGGCCCAAACCTTGGCTGGTGGGCCAAACTCAGCAGGGGACATGCTGTTTGGCCCAGCTGTTTTCATCAGTAGAGAGACAGAAGAGCTGCTTGGGCAAAAGTCTTGGTGTGTTCCAAAAGCTGAACACTGGAATTAACACCCCATGTGTCTGCACTCATATCCCTGCAGGGTGGAGGAGTAGTTAGGGCTGGAGACCTGCTTCTGTGTATGTGTGCGTGTGTGCACATAGCTGATGCTTGGAGGTGGGGCCATAAATTGGGAAATCCTAAAACTGAGCTCCAGCAGCTAGAGGGTCAGGTGTCAAGACTGGATGGCCCCTTGGGGATTTTATCTGTGGAGAGTTTACCATAAGGTGGCAAGTCCTCCCAGCTGACCAGGTCTAACGAGGAGTTTTCCTCTGCAACAGGTGTGAGTAACTGACATGCAAAGAGAGGGGAAAATGAGCCCTTCTTTCTATTATTCTTCAACTGCATATCAAACAGGAGTCCTCCTGTTAGTGTGCTGCTCCTCTCTCCTTTACAAGGCAGTGCACTGTCAGATCAGATAGTCTGTTTGTATTACTTTGGAATGGAAAAGAATAAAGGCAGTTTCTGTAAAGAAGGACTTGAAAAGGCTTCACTGTTTTTTCATCAGAGCTGCTGGAAACCTTCCTCCCCCCACGCTGCCCCTTCCCCAGTCCCAGCCCCAAAATGTTCACCTCTTCCTGCCTTTGTCAGGGAAGTGTCAGATTTTACACCTTTGCAGTAAGGTACAGAAATGCAAATGGAGAAATCCAGCAACACCTAATCAGAGGATGTAAACTTTCTGTGAACCTAATTTGTGGATTTAAAAAAAAAAAAAGCCTTATTGATAACACATTTCTAAAATGCTTTTGACACTTTTTAAAAAACTCCTATTAGGACTGCTTTGACCTGGCTTTTTCTTTTAATACAGGACTGAGAAGTGGCCAGGGGAGAGGCTTGTTATCCCTCGGCTGTGGCTCTTCCTAACCATCTCAGCTTTGGGAGAACAGCTGGCCAGGCAGGCCAGCAAGCTCACAGCCCCTCGGCATGCAGCAGCGATGTGATGTGCCCAGGTCTCCAGCTGTTGTGGCAGATGTGCAGGTTGCTGTGTGGGCCCACCAGCCTGCGAGGGTTATCCCAGGTGTGGGAAGTACAAAAGCACTTGCAGCAATATGCATAGGAATGGGAAAGGGAGCAGGTAAACAGGGAAGGCCAGCTTTAACTCTGATTCTCCAGGGCCAATACAGGAAAAATTAAGCAGCACATCTGCAGTGCTGCTTACCAGAGGTGACTCTGCTGCTACCCACCCCTCCCAGATCCACTGCTGAACCTAGGCTGGCACTTTTATGTTGACTTTTGGCTTTCATTCTGTCACTGAAGTGTCAGGATTTGCACTTGCTTTCACAGGAGAGTTAAAGAAGAGCCCTAACCCAGGGGTCTTTCATCTCATGGAAATGAAGCCAAGCTGAGCTATCTCCTGGTGTTCCTGCAGCAGCAGAGGGTTGAAGCAGCTGTGCTGGCCTAGGAATGGCCCTGGATGTCACACCTGAAGACAGCCAGCTCAGGCAAGTGTCTGCAGCCTAATGCTGCTGTATGTCTAAGTGCTGTTGTGAGCCACAGGCTGGGCTGTGGCTGCTGTTGTCACGTTAAGGAAACAGGCTGTGGCTTTATCTCCCTCTTGAGAGTACCTTACAGAAAAAGGAGCATTTTCTAGATGTTAAAAGCAAGAGGCTCTGTCTATGTTAATGCTGCTGTGTGTAAGGTGTGAACTGCCCTTGGTGATTGGCGAGGTGCTGTTATCTGGGCTAATTAAGCAGAAGAGAAGTGTCAAACCCTATGTGATACCCAAGGGAAAGAGCTTTACAAAAAAGTAAATCTGGTCTTGTGCTGGACCTAGAGGTGCAGGCTTAGTCCAGGAGGTCATCTTGTGTGTTGGGTGTTACTTTTAGTGCAAGTGTCCTGAGCTCCACTTTCATTTACACTTCAAAATACTAACCTCCCTCCCTAAAGAAGAAAGGTCACCACAGAAGATCTTACCTCCCTCTGCTGAGCTGGTTTTTGCCCTTCTCCCCCCAGTTCAAAGGGAATTTAACACAAAAGGGGGTAAGAACCACCAAACAAATCTGATGGCCATCTTTGAATAAGAACACCCACCTCAGGTAACTTAAAGAAAAATACAAAGGAGAGGTCTTGCCAGTATCTTAGTTTCCATTTTTATTATTCCATAGGGTTGTTAACAAAAGTTACACATCTAGTCCCTTTGTAGTTAGGTTGCTTCCTTTCTTGCTTGTTCTGTGTTTGGGAACTTCCATGTATTAAGGAACTTTACAATCCTTTTTGTTTTACTCTTTACAATGACAGCTCCCCAAAAGGTATTATCACAGCACAAATAACCTGGCATCTCCCAAAAGCAAGAACAGGGGAGGTGTCAAACCTCATGTACAAGACTGCTGAAGGTTACCACCCAGCCCCCTAGAAACACTTTTTAAAAATTATTTTAAAGAATACTTTCTAAATCCATTGCACACGCTATTTAACTTTGCATTCAAGTGTGCAAAAAAAACCTCAAAACAAACCCACTCCAAACAACCAAAACCCCTAACTACTGTGAAGTCATGCCCTAGGACAGGATTTGCCTAGCACTTCTGAAGTTAGAACTGCAGATGTGTGAGCACACCTTCAGATGGGAGATCAGGTAGAGTAGGTTTGAGACTGGCATCCAGATAAACTAGCCCAGAAATCTGTGGCCTAAGATCAACCCTAGACCAGCATGACCTTGCTCACTGTAATAACTTAAGTGTCTTTGGGTGTTAAACAAAAGAAACATTTGAATTCCAATACTTGAGCTAACAATGCTTAGTACAAGAATTAAGTGCTTAATTACCAGCATTGTTCCCACAACATATACATACTTTTGTTAACAATAGGGAACTGTATTTTTAAAGTAGTTAGAAGTGTATCACACTCTACAATACATGCAATCAGTTGTGAATTCAGTGTTTTTTATTAAAGCTTAAAAATAAAAAACATTTGACACCCTAATATACATAAAGTCATGATAAACTCAGATATGCTAAAAGCAAAATGTGCATAAAAACACTCATTTCTAAAAGGCACCCTGCCACCAATCTTTTAAATGTTCATCTAAATCCAATAGGTTTCTAGTTTTCCTTCACTGAAGGTGAGAGTCTAGGCTGCTACAGAGTACAGATGCTAACCACACCAACCCCTTTCAGGGATCTTTGCTACCACTAGAACACTTAAAACTGTGCATGCAGACTGATCTGAGCTTCTCATGGAATTAACCGTCATGATTTCAAATGCAGAAGGGCTTTTTCTTAAAAGGTAGTGATATTTTGGCCACTTAATTGGGCCAAGAGAAAGTGACAGGGTTATAAAATAACTGCTGCATATCCACCAAAGAGCTTTGCTACTAAAAGCCAACTCCCTCCTCCCCCCATCCCCTCATAAAAAACAACCCCTAAAGTTACAAAATGCCACACACACACGCACATACACACGGATGAAATGTTAACACATTTAGCTATTAGCCTGTCAGCGTCTGACAGCGTAAGAGTGCCATTGATGCAGTCCTAAAAGGCAGTGATGCCGGCCGCGCACAGGGGCGGGTGACCCCCGCGCTGCTCAGAGGGGAGCGTGGGCCTGGCTGCTCTCCCCGCTAGGTAGCTAGGCGTTGACTCCTGCGCCCTCCTGTTACCAGGGTCTCCACATGGATTTGGGTAAATTAGGTGAAGGGAGGCCCTGCGTCCGGGCAGCGTCCAGTCCGTCGGTGGAGGTCTGGCCTGGCTCGGCCTCCGCCTCATCCGAGTCAGAGCAGGTCTCTTCACTGGGGCAAGGCGAGGGTGCCGAGGCGGGGAGAGCGAGGCCCAGGGCGGCCTCGGCCGCTGGTGCCAGGGCCTCGCTGGCAGGCCAGGGGCCCAGGCTGGGATCTGCCAAAACGTCCGCAATCAAGTCCGGGAAGCCGCCGTCGTTGAGGGGCATGGACTCCAGCAGGTGGTTGAGCAGCTCGGCGGCCGTGGTGGCGTCGATGCCGGGGCAGCTGGAGACGAAGGTGTGCACCTCGTGCATGCACTGGATGTAGCCGGCGGCGAAGCGCTCGCTGGCCTCGCGGTGCAGCCGCCCGCCCTCTGCGCCGCGGGAGACAGAGAGGGGAGCGGGGTGAGGCGCGGGCGCGGCGAGGCGCGGGCCGGACCCCGCCGGGCCCCCCCCCGCCGGCACTCACCGAGGGCGCGGCGCTCCAGCACGGCCTGCACCCGCCGCACCGTCAGCTCCAGCACCTCCGCGTTCTCCAGCTTCGCCTGGAACTGAGCCGGGGCGCCGCGGCCGTCAGCGCGGCCCCGCCGCGCCGCACCGGCCTCCATCCTCCCTCCCTCCCTCCCCGCCGCCGCCTCACCTCGCTGTCGGCCAGCAGCGCCCGCAGTTCCTGCAGGCTTTCGTTGATCCGCGCCCGGCGCTTCTTCTCCACCAGCGGCTTCCTCGTCTGCGGGGACAACACCTCCGTCAGCCCGCCGCCCGCCCGGCCCCCCCGACCCCCAAGCCGGTGTCGCTCACCCTCCTATCGGCGCCGTCCCCCCGCGGCGGGCGGCCCTTGCCGGGGCGGAAGGAGGGCGCCATGGCACGGGTGGGCAGCAGGACCCGTGCTCCCCGCCTCGGCTCCGCGTCGCGCCACTCCCCGCCCCGCGCCGCCATTCTTATAGCCTCTGATTTGCATGTCAATGAGCCCATTGGCCGCGCCGCGCGAGCAGCCGCCGGAGCGTTGGCCGAACGGGCCAATGGCAGGCGGGCGCTTTGTCTGCGCCGGGGCGGGGCGGGCACCCGCCAGCCTGTGGTTGCCGTCGGCCGCCGCGCTGCCCGCCGGCCGCTGCCGGCATTGTTAGCGGGGCCCGGTGCGGGCAGGGCCCCGCCGCTCGGGCCGGGGCTCCCCGCGCCCCACGCGGCTCGGAGGGGCCCCGTGGGCCGCGTCCCCTGCCTGCCGCGCGGCAGCTCCTGCTGCAGCGTCGAAGCGCTGGGGCACATGGGTCACCCCAAGCCCCCCAGCCCTTGCCATCTACCCGTCCAAAGCCTTGGAAAACGCGTGTGGGGGGTGATGTTACCAGCCGGAGAGTGCACTCGAGGCCCTCGACGCCCCTCGCCACCGGCAGCACACGCGATTGCGGCTGCAGGCAGGGACGGCCGGGCACGAGCAACAGCCTTGGCACGAAAGAGCCTGATGCGTCGCTGAGCTGGAAACCAGCAGGGTCTGAGCATGCAGAGCTGGCATGGGCCTGGTCCCTTTGTCCTGTCCCAATCCAAATGGATGGAGGGGCTTTTAAAGTTGGGCCCTCTTGCGGCTCTGTGGTGTTTGGGTGTCCGCCCGGGAGGACATGCTCGTTTCAGTCCCTGTAGCAGTGCAGCGCTAGCCCCACGGCCGTTCTCTGCCATTTGGCCGAGGTGGGGCTGCGCACCCCCTTCCCAGCCCGGGGGGGCTGCTGGCCTGCCTGGTGGCCATGGGGGAGCTGCGCCCTGAATGCTTGGTGCAGTCCCTGGGCATGTGGCAGCCCTCCGCCTCCTGTGGCTGAAAGAGCTGGGCAGGCCAGCTTTGTGCGGGTAACTTGATGCTGATGACAGTTGGCAGCTGCAGTTCCCCCAGCCGACTGAGGCAAATAAAAGCATTAGGGCTCGTCCCCGAGGAGAGCGACAGGTGTTTGCTCCCGCTTCTTTGTTTCCTTTCTTTTATTCGCCTTGCTAATGCATGTCATATTTTTACTGCCCAAGGAAACGGGAGACGCATCCCCCGCTTGAATCGACATCACTGGTGTGGAGCTCCATGCTTGCTGCCTTGTACGTGTACAGCATGGACCCCCTCCCGCGATGGCATACCCTTGTTCATTTTGCCATCAAAACCCCAGGTAAGACCCTCTGGTTCTGGGGGTGCTGGGGTTTTCCTTGCTGAGAGGTGCAGTGTGAGTTGGTGTGCCCACAGCTGCACAGGGACCCCCGGGAGCTCTATTACTTTTTATTGATCTGTGTAGGTTGGTGTCTGACTTGTCCCACGTGGTCCAGCAGGTAATGGCACGTGTGCTGAGAAAGGCCGGGTTAGCTCTTAGTCTCACCATTACTTAATGCTGTGTTTCGTCTTCAAAGTGCCGTATAAACATCCGTGCCTGCAATATGCTAATCGTGTCTGATAAAAGAGCAAACCGGGATAGAGATATTCAGCCCCATCTCTCTTGGCCATCGCAGGGGAACGCATCAGAGATGAAGCAGGCACAGGGGATGTCTTGGCTGGAGACCTAAGCTTAGACTGGTCTGCTTTTACTATCACAATGGACAGGAGATTTTATTTTCAAAAGGCTCTTCTGTTACGTTTCTGGTATTTTACAGCAATGATGCTTGGGTTTTGGGGAAGAGTTTGCTCTGTAGGTGACACGTTTCATTGCACCAGGCAGGGCAGAGTGGGATGTACCTGGGGCTGGATGACTAAATCTGTCCTTCCATTTCTGATGTACCCAATGCTCCGTGATATGTAAACTGGCTCATCCTTTTTAATGATGCCATTAATGCAGGCTAAGCAGAAATGCTGTTTAGGCTAGGCACATAACATTTTGGTCTTTAAGCAAGTAAAGGCACTTGTAACTGTATTTTGTGTATAGTTTATTCATAGTCAGCCTAAATGGGAGAGAAAAAAGACCATTGTATGGGCACAAACTACAGCAAAGTAAAGGGTGTTACGATTTTGAAGGAGCCATCTTTGTCCTGAACCAAAACTGGTCATGTAAGGTCAGCAGAAACATATAAAACACACGAATACACACAAATATACATTTATATAATGTGTGGTAACACACTGAATGTATGTGACCACATGGTAAAAGATGAACTCTAACAGTTTGTGAGCTTGTTTTGTCTTCAGAGAAAGCTTAGCTTTTTCTAGCATATGTAATCAGAGATGCTCAAATGGTGCGTTTTACACTGGTGTAAATTCTGCTGGTTTACACAAGAAACGTTGCACCGTTGTGGCTGCAGACACAGCCCCCAAATCTGTCAGGCTTCTGTACTGCAATTATTTGTATCATTTGTGTTTCACAGCTAACATAGGTTAGAGATGCTGCAGCGTTAGTCTAGGAAAATGTGAAGTGAAGGAGCTCCCAAATTTGCCTCAGTTGTGGTTCAGATGTGCAAGGACTTGGGTGATGAAATGCTGATGGCTGCTGAACAGCAATGATTTCTCATAAGCCTCGGATCTGCATGGTTTGGAGCAGTAGGGAGCCACAGGCACAGGGTGAGGACGTCTGGATGCACAAGAAGAGGAGACTCCAGCAGTGACTAGCAAAGCTTGGCCAAGAATGGCCGGAGAGAGTCGGCCTTGGCTATAACACCCAGTTTCTGTTCTGACTTGGTGGGTGCTGATGGCAAGGTATTTTACACATTGCTAGGTCTTGCTCTGCAGTATGCCTTTTTGTCTTTTCTTTGAAAAGCTGTAGGTCAAATGAACTGACAAATGCTGGAGCTATTTGTGCTAGACATTAAAAATGTATGTGCCATAAATATCAGGGCATTACTTGAGCTGCCATTCTGGAGGAAGAAGCCACTGCAGGCGATCTGCTCTAGCCCACAGGGCTCATGTGATATTTTTGTGCCACTTTAAACAAGCTCCGTCACGTCAGGTGAAGCAATTCATGATAACCTCATGCATTTTAATGGAAAAGTTAACTGCAATCTAGTAACAGAAAATGCTCCTTAGATACCTTGTCTTATACCTTAGTGCTTGTCCATGCGTGGTGGTTCCTGAAGGAGATTTCGGTAAACCCATCCACTTAGCCATATCGTTCTTTCCAGGTTAAAGCCATCCTGCTGTCTGCTGATGGGGAGGTGTATGGGCACTGCTTTCTCCTGCATGGAGAGTGGGAGTTTAACCTTTTCTAGAGCAGGGAGCTCTGTCCTGCCAGAGGCTGGTGCTCCCACACATGATATAAATTACAGTTTAGCTGAGGAGTAGCATGGTTTTAAGGGAGACAATGGGATTAGTGTCTCACCACATGTGTTTTCCTGCAAGTCCATGCATAAAGCAGTATATCGCAGCATTTTATAACAGGTTTTAATTCTTTGTAGATCGTGTATGATCATTAATGTAGCTGTGGTGACAGTGGCAAAGGCAACTGTGGGAGACAATCCTGCAGCCTCAGCTGCTTGCCATGTGTTTTGGAGGCCAGGGTAAGCGGCAAATCCTCGTGAGTTGGGGGAGTCCGTCACGTAATCCTCATGCACTTCTGGTTGAGCTATCAGGTGCATTTGAAAGGTCTCTGGCTCCCAGAACAACATCCACAGAGACATAATGCAACTCTGAAAAGTTTTAAGGACTTTACAGGCAAGTGTGCTGTTCTTGGTGTTCTTCTTCAAGCCCTGTTCTTGGGCTTGAGTCAGTAGGTCACCCAGGCTCTCCATGGATAATATAATCAGAGCGTGGGATAAAGACATGATAAGCATGGACAAGGTCCATTGAAAATGCTTGAGTAGTTTCTTTCATAAATGGTATAACATCTGTTGTCGTCAGAGGCACCAGTTCCTGTCAAAGAGATGTGTCATCCTTATAAATATTAATGGTGCATATAAATGGTGGTGGGTGTGAACTGTGGTGGATGTTAGGTTAATGGGTGAATTGCTCCTTAGGCATCAGTTTGCTGTCATCGTACTTATTTCTACACTAACAAATACAAACTGTTTAGGTGGCAGAGCAAGCAAAGATCTATCTTCCCCCTCCTCCTCTCCCTGGGGTCCCTTCACAAATGAAATGTGTGCTGTAATTAGTCTCCTGCCTTGTCTCTGATGAAAATTAGTCCTGCTTGAAGAACTGAGGTGGAGGGGAGCATGCCTAGATCTGGAAATGCTGAGGCCTGTAGAGGATAAATGAAGTGAATGAAGAAGGCTGTTTGAAGAAGTTTGCAGCATTCCCCATCAGCTTGATCCTAGTTGCCTTTAGTGCTATTGATTTCTCTGCTGTTAAAAGCAAATGTTTAAGAGGAAAATCGGGTTGAATATCACCACTGGACTTGGACTTGAATTGGACTTGAATCTGTTTGTTACTGCAAATTGTGTTTGCTGCCTTGAGTGCTGAGTTTCTGTTGTATCTTTCAAAAACCATAAGGCTTTTCCTATCCTTTTTTATTTATCAGCAGACTTGGCAGCTGGGGCACAGAAGAACAGTTCATGCCAGCCACAACGCTAATGAGCAGCGTTCAAAAGGGTCTTATGTCCATTCACAGAAGAGCCCCAAGACTGGCCGCCTGTGAAGGCTCGGGTTCCCCTTTGACTGAGAGGATGGGCCCTGCTTTCTGCCATTTCAAAGGTACTTGTTGTGATATTCAAATGCAACAAATGGTGGGGGGCTGTGCTGAGCAAGCAGTGAGGACAGCAGAGCCTCTTCCTGCGGGTGGGTGATGGATGGGTGTTGTGCACTGTGGGGCTCCCCACAGCAAAACCCTGGGTGCCACTTTTATTACCTTGTCATTCTTTCCCCTCAACCTGTTGGGCTCCAGTAGAGAGATGTCTATACTCATATGCTGTTGCAAACTGCTTAAACTTGTACCATTTAGCCTGTGGTTGTTGTCAGTGACTGTGGCAGGGTTCCGTGTCTTGTAAGGTTAGCGAGACCATCGCTTGGTCATGTTGTGTTTGTGCAAGTTATTTTAGGGAGGTGAGAATAACTATTTGAGGCAAGTACTGAGGTTTTTTTTTTTCAGTTGGATTAAAAAAAAAATCTGCCTGTGGTGCTTCAGGAAGCAGTTTCATGGTGTTTCCAGGGAAGCCTCTTGTACTTGATTTCTTTAATATTTTTGGTGTTTGAAAGTTATCCTAATCATTAGGCTGACTTCATCTTAGGCTTTATCCTATCTTTGTAACAGTGATGCATATATCACTGGTCCTCCTCTGCAAGATATTTTTATTATTTCCTAAATGACTTACAGGCATCGTTAAGGTACATTTTCTTCAGAGAAGGTGCGAATCCCTTAAAGAGAATCCTGACTAAGGCTGAAAGCTTTCTGAAGCATGTGCCGTTCAGAGCATATTTCCTTTGATATGCAGTGGGTGGCCAGTGTAACTCTCAGTCTGTACATCTGGCAATGACACTCCAAGTTTGTTGACAGGACACAGGTTTTATTTTTATCAGATTAACATGTACATAATCGGGCTCTGAACTTTGCTCCCATGTGTTTTGTGAAATGCTCTGCTTTCATAGTCTCTCATGGGTTTGCATTCACATTGCAAATTACCTATCTGTAGGTGGGGAAAAAACCCCTCTGCTTTCAGGGGGGTGTTTGTGATATCCTTTTTAGCAGTGACAGAATATATTTTATGGTCAGTTTTGATAAACACTGGCCTTTTCTAAGTCAGAATGAGAAATATTTTACAAGTAGAAACCAATCCCCTTTACTTGAGAGTCCCGGGACCCATTTTGGTAGCTCGAGTTTTATATAAATACTGGGTTTGACCCTATTGCAATAGATATCTCAAATTGCACAGGCTTGTTTCCTGGAGGTTGGAAACCATGGACAGCCTGGGACACGACCAGAGTAACATACCTGTGGATCTCCTCTTAACCGTGCCATGCTCCCACTCTGGGCTGGTTGTTTCTCAAAGGAGGTGATACTTTCTAGCCCAGACTCCTATTAATGGTAATGGAAAAGGACCCTTTTGAGGACCTGGTACAGATAGTACCAGGTATACATACATGTGTGTGCATGTATGTATGTACGTACACGTAGTACACAGTAGAGCATACTACGGAAGAGGATGTCTTTTAACTACTCTAGTTTAGAGTAGATTTTAGTCTTGCTGCCCTGCATAGCTCATTTACTAGGCATGCTGCTTAGCTGATTTATGTTGGTGGTTGAGTCCCATAATCCGCTGGAGAAGCTTCTTATGTCCATTTTGGTGAGGAGCCATCATTTAGAGTGATGCTGGAAGGCAGTGATATGAGGTAGCGTGAAGGAAGCTTAGCAAGCAGATTTGAAAGAGGTGATGAGTGCTGTCATTCTTTCCTCTCTGTATGTGTCTGCCCTTGCTTCTGGAGAAGCCTAGCATACTTTAAGAGGAGCATAATGTTTTTGAATCTTGGGCTAAGAAATAGCTCTGGAACTTCAGCTTGGAGAAACATAACCTATACAAAGTGCTTCTTCACAGCTTCCTGGTACAAGCAATGCACATTTGAACCCTGTCAGCTACAGAGCAAGGGGCTGCTGCTGGCTGGAAACCCACTGCCTCCAGTTCAGCTGGGAGACCAACGTGGAGCTGGCGAGTCAGTCCCAGTAAATGTCGTTTGGGCTACTTGTGGGTGTCAGAAATAGGGTGGAAACAAAAACGTGCAAAGACGTTGAAAACTATGGGTAGACATATCTTCTCCTGATGGGGCCAGTGAATGTACCTGCCTGGTTCTCCCATTCCCAAAGGCTCAATGGGTTCCCAAGGGTCATGAATGTGATGCAGGATTGCAATGTGCAGAGGAGAACCTAATTCCTCTGCTTGGACAGGCAGTTTTCTTTTTCTTTTTCTTTTTTTTTTTTTCCATGATAGGAGCATGCAGAATGTCTTCCTGCTGTTTTCTGTGCCGACTTTGACCACAGCCATGGAGTCGTGATGGAAGGGACCTTCAGAGGGTTGAAGTGAAGGTGCTGTGCCACCAAAATCAGTAGAAAATGATTGCTGTTCGCATGATTATGGCTGTGTCAACAGAGCATTGTAGCCAGCTCATGTGATTAAAAACAAATCATATAAATAAAATAGCTCAGGAGAGAGCAACAGAATCACAGGAAGTTAGGAACACGCAGGCTTATATTTGTGCTGCACAGGATAACTTAAAAGAGGAAAAAATGATAGTTTATATGATACAAAATTATTTTTTTCTAGGGAAATAAAAATGCTTTGTTCTATTTTGGGGGTTTATTTGTTGGTTTTTTTTTAAGCTCTGGAGGAAGGGCAGTGCTGTCCTCTGCAGCATGCCTTGTTTTATGGAGGATGTTAGGAATGGGTTCATTTACTTGATGAATTCAGGACCCAGTTTAATTGGACTCTGAAATGGCTAGTTTGGGGGGAAGCCATTTTACTGGCTTCTGGGGATTACTTGATGTTCTCTAAACTCCAGTAAAAATTTCTTAGACAGCCAAGGCTTCTGTGTCCTTACAATTAATAGACAAAGCAAATGTCAAGTTTGCACACATGCAGAAACAGGGACTTGTGAACAAAGTGGTAGGACTAGCTCCACTAGCATGTTGCTGTGTCAAATAAAAATCCCAATGATATACAGCCTAAAACTGTAATTAGAGGGCAGCTCTGAAAATGAACATACAAACTGAAAATGCAGGCAGCTTTGGTACACTGTCTGAGTTGCTCTTCTTGATTTCCTTCCCTCCCACCCCTTTCAGAGGTGTGGTATGTGGTCTGCCAGGGCTGCAAGAGAGCAGGGGTGGCTTGTCCCCAGAGCTGCTGATCTGTCTGTATCTCAGCAAGCCCATTTGACAACTGTACCGTCTAAACTGTCTATGGATAAAAGTAGGGGAATGAAAGGTAGGAGACCAGGCACTTGAAGAGCTGCTTATACCTGATTAAGTGTTTGGTGAGTAACAAGGAATTCAAATAACAAAATGTTGCAAGAGTTTTGGGGTTGTAGCTCCTATGTGCATTTGTGTCACAAGAGGCTGGAGAAGGTGCAGAAGGGGGCCCTTGCTCCAGGTGGTCTATCAAATGCTCCTGGCTTATAGGGGTATATAGCACAAACTTTGTTAGGGATGTGATTTCGGGCCATGGCAGGGAAATCACTAAAGCTTGAATTCAGAGACACCTCCAGCTCCTTCTCTGCTGGCCATCTACTCTCATGCCTCCCTTAGCTTTGCTCTTGGAGGCTTTCTGGCACAGCTTTCCTCAACTTCAGGATCTGAGAAGAAATCAACTTGTCAGTCCCACGCCTCCGTGCTGTGTGCCTGAGATCAAACCATTCACCTGCAAGATGCAAGCTCAAGCAGTTGGCCAACACCAAACCCACAGTTGCCTGGTCTTGAGCAGAGCCCACTTCCTGTCTCTAATACTCGTAATTAGAGACAAGCCCAGAAGGAGAAACAAGACTGATGCCTTGAAAAGCTCATCTGGAGGATCAGGAAGGACAGAGTAGATGGCTTCGGTGCAGGCTCTGAGGTAGGCTTAAGATGGGTGGAGTCAACCCTCAGGCTTGACCCTAGATGTCAATGTAAACAGATCCTCTGGGGACTTTCATTATGGAAAGCATGGGCAAAACTTCAAGTCCCTACCTGTCAGTGCTCGAAAATCAAAGAGCCCAGATTGGGCAGGTAGGGCTGAGCTGCTTCCCGCACCTGCCTGGGAAGAGCCTTGGCCTCACCTCGACAAGAATGGGGAACTTGCTCAGCCCTGGGCATGGCAGAGACCTACAGGGCAGTGGCTGGATTGCGAGACTACTGCAGAGTGAGGGCACCAGTGACCGTGGGTGGCACACTGGCAAGGCCAGGCCAATGCAGTGCAGGATTGAATGTGCCTCTGCTTGGCAGAGGATCAAGAGGTCACAGCATCCTCAGGGAGAGAGTCCTCAGAGACACTGATGCTGTTCCTTGTGGAGCAAGAAGGCAGGCCTTTTGGGCCTGGCACCAGATTCCATAATATGAGGGCCCTTCTGTTTGAGCAGGATGTATGCTTGCCCTGCTGCCTACCAGCTCTTCCTTCTTGTGAAGAATAACAAGTCCAGGAGGGCAGGGGATGACATGTGGTAGTGCTAGATGACTATTGAACATGTTTCTGCCTGGTGCTGTGATTACAGCCTCTGTTCTGGGCATGTCACGTGTTGTGGCATCCCAAACTCTTTCAGTTTCTCACCTTTCTTCCATCTCTTCTGGACAGCTTTGTAACCTCTGGAGTTGGGTCAAATGGATGCATGGAGGTTCTAGTCATGCTTTTCTGCCGCTTTTCCTCAGTCAGCTGAATCTCATGTATTCCTTAGTATTCTCTATACTGCCAAAAACATGTGGTGTTTTTTGGAGAAACTCTTCTGGTGATAAATGTAATCCAAAGGGCAGCCAGAAGAAGCTGTCACAAGTTCCTGTTGGCTGTCATGTGGGTTGTGTTTAGCAGGTACTGAGAGTGCCAGAGTGTGTGGTTTCCTTCAGTGTCTCCCCACAGCTCTGCTAACACAGTCATCTCCAAAAACCCTTCCTCTCTTCTAGGGTTTTCCCTTCTAGGAAAAGTTCCTTTATTATGATGACTATTTTGGTTTTATGTATTAATTTATTTCTTATGGCCTTATGTAGACGAAAAGAGTTGAGAAGAAAAGAGAAGAGTTGATCTCTAAGAAGGAACTTAAACTTCTACCATCTAAACATAGTGTCTGAGAGTTAAGTCTCTGGAAAGGGAGGTCTAACAAATCCATGTGCTTAGCAAGAAGCTGTCTGGAAATTGTCAGTAGCAGACATTGTATGGGTGTATCTGAAACCCTCCTGACCCCTGGAGCTGATTTAAGGCTTCATGCAAGCACTCATCCATTGCGGATCTAGACCCATCTTGGAGGGGTGGGCATGCACAGACCTCATGTGCAGGACTGCTTCCATTAGGACAGGTACTGTCTTTGCTGTCATACTCTCTTGGTGAGCCCCGTACTGCATGAAGTAGGAGATTTGCTTTCAGTTTTTCCTTTCAGGCAAACCCACCTCTCGGGATTGCGAAAGCAAGGAGGGAAGAGGAATGTGGGCTGTGGGCTAGGGGTTAAGAGAGGGAACTGTGATTTCAGGTCCTGACTGCTTTTATTCTTTTTGTGTTGTGTTTCCCAGGAAAAGGCTTTATGACATTTGTGTTCAGGCCCATGTGAGGAGGGCAATTGACTGATTTACACTAGTGATGCCTGTCTCTTTGCTGTATCAATAAAGTTATTTGTACAGAATTCATCTGAAGGAGGAAGTGGTCTTGAAAGCTTCTGTTCTAAATTAGATCTTCCTGCTCCTTTTCTGAACTGAGCCACTACCTGAGGCTCCCCAAGGCTAGCGGGACCCCCTCATGGTGTGTGGTAAGTCCCTGGGGAGAGCAGGAGAAACATTAGTCGGTATTTGTAGCAGATTGCCATCCCAGTGCAGCAGCGTGAGCAAGGGCTGACTTCCTGGACCCACACATTTTGCATCTGAACAGCTCATCGCTAAATGATGGAGCAATGCTCAATGATCATATTACTCTTTACTACAAATTACTAAAAGTTCTGTTTTCACCCTAGACTGCCCAGTATTTCATTGCAACAGCTCTTCCGTGGTTCTTATGGATAGAAATCACCTGTGTAAGACTACCCAGCGTCAGGCTGCTCTGAGCTCCAGAAATGCTGAGTGCCGGCTTACAAACAGGTTTTTTGCCAACGGCAAATGCAGTAACATCCAATTCTGGGACCCTGGGGTGAGATGGGTTGTGAGAACATGGAGGGGGTCTGGTAGGGAACTACCAACATAGTCAGGACCTGGGGAAGGTGGGCTTGTTTAGACTGGTCCAGAGGCAGCTGAGGGTAATCTAGCAACATCCCACAACTACTGGAAGAGCAGTTACAGAGTCAGTGGAGCCATGCTCTTCTCATTAGTGGCAGATAATAAACTAAGGGGCAGTGGCCACACATTGCAGCTTGCAAGGCTCAGATCAGATACTGGGAAACCCTCTCTCCCACAAAGGTGGTGCAGCACAGGGACAAGTTGCCCAGAGAGGTCAGAGAATCTCCCTCCTGGGTGGTTTTTGAGGCTTGGTTAGAAAAAGCTACAGTCAACCTGATGTACTGTTGACAATGGTCCTGCTTCAAGGAGGGTGGGACTAGACACCTCCACATGTCACTTCCAACCAGCATTCTGTTCACTCTGGAAAGACTGGCAGCATGCTGCCAGAGTTTTCAAGGAGAATGTCTTGATCTAAATATCTGGTGGGTTTTGTTTGACACAGTTACCTAGATCTAGATGGAAGCTGTCTGGTCCAGCTTACTAGGCTAGCATGATGTCAATATGAAGAATATCAGTTCAGGGAGTGGGCTAGATGTGGAAAGGAGTCACTTTTGCCCCCTGACCAGCTGGTGGATGCGAGGGCAGGGAGCTGTTCTAGCAGCCCGAGGTGGCTTGAATTTCATTTGAAGCCACTCTGAATTTTGCAATAGAAGCAAGGCCAAGTTTGCTGTGGCAGCAGAAGGCCTCTAGTTGTGGGTGTGCAGAGATGTGTGCAGGGGGCCCTGGAGCAGTAACAAGCTGCCTCTTTAGCACTTGTGCAGCACAAGTAGTCAGTGAAAGAGAGGAGGGGTGACATGGAGCTATGTAATATCTTTTGTGGTATATGGTGTGCCTCCAGTAGAAAGTCTCCTTCCACACTTGCCATCTGACAAGCTTTTCTGGGAGCAATGAAGCTTGATTCCCCATGGCTTTGTGTCATCTGGTTGGATCTTCTCTCCTTTGTATCTATACTTTGTTCTTCTGCATCCCAGCAAAAGGTGAACTCCTGTTGCAGGACTCCTCCTCAGCCCAGGTGCCCACGTTCACAGAATTCACAGGACGTTCATTTCCTTGTAATTTTTTTCTTCCTTACCCTTTATTAAATTTAGCTAGAGAAGCCAAATGTTACTGGGGGAGGACTGAAAGGGTGAGGAAGAGACTGAGGCTTGTGGTGGGATTGCTTCCTTAGGAGAGGAAAGGAAAGGAAAAAAGAGTCCAGGGAGCCCAGCAGTTTACCCATGTCCTTGTATCTGCAGATCTTGAACTTGATCATCACAAATATGTCATCATTGCTGAAGTCATAATTAAGTTCAGCATTTTACTGTCAGCATAATTGCATTAACCATCTTCCTTTCTTGCTATGTCTTGAAATACAGCCTGTTTTATAGACTTTCTGCCAAGTTATTCAATTTTAATGCAGTTGGAATTGGGTTTTTAAAATGTACCTTGAACAGAGTAAATCACTGAGTTCCCAGGGCCTGCCTTGTTTTTGTATATGTATGAGATCAACTGAACAAGCCAAGCGTGAAGATGTGTGGTTGAGCCCTACTGAGCGGCTGTGTACTTGGTGGCACTGAGCCACGTCAATGTTCCCTAGCTGTACTGCAAATGGCAGTGATACACACTTCAACTTTTCCAGGAAGACCTGTAAAATTTTCACATTTCTCTCTTAAATTCCAGGTTGCCAGAAGCGGCTTGTCCTCTAGCAAATTGCATGCCTTCAGCCTAAATGTGTTTTCACAGCATAGCCTTGTCTTTGAGGAGTTAAAAAGAAAGGGCACCTGGCCTTGAAGGGTGCCACTGAGGATGTTGGGGGCAGGGAGGGTAAGGGTGTGTGTGTGTGTGTGTGGTTTGGCGTGAGGGGTTCCCCCAGGAGAGCCCTCTTGTCCCTTGGCTGCTCATGAGCTGTTCTGCGATGAGGTTTGTCTGGACAGGCAGACAACTCCCTCTGCCAGGATAAACTGTAGCTCAGCGGGGAGCTTTTCTGGCAAGTGCTGTACAGCTCTAATTAGCCTTTGGTTGGCCTCTAGCATGTGTTTGTTTGTTTGTTTGTTTGTTTTTCTTGCACTGAGTCATCTTACTCATAAGATACAAGCAACTTGTCCAGCCAGCATCCTGGGCTGCCCATTTCAGATGTTACCCGTGTTGTTGCTGATAGAGCCATCCCATAACGAAAAGAGGGGTAGTTCTCATCTACCCCATTAAATGCCTGTCCCCGTTCAAAATCCTTAAGGAAGAAAGCTGGATTTGTAATATGACTCCCTCTGCTCCCCCCTTTACCACAGACAGCTACATCCATGTGTGAAAAACACAGAGGAGCTGAGGTGCAGAGAGAAAATCACCTGGTCTGTTTTCCCTCCCTGCATGCTGGGATTGTGAAGACTAGAGACATGCTGCTCTTCTGGCTGCTGGGCTTCAGACACCTGAGGAATGATGATGGCCAGAGAGCCAAGGGAAGTGAGGGTGTCTGGTGGGGAGTCATGCATACTGCCGGTCCTTGGGGTGATGGCAAGAGAGATCTCTTTCAGGTTACATCCTCTAGAGACTCGGGCTACTGTGCATGCTGTTTCCAAAAGGACTGAAGGACTGATAGTCTGAACCTGTGCTTGCTGCAGCATGCAGGGAGGTGAGGCTTAGAGGACCATGCAGCACTGGCCTGCTGCTGGCTGGCCTAGTTTGCCCCAGTTGGTACTCCAGCACACTGGCTCGCCTTGTAACCAGGAGGAGTTGCATTGTGTGCCCACGAGCTCTCAAAATTGCATTTGTTGTTGCAGGAGATGACAAGAGGAAAAGCAAAGCAGAGGTAACCTGCCCTTCCAGAGATAGGCAGCAGATCATAAGAGTGGACTACATCCACAGATTGTGGGCCGTTCGTGAGCCATGTGTTTCTGAAATAAGCCTCATCCTGCATCTTAAGAGAACGCTCTGAGGTCACACCAAGCAGGTGAACTTTAGAAGTGTGATGTGAAGTCATTGCTACCCTTATGATCTGATTGAGTGACCCTTTGCTTGCAAGTGTACCAATGATACTTGTGAAACCCCATCCTCAATCAGGGCTTCCTTACTGCTGGATTGCTTTGTTAGAGCACTAAAATTGGATGTCTCGTCTTCTGTTTCGCAGCAGCCGTCTCTTTTGTTGGATGATTTGTCAGCTGCTGTCTGACGTCCATCCTGCCATTCCTTCCCCTCTTCCAAGAAAGCCATTGCATTACAGCGGCAGTCACACCTCTGAGTATACGATGCCATTGATAAATTCCAGTCTGGCTCAAGCAGGAGGCATGGTCCTGAGACAGCCCTTTTGAAGGTGTGCTGTGATCTCTTGCTGCTGGCTGGCTTGGGGGTATGTTCTGTGTTAACGTTCCTTGATCTGTCTGCTTGTTTTGACACCATCGACCAGGATGTCCTGGTGGAATGTTCTGAGCAGATGGTACATCTGGCTGGGGCTGCTTCAGGTTGATTCAGATCATATCTTGGGGAGAGCTGCTTGTTTGCACATTCCATTCCTTCCAGCAGGTTTCTGTCTGCTGCGTGGCTCTCTGAGGGGACCCTCCCATTTTAGTGCCTGTTGATTTATTTTGTCTAAGCTGATTAAGCGTATACTCCTTCTGGCTGCCCTCAGGCACTCCCCATGCTCCTTGCTCCTTTCCCCCAGCCTGTCACTCCAGCAAAGCAGGGACATATTTGCAGCTTTTTTGCGGGTATGTCAGTGCAAGTAGTGTTGGTCTTGGGGGGTTGGTGCCCGAAGAGATCCAAGCAATACCCAGCCTGTCTTGGGAAGGGAATCATAGAATCATTTAGATTGGAAAAGACCTTTAGGATCATCAAGTCCAACCATAAGCCTAACACTGTCAAATCCCTCTAAATCATATCCCTTAGCACCACATCTACACATCTTTTAAATACCTCCAGGGATGGTGACTCAACCACTTCCCTGGGCAGCCTGTTCCAATGCTTGATAACTCTTTTGGTGAAGAAATTTTTCCTAGTATCCTATCTAAACCTTCCCTGGTGCAACTTGAGGCCATTTCCTCTCTTCCTCTTGCTAGTTTCTTGGGAGAAGAGACAGACACCCACCTCCCTACAACCTCCTTTCAGGTAGTTGTAGAGAGCGATAGTCAACACAGCAAGGAGTGGCTGTGAAACTTCATGGAGACAGAAGCAAAGAGTAGGCCACTGGCACACCAAGTGCCTGAGGTTGGACATCAGTTACCTGAACAAGTCCTTTTCTAGCATGATTTGGCTCACTTCTCATACAAGGGTCTGAGTGTCTCCTGGTGTACATTGCTCCAGATGTGCACACCTGGCTACTAGTATCTCCGCTACTATCTCCACCACAGTGCCAAATCTGAGTGGTGCTGTCAGTTGGTGACTGATTTGATTGTTGTGCCAGGCACTGCCTCTGCTATTGAAAATCCTCAGGGGATGTTAGACCCTAGGGTCACTGTCTGTTAGAGATGTGCCAGCAGTCCCAAATTCTCAGACTGTATGGTTGCTCACTTATCATCTGCTTGTTGGTATAGCATGGGGGAATTTTTGGCTTTCTGTAGTATTTGGATGCTGTTCTCTGCTTTGCTGTACACTTTAGTGGTATACTATTATAAGGATTGACAGACCAGTATACACCTTTGGGCCTTAGATGTGTATAAGAGCTGTGGCCAAACAGCCCTTTTCTGAATACAGCAAACAACTTACTTGGGCTTGAGTAGACATATTTATATACAGCCCTTTTGTTCTTTAGTTTGCATATACTGTCATCTGAATAATTCCATAAACTTGAAAAGTGAGGTGGAGAAATGACATGACTTCCCCCAGAGTCATGCAGTAAACAGCTGGCAGATGTAGTAATGACCTAGCCCTTCTGTTGTCCTACCCATGGGAGTGCATTGCCACTGTACTTTTCCTTCTTGAGACATGGTCCATGATATTACTTTATGTATATTGCCTTCCCTTGTTCTTTCTTCCTTCTAGCCTGTGGGATGAGGTGGTGAAGGGATAGATTTTGAAAGACTCTGTTGCTGACCTCCATCTGAAAGACCAATCTCTACAACTCACCCTATTTGCAAACACCCCACTCAAAGATTTCAGCAGATGACCCAGCCTTTAACAGGGATAAACTTGGTTGGTATAGTCTTACAATCTCCAGTACTGGGCTAAAAATCCATCTTCTCCCCAAAGGTGACAAACACTGCTGGTCGTCACGCCTTGTGTCCATGATACACAAGTCCTCATGACTCAGAGCAGTGAGTTCAGGATGAAACTCTGGAGGTTTCTTCTTTATGGGCTACACATTGTACCTGAACTTTATCATAAGCAAGGTGATCCTAGCCCGTCTATCATTATATTCCCCGCCTGGAATTCACCATGCAAGCAATAGCGGCATAATAAAAGCCAACAGTCTGGTTGCTTGGCTCAGCTTTGAAGTGGGAGCTTTTGGCTCTTTGCCACTCTCTCATCGGGGCTGTGCCGTACATCTGCCTGGGCTGTGGGGTGAGCAGGTGCGTTTGGGTGCTGCACAGCCCCTGCTCTCCAGGGCTGGAGTGGAAATAAAGAGATCCTGTTTGTGTCCCCATTGCAGGACACGCTCAGCCCCTCTCAGACAGCAAGGGATCCCTGCACCCTCGTGCCACAGGTCCACAGGTGCTCACTCATTTCACCCTTCATGGAACCATTTCATTGAGATTTTCCTTTGAGTTGGTCCTGTTGTTTCTTGGTGAAGTATGTCTCCTGAAATGGTGCTAAAGGTACACACTAGAATCAGCAGATCCTCTTGAAATTTTCGTGCATCTGCTTTGCCTTTAAATTAGCTGTCGTCCCATGGAAATCTGTGCAGTGTTTGTCACACCTCCCAGGGGGACGTATTTTGACAGCTTTGCTTTTGAATCTTCTTTTACCTGGTGTTTCACTGAGTCTAGCTTCAATAAATTTTGCATGACTTCATGTGGACTAAGTACCGTGCACTGTAATTTGGCTGAATCTGGCCTGCTCAGAGCAAACCTGGGCCATTACCCTCTATTGCCCTTCATTTTCCTTCAGTGTAATGCTGCATAAAAGCTGTTCCCGTGATGGTCTGAAGCCCGGGCTGGGTCTGGAGCTTGGCACAATTGCCATTCATACTTGAGGCAGAATGCAATGGAGGATGGGGGAGAAACCAATCATTCAAACAGCAATTAAAAATACCCGGGGGAAAGTTTGTGAGCTTTTGTTTGGGGCTGTGTGAGATAACCTCTTGCTTACAGTTTCGAGGGGAACAGGGCAAAGTACACCCCACATGACACACACCGGTGCAGGAGCAGGGGTGAGGGGCAGTGCCAGCCCAGCCACAGACAGGCAAAGGGAGAATGAGTTACTCCAGTAGCATCGCAGAGGAAACCAGCAGCAGAGCTGAGGGCAGGGCCCAGCTGTCCTTTGTGGTGGTGCAGGACTGCGTGTTCTCCCTCAGGACACTGAAGGGCTGTTCTGTTCTTGGATGACTCTGTCTCTCCTTTCTCCAGACCATAAACCAGAATGGCATCTACATGCAATCCCTCCACCCAGCCCACAGCAGCCAGCTCCTGCTCTGTACAGATATAGCAACCAGGGCCATGTATGCATGTGCTGCCTCAGAGCAGCTCACCTGGGCAGGAATTTGGCTTTGCATGGCATTTAGAGGTATCGGTTCCTCTTGCAATCAGTGCTTGCAGCCAAGCTGTCAGCTGTAGGTTTGTTTCCTAGAGCTCATTCAAGTGTGATTTCTGGGTTTCACTAGGCTTTTGCAAATAACGCACTGACTTGAAGGGACGAAGGAAGAGATGCAGCTTTCAGAGAAGAAAATAGCTGTGGGCATCAATGTTTTGGTAGCTGCCTCTCAGAGAACCTGGTCTGCACTGGTAAAAATCCCTGCAAGTGTGCCTTTCCTTTTCAGAGCCTGGCAGTTGCATCGAGTGTTTGCACTAGCTGCCGAGCAATTTCGGGTTATCCTATACTTGGTGTATTTACCTTCCAGGCGGTCTGGGATGCAGGGGCCATACAGCAGCTGTTGTACTGTGGTGTTGTACAAACACAAGGCAGGTGTTAGCTGGCATCCCGTCTCTCATATGTCGAGTGCAATTGCAGGAGCTGCCATGTTTCCACCAGCTGGGTGAGTCCCTGGTGTATTCTTGTGGATATTGTATTCCTGTAAATATAGATTGTCATACCGCACTGAAATGCTCACTCTGTCAGGATGTTCCCCACCAGTTACCACTATAGATGAGCCCCTCAATGCGCTCTGATTTCAGATACCAGCAGGGAGGTGTTGCAAACCCTGCTCACGCCGAGGCTCTCCAGCAGGCTGTCTGTGTGGGCACGGAGAGCTGGACTATGTAGGGCTTTGCAGACCGGTTGACCCCTCTGATCCCAGTTTGGAAAGGGCTGCCCATGGTCAGGACCTCAGCAGCCTCTGGCTGCGTTTGACATTTCTGACTCCTGTGTTCTGGGGCTGCTCAAGCAGTTTGTTCCTAAGCGGAGCACAACCTTTATGGGGAAGTCTTTGTTGACGGCAGCCATTCCCATGCTTGGTTTTCTCTCAGATGTGTCATACGTGTATTATTTTGGCCCCCCCAAGCAGGTTTGGCATGGTCAGCCCTGCCAAATTTACATGTGAATGGAGGGCTTTCAAAGACACAAGCCTGGAGTTTCTCCTGCCCTGGCCTCACTGCTCTGTGCCTTCTCCAGAAGATACTTCACCTCCTTTTTTTCAAATCTGTGTTTGTGTAACAGAAATGGAGAAACCACCTGGAAAGCAAGTAAGAGCTCTCCATGGGCTGAGTTGTTGTAGGCAGCTGGGGAGTCATAGATCTGGTAAAGGGATTTGTTGTGCAGACAGTGGACCAGATCAGAATCCCAAATTCCCCGGGACTGGGGAAGGGGTGGGGTAGATGAAGTGCGAAAACTCAACTTGGAAAACAGCTTTTCCCTCCTGCAAATAGCCACTGCTCATGTGAGCTGAGAAGAGCTTGCAGTCCCTGGGCAGGTGAGGTAATACACTGCTGTCTGGGGGCATATCTGTGAAGGAGGATAACGTGGTAGGGGGCACAAGGTGTGGCAAAATTACTAGAGAAAATGGTCCCCGGGAGTCAAAATGGGAGTTTCTGCGTACTGCAGGCATCAAAGCAGCCCCCCCCGAGTGCAGGTGGGAGCCTGAGCCAGCCCCAGTGCCGCGGCCAGACTCCACATGCCTCTGGTTTTCTTACTCATACCTTAATCTTTTTATTCCCTTGGGGAAACTCATAAAACTAATTGTGAAAGCTTTGGCAAGGCAGTGGGAGGAGAGGGGAAGCATGGGGGAGATCTCTGCCCTGGCTGCTCTGTCAATGCCACTAGCTGCCCCAGGCAGAGCTCCCCCCTTCCCAGGGGCACCCATGTAGGGGCCTTGGGTCTGTACTCACCCGTCTCCTCCCTCTTAGTTGTGCTGGCTGGTCAGAAAACCTCCCCTGGAGAGAGTGGAGACCATGTAGAAAAAATAGACCCTCACCATGTCAGGTGTCCTCACCAGTGGGCTGCTAGAAGTGGAGGGACACCTCCAGAGAAATGCTGCTGCAGAGATCAGCGCTGGGGCTGCGTTGCCCTGAGATGGCAATGCACCCCAGAGGCAGACTTTACTGGAGAATGTTTCCTTCGCTTTGAGGCTGCACCAGCACTTGGAAAATAAGATTAGGGCAAATATGTTTTTATATCCCCCAGACAAGAACACTTTGCTGCTGGGTAATTGATACATCGGAGGGATTGGTCTCGCAGCTCTCCATCCATCAGCCTCAGGAAATCCCTCATAGCACAGCAGTCTTTGAAGGCAAATGTGACCCTTTGATTGACAGCCCTAAATCTGACTGGATTTAAAATAGGAACTTCAGCACTAGCTCTCTGAAATTCAAGTCCCCATAATCTTATTTTTTTGGCCCTGCTTAATCCCCATTTCAATATATAGGGATTGTAATTATGGTTTCCATTTGCAGATTGCCTTAGAAAAAAAAAAAAAAGTAAGAGGGAGTGGTGTGCTGTGGAATAACAGCTCTGTGCTCACTCCTTTTGCTCCTTTGCTGGCCCATCAGAAAAGGGATGATGCACTAGGTGTGCTCCTGCTCTCATCTAAAGCAATGCTCTCATCTATGCTCTTACATCCTGGCAGGTATTTCAAGTAGTGGTGCAAATAGGGGAAATTCCTGTCTCTAACCTGGCTGTTAGACACCAAACATGCCTGCATACACAAATCCCAGAACTCTGATGGTCTCCAGGCCACAGGCCAAATACATCAGTCCCAGAGTAAAGATAACCAAAGCCCCATGCTAAGAGGTTTCCTCTGCTTCTCTGTCTTCCTCCATTTCCAACTGCCTACAGCATTTTTGATTGTTTACCTCAGCCAAAGCACCTTCAAGGGTTAAGCTGCTTCTGTATTTCACCCCAGAGATGGGAGCTTCCCACTGACAGTTGAAATAGTCCCTTGTACTTGCTTTGCAGAGGACCCCTGGATCAAACAGCCTCACACTTTCAAGTCTGGTCAGTGCAGCACATTGGTTGCAAAGGTTTGTTTGATTTTAATTATGCTGCTTCACTGCAAAATCCCTACCAGTTATACCAGCATAAAAGTGCTGGGTAAATGAAGCTGATTTTGGTTGTCTGATGTGTTGATTCCGTTGGTGGATTTTGCTGTGGTGGGGAGTTTTGCCAGTATAGCTCCACCAGCAAAACTGGTTAAGTGCAGGTGAGAGGAGCTGGATGCGTATCAATTGATTGGCAGCCAATACACTGTATCTCCCTGTTCAGTCACTGCTGGCTTAGTGATATGAAGAGCAAGGGTGTTTGCTTCCCAAGCCAGTATTCAATGCGTTGTGAGTAAAGCATGGCCAATCCCTGCTCATATCTGGAAGCAGGAGTGTGTGGTGGGTTTCCCATCACTGGGAGCTGGGTATTCTTCAGAAAACTCACTGTATGCCCATGGGTGGACCCATGCTCACATGCCCATACTCCATCATACCTTGATATTGAGGGTTTTTCTCGAGAGTGCCTCAGAGCCAGATATTTCAGCATCCAAAGCCTGAGCTAAGTTCTCTGTAAAAGCCAGCTCCTCGAGCACGCAGGGAGCCTTCAGACAGTGCTGTGCCGTGGTCTGGAGACTTGCACAGGCTGTCTGGAGGCAAGCCTTTTGGCTGATTGTTTTTGCCACCTTGACTTACATTCAAGCACTTGGAGACTCATCTGCTGGGGAGCCGCCAGTTGCATGCTGCTTCTGTTTGGGTCTGGGTCATGCAGAGACATGCAGGGGAAAGCATTCCTCCCTTCCGCCTCTTTATCTCCCCCAGAGGAATGCAGCATCTCCATTTAATATATACACACCGTTCTTTCTCGCTAGGAATGGCCAGGGCAAAACAATCTTTCTAAATAAGTTTTTTTGAGTTGGGGAGAGGGGGATACTAAAGAGGAGTTCATGTTTTTGAGGGTGCTGGAGAAGGAGGGGAGCATGGAAATAATTAACATTTTTATCCTTCTTTTTCCTGAAAATTGTGCATCTCCTGTTCTCACACATGTGAATTATTCCTTCAGAAAAGACAAGGCCCTTTCTCCACAGCAAACAAGCTGCATAATCTCAAAGACATTTAATTCTGTCTGTGAGTGTAGTATATCTTTGGAAGCCCGAAAGGAAATCTTCCCTGTCTTCCCATCTGCGCCAGGTTAGCTGTCTTTGTGCTGTGCATGAGGGGCAACTGCAAGCTGATCTTCATCTCCTTCAGAATACCTGGGAAGCCAGGACACTCCAAAAAATGCCATGGTAGGACTCTGATGGCAGCATGTGCAGGGTGATTTGCTGCTCACCTTATGCTCCGTTTATTTCTCTGTGGTTGTTTCTTTCTGCTCTACTGGTCTGGTTCCTCTGCCGTCGGTATTGTTGACTTTATTGTGGAAAAGCATAGGGAAGCTTTTGGATAAGCAATTATTTTGTGTAGTGGCTTTAGTCTCCTCATGCTTTGCTGCCTCCTGATCTTTCTATTTCCCAAGTAGTCTGACAGATATTTCTTTATGTGTAGGTGTATAGGTATGTACAAATATGCATGCATGTACACCTCTATGTACATATATATACACAGAGAATGATACACACATATGGATATATATGTTGAGCCAAAGAATCTGTCTTAGTTGTTGAGTTACTGCAATGTCCCTTAAAATAAGCACGTATTGCCTTCATCTATTTACTGAGAGGGGCTTTTCACATATACTTGAAGGAATTGTAATAGATGGCAGCAATGTACCAGTGGCAAGCGCAGAGCCCTGGTATGGCTAACCACCACCAGCTCAGCCCTGCACCATTCAGCAGTGTAGACACCTGGGGTCTCAATTTAGCCACAGAAGTTTCATGGCTCTGAGGCAGCCAGAATCTGCTCCTCCTCAGCTCTTTGCCTCTCTTCAAAGAGGCAACAAGGCTGAAAAGAGCATTGTCAAAGCTGTGAAAGCACAGCTGGGACGCAAACATCTTGCCTTTGGGGAGGTAGGTATTGTCCACTTCATTGTGGTTCACGTCCCAGCTGTGGAAGGACTCAGGACGACTGGCTGGGGATGGCAGAGAGACACATGGGTGCTGGAGTGAGCCTGCTCTTGTTCAAAAACAAACAGCTTGTGTATGTGCTCTCCTGGTTCATTTTTCTCTCTGCCTTTCCTCTTTGACTGATGAAAGCTGCTAAAAACAGTGTTTCTGATTTGAGGCAGATTCCCATGTAAATGGAGAATTATGCCCTCTCAGGCTGACAGCAGTCAGTATGTCTGAGGGGGACCTCACAGCATGCGTTTGCTCCTCTGCCATGGGTGCTTTCCCGATGCCTACCTCAAGCTCCCAGTCCTCTCTCAGGACCCACCATGACCACGCAAGCAGTTGCAGAGGTACGCAGTGTGGAGCAGAAACCCACTTTCCCATGTGGCCCCTGCTGCTTGTGATGGGACCCTGTCCAGCTGAGGACAGGTAGGTGCTACCCAAAAGCATCTCAAGACTGTTGGCCCACTGGCCCTTCGCACAGAGGGGTGTGCCCTTGACAGGCAGATCCCTTCCTGCTCAGACTTGCTTCCCAATCCCCATGAGTACTGTGGGCTGGCTTTCTAAACGCAGCTGGAGCAGTGCCTGCCCCGCATTTAGGGAAGGAGAACTGTCTGCGTGCTGGGCGAGGCCTCTCTGATCTGCATGCCAGGAACTGGATATAGACATAGACAGCTGGATGAAAGGTGAAAGGTGTGTAAAATCCCCCCTGAGGGGCTAGGATTAAATCTGAGAACCCAAAAGTTTATGGAAACACTTTGGGCTTCATCTGGAGTAGCCATGTTTCCCTCCAAATCCAGCGGGAGTTGACAGATCATAGGCTCCAACTCTACTGGTGTTTCATTTTGGAGCAGTTGTGTGATTTTGAAGTAAATTTACTAACTGTCCTCGCTCTCTGCACACTGTATTGGTTGGTAGCGCAGTTTTTGTGCACACGAACTGGGTTCATTTTGGTGGAAGCTAGATCAGAAGTTCTGCTCTGAGCTTGCACTGCATGTACTCTAACTGTGGAGGACGTGGTGGTTGGAAGCAGCAGCAGGACCTTTGGGCAGCTGTAAACCATGTGCATGTCCAGAGGTTTGGTCCAGGTGGCTAAGTCTAGCTGGATGTAACAACCTTGAGCAGCATATGTGATAGATGTAAGAGCCCCAAAACCAACTGCTTCAGCCAACTGATCTCCTCTCTCACACGCAATTATTTCCTGATCTAGACACTGCCCTTGAGCTTATGTGACCTTGAGCCCTTGGTGAATAGTGGCCTCAAGTGGGTGTTGAAATTTAGCTCTCCAGGGACCACAGGTTGCCATGCTTGTGCCCCACACCTACAACTGCAGTATGGCCTGGACTGAAGAGTTTACAGTCTCCACTCTGCCAGGGCAAGGGCTAAGTATTTCCCCTTTGTGGTGGGGTCAGCATGGGCTATCAGGAAGAACAGAGGCTGCCATTTTAAGCATTATGTGTTTCAGGGAATGGCCAAAATGGTTTTCTTCCTCCATCTTTTGTCTACTGAGACCTCCATCAGGACAGATGCTGGGGTTTCGCTGGGGTTGCAGTGGTCTGGAAAGTAATCGCAGCCATCCTGGGATCCCTTGGGAAGGCCCCTTTCACCCTCTCCTGTTGTAAAAGCACCTCCACTGGAAAAGATTAGGGTGTGGGAGGCGATGGGCTTGTTTGTTGGAAGCATTTTGTTGGGAAGCGAGGTGTGCCAGCCTGTCTCACTGCCGGCAGGACTGCTGGCTGATGTGCTCAGCTGCCAGGCTGTGCTGAAGCTGGGCTGAGCAACCTGACCAGGAGCTGCGCTGTGTCAGGGAATACCCCTGGGACTACCTCCAAGCTCACTGCCTTTGGGGTCTGTCTTTCAGCTACCACCAACCTGGGTATGGCACAATAACCAGCTGATGCAGTGCTCAGAGCAGCTGTCAGAGGAACAGCTGGAACAGACAATGTCTCTTTTCCGGCTTAATGCCAAGGCTTCCCTACTCCTTCTTGCCCAGCTACAGGTATCATCACCTCAACTCACATCTTCCTGAAGGAATCACTAGTGCTGGGAGTGACCAGGCACCACCTCCAGCAGGAAGGGGCAGAGATGCTGAGCAGAGCCTGCTACTCTGATACGGGCATCGCCTCCCAGCCTGTTAATAAGGGTCCAGGGCTGGAAAAAATTCCTTGTGAAAGAAACAGAGGGTCACTCTGCAAAAAAAAAAGGCATCTCCCAGCCACAGATTAATCTCACGAAGCACAGCTTCATGCTTTCATGTTGCCTTTGTGTCAGCTGCAGGAGGACAAACATTGTCTGATCTGGCAGGGGATGTGCATTTCAATTGGCGGGATGACTTCAGACAGGGCTGATGCTCTGCATTGTGTGAGCTGGGCAGTTTTAATCCGGTAGCAAGACCTGGCTTGACTGTACCATTGCCAACACCAGGGCAGAATGGTAGGAGGGTGGTTAGGTGATGAAAGTCTGGTGGGGAGTGTGGATCAGACAAGGCTGAGAGCAGTGTGAAGGCTGGGCTAGATGCTGCCCGCATTGTAGGGAAGGCTGCAGTGGTAGCAAGGGTATGTTTGTACAGAGGTACTTTGAGGAGGTGAATGCTAGAGTTGGGAAGACAGTAGAGAAGTAATTCATGTGATGGTTGGAGAGGTGCTTTTCAAGTCCTGCCTCATCTCTTTAATCTCTGCAATCCCTGGCATCTTGCTAGTGCTTTTCATCTACTCCGAGGTGAACACAATCATCACTCCCAGGGAGGAGACTGGAAAAGCTCAGGTGCAGAGCAAGTGGGCTTCAAACAAGATCAGCTGTCTTGTGGGGCCATGCTTAGCTGCTGCTCTAACTGCGTCTGCTCTGAAAAACCACAGAGCAATCAACACCGAGTCCAAAGTCGTGGGTGAGATAAGCTATACTGGTAGACTTAGGGCTTTCCCCTAGTGTCTTGTGTCTTGGAACATGTGTTGGAAAGTACTCTCTGCTCATGGGTTCTTATGGATGAGGGAGGACAAAGCCTTGGGCTGCCATAGAGGTCTTCTAACATGTGTGTGCTCATGTGTGCAGTGTCAAACTATGGGAAACCCTGGGAGGCATTGGTCTCCTTTTCCCCAGAGGATTTTGACAGCAATGTGTCTGGTTTGGAGAACCTGTCTGTCCAGGTATTGCTTTCATTGTGTTCAGTGGTCTGGACGGTTCTTCTATCACACCTATCAAAATAATATCTCAGCACTTTTCAGGAGTGCATGAGGTGATGTGATTGCTATCCCATGTGGATTGCTTGTTCTCACAGTGGGAAGAGCACATATCTTAAAGTGCTTGGCTTTGTACTTTAATACTCACGTAGGCTAACTAGGGTAGGGCAGGGAAGGGCAGGGGGCAGAGAGGTTTGAGATTATATGATTGCTCCTGAGTGGTTGTTCCCACAGCCCCAGAGGAACCCAGGAAAGTCCCAACTCCTGCACAGTGATGCTGTGCCCTTGCTGTGTGAGCTCCTCTGTCCCAGGGAGCTCAGCCATGGCTCTGCTGGCTCACTTCACTGTCCTGCCTAACATCTGCTCTTCTGAACTCTGTGGAAGTGCTTGTTTCTCTCCTCCCTTCTCAGACCATAGGAGGTAGAAAGAAACAGCTTGAGCAGTGAGAGGTGGTGTGACCATGTGGAGAGGTTGCTGGGGAAAAGCTAAGCTGTTTGCTAAGCTCCGTTTTGCATGTGGTTTGTGTTGCAGGTTACCTGCTCCCTGGTATGATCCACACTCCATCCACTGGCTGCCTGAGACAAAAAGAAGTGGCCTTCCAGAGCCACTCTTTTTTTTTCTCACCTTGTAGTTTTGTGGTTGTGTAGGGCTTGCTTCTAGCTTTTTAGTTTTTCAACTGCAAAACATTTTTACTGGAGCAGCCTGGAGTAAAGGGTGAGGGATATACAGGGGCAGGAAGGTGCTTCCAGCAGGGTTTGCTCCATTCGCTTCAGCAGCTACCAAAACTGATGCTCATGGCCCAGAACGGTATGAACTTCACCTGCCTATGGGAATGCATCTCCTGGAGAGCACTGGGGCTTTGGAAAACAGCAACATCTTGGCTAAAGGTTGGGAAGCTGCAGTATGCTGTCTCAGGGGTTGGGGATGCCAAGGCTATGAGAGATGGCTCCTCAGCAGCTGGCCAGGTCCCTGGATAATCCTGTTAGGGTGCTGTGCAAAGCCCAGCTGGCCGGGCCGCAAGGGCGAGCGGCGTCCTGACTGAGCCTGTGCAGGAGGGCAAAGCGGCTGCCATGCCAGGTGGAAATGCCTGCATGGTTCATGTAAAGCCTTATTTCATACAGCTGGCTAAGTCCTGTGCTTTTAAATACAGAGGGTTTGCCAGGAGCATGTGAGAGCTGCTGCAAATGTCTGTGGAGAGGATAAAAGTGAAGAGGCAAGCACTTCATTGGATGGCTTTGAAAGGCAGTAAACCAGCTCTTTATAGCACAGGACAGCATTTCTGATGGGGTAGCAAGACTGGCCACTAGGTTTCTCTTCTCTGCAAACAAATTTACAGTTGAACTATCTAGACCTGTTACACAGAGAAAAGTTTCAGGGCTGCAGGCTGTGGGTTTAAAACCAGGTTGCATTTTTATGCCAGTTTGGGTGAGAAGTCATCCTACAGCAGACCTCTGTGTGGGTACAGTCAAGGACAAGGGATGCTGGATAGGGGCAGATGGAGAGAGGAGAGGAATTTAGGAAGCTCCTAGTGAAGGAAGGGATAGCTTGACAGTAGTTTCTCCATCCCTCCTCTTACCCCAGCAAAGCTGCTCCCTGCTGAGTGGCTTTCCCACAACCATGAAGCTTCTGCCCTGGCATTTCCCCTGGCCTCCTCTGGAAGGAGACCCTGGAGAGGAGGCATCATTCCCAGCTCTCCTTGAGGACATTTGCTGTTTGGCAGAGCAGAAGGGACAATCCTCCAGCCCCAAAGAAGAGCCCCTTTGAGCTCTTTCTAGAGGACCAGATCTCTCTGTGGCAGCAGATGTGGGATTGATTGAGGAAGTCCATTTGCTTGGTGGTGCTAGCCATAGAAAACTTGATGAAAATGGTCTACCATGCTTTTTAACTCCAAATGTGCAATAGGATTTGTGACTCCTAATGCAGGGACTGTAGAAGAGTCTCAGAAGCAGAGCAAGTTCCCAGGCTCTGGTAGGTCTGCGATAATGCCTCAGGCAGCAAGCCACGTTCTCACCAGGGCTGCGATTTATAAATGAAACATCTCAGCAGTGCAGATCAGATCCAAGCTGGCTTCAGCTTCTGCTGGGTTATTCATGAGTATGTGAAAGCTCTGAAAAATGTGACAGACTTTGGTTTAGTTTCTCAACACAACATTACTTCTCATGAGATGAAATATGAGCATGTCCCTGTTAAGACAGGAATGTATACACTGGAAGCTGTGAGATAATGGCGTATATAAAATGAAAGTGAAGTCTTTGGTGTTCTGCTGTCAGTGGGTTTGTTTTCACTTCCCTTCCAAGAGGAGCACTTCACTAGCAAGTTACAAGCACTCACAGCCATAGCAGTGTGGTTCAAATCACTCTGAAAATGTTTTTCCCCAGAACTGGTTTTGCATGGGGTTTTGTGAAGTGGCTTGCTTGTGAGTGTAGCGGATTAGGAGCCCCTCCATGGCTCCTGGAAAGGTCACAGCAGCAGCCCAGAGCCTCCTCTTTGCCAAAGTGAGCACTCCATGAAGAGGTCAGCTGAAAATTTGGCTCATGTTCCCTTTTTAAGCAGTGTGCTCAGCCCCCTCAGGTAATGATCTGCAAGGGCTCAGCACCACTCCTAAATCCCTAAAGCATTTTTGTCTGGTTGCTGTGGGTGACTGGGACTGTTTAGGTCAGAAGGAGGTTGCTTCAATGCCCTTGGGGTGGGAGGAGGAGTAAGGGAAAAGGCAGGGGTGCTCGTAGGCCCCAAGGGTTGTGTGCATCTGGGAGAAGACAGCATGGTAGGACCATAAGTTCTCTTACATACTCATAAGCCTCTGTACTTTCCTAATGGGAATGGATTTGGTCCTATTTTCTGAGAAATAAGTGGGAGTTTTCCTGTGGGTTTCCATAAGAACTGGTCTGGGAGCGCAATTTATATAAAGGGAGCTGCTATGCGCATGGGTATTTTGTCCATCTGGGCTTACATTATTATATAAATCTGTAATTGCTTTGCATCAAAGGCAGATGGGGGATGCCTTGGGTCCAGCCTTCCGCGCATCCCTGTGTACGTAGCAACTGGCCTCTGCTTTTTAATGCTCTATTAACAAATATGCGTCTAGAACAGCACTTTGGCAGGGGACAAACAAAGACCAGATCTGCAGCAGGCTGTCCCAGCGCTGCGTGTGCTGGGTGAGATGTGATGCATCTTGTGACTGCTTCTAGCAAACAGGACTGTCTGGCCATGCCCATGCCGAGGAATCTGGTCTGGGTGCTCGTCTTAGCCATTTCCAGTCTGCATATGAGGTGAAGACCTGGGTGTACAGCATCCCCGCTGTCTGCGCCTCCAAACCCCTAATGCCTTGGGCATGCAGTTCCAGATGGGAATGGCGGTGCAGTCTTGAAAGTGGCTCATCTGGGTGCTGAGGGACTGAGTCCTGGGCTGCACTGTGGCACACCCAGCAGCCAAGAGCCACAACTGCTGGTGCTCGCTGCAGATGTGCAAATAACATCTGTATGGGTCCTGCTACTGTGTCCGAAAGTGTGTGTGATGATGCAGCTTCAAACACTGACCTTCGAGGACAGAGCTATGTCCTCTGCATTAGCCAGCTGGCTGAGAGAACATCTCAATGCCTCCTTTTCCTGGGGAGATGATGTTAGTAGCTGGCAATGCGTTTTTCAGTTGTCAGTGGAGAGGTGTCTATATTGAAGAGCAAAGTATTATTGCTCTTCTACAGTTCTGGTTTTGGTAAGACTGGATGGGCTTGAAGTAAGTACGGAGCTCCTTTGTCAAACACACAATAGCTGAAATTCGTATATATGAAGTGCTATGAGTAATCTTCTGCCTTTCTGAAAAAATGTTTCTTTACTGAAAACTAGTGACTCACAATGGATTCCTGCAGCATTACGGCACAGGGAGATCGTATAAAGTCACCATCGGTTTGAAATGAAGGCAATGAAAAACGAGTGTCTTGTACTAAAACCGTTCCTGGAGATTGTTGGCCGAGTATTGCAGTCTCACTTTTCTATTTTTAAAACTCTCTTGCCAGCTGCTATGTGACCCTTCCCTCCACACCCACAACAGAAAAAAACTTACTGATTAGAAACAGGAAATAATAAAACTCACTAACCACAAAGTATTTTCAAATGCACAAAGTAAACAAGCAGAGATGGTAAGAAATACATATTTCCTACTGATCTCTTTTCAGCATGGTAACTATAGCCGATAATTATAGTCACTGGGGATTTATGGCTTTTAGAGGGAAAGTATGTTTTTAAGTTGATGCTGTCAAACCATAGTAAAATATTTTGATCACAGCCTGTCCCAGCATAACAATAATGTGACCACAAGTGCCATGAGATGCATTACTGACACCGTCTAGAAGTAAATTAAAACTTCAGGCCCCATCTGCTCCTCTTATCTACCCTACTGGTGTGCAGACCCCAGCACTGGGGGATGGGGGTTCCTCTGGTGGGTGCAGCCATGTGGGCTTCTGTGGGATGGGGGCTTTATCTAAACTCAGCAATATGCGTGATAATAAACCACGAAGGTCTTTAATGTCTTTCCTGTTCCAGGATTTTGCAGTATGCTTTCCCTGAAAATTTTCCCTTCCCATGAGTATTCTGTTCCCTTTGCTGTGGCTGTTTGCTTGGGCTGGCCCCAGCTCCCACCCTCACCTGCATTTTTGTGATGGGATGGTGTGGATCTATTTTCTGTATTGGTGGTCACTTGGGAGGTTCCTGTCAGTAACGGGGGGAGTCCTAATTTTCAGGTGGAAGGTGGAAACCGAGGTTGCGGTAAGATCTGTACAATTCTGTGTCTTTACCTGCCTTCTGACGCCATGGTTGAAGAAACCTGCTGTGTCTCCATGCAGCCATGTGTAGGCCAGTTGTTTCTCCTACCACCCTTATGCCACTGCTCCTAATGGCTTTTCAAGAGGGCTGGATAAAAGGGAGAGCTTCACAGAAAAAGATGCTAAATCCAGAGGTGATGGTTTTCACTCCCTTGGCACATCATCAAATAGATCTCGCTGCATAATGAGCCCCTCTAAACTGCAGGTCCATTAATTAGTATGCACCGTTTTTGTTTAAGAGCTCCTTGCTCTATTTTAACTGTAATGAAGTTTTAACTGCCTTTGAGATGAAAAACTGGGACCAAATGTTGCCAACAAGCCGAGCAGATTTGTTACAGTCTCCTTGGTCCAATTTGCAGGGAATTTTACCTTCTGCCCTTTAGATTATCTTTGTGATTCCCTTATAAGTAAAAGCTAAAGCATTGGTCTGGGTTGATAAATCCAACTCCTTATTTCTTTCATAACTTTTTAAGTGTTACTGTGATCCAGATGATTCTGTCTGTGTGTGTGCGCACGTGTGTGTGGTGCACACTGCTTTATCTTCAAAGCATCAGGGGCAAAACCCAAACCATCTCCTTCAACCACATTCAGGAAAAAACATTTGTGAAAGAAGAAAACAAAAGCAGATCCCCAAGTACTATTTATTCAGAGCAGAGAGGACAAGTCTGAGAGAAGTATCAGTCATTATCTTCCAAAAGTTTATTTAGAACTTTTAGTTACAGGAACAAAAAATAATCCCTAAGTATAACTATATGTAACATATATACACACACACGTAGCTCACTAGTTTAACAGTACTGTCAGGATGTCTAGGTGGCTGGGAACAGCACAGCCAGAGTAAGCAATCCAGAGAGCATTCTTAAACAGCCTAAAAAGTCCAAACCAAGTCTCTCCTTTCCTCTCTCTTTTTCTAATCACTGCAGCATTTTTACAGGAATCAGAACTGGAATCTCCTACAGCTGCCCAGGGATAATAGTAAAAGTAAAAAGCAGAAGAAATTGGCCGTTTACCCCTTTATCCAATGAAGTAATCTCAGTGGCTTATGTGAGGTCTGAGATGTAAGCTTGATGCCAGAGAGGGTTGTTGCTTGTTGTCTTGTATTTTTATTAATAGGAAGTTAATTATTTTAAGAATGTAAGACGAACTATATAATTAATATATACTAAAGAGCATGGGAGGATTCTATACAATAATTTAGATGTATTAAATAAATAAAAAATAATAGCAGCCTTCTACAATGCAGGCTACACATAGGTTTACTTCGGCTTGAAGTACCCTGGTCTTTAGTACACCTACAGGAACAGACTTGCTCCACAAGTGTTTTAAAGAAACATATCTATAAGATACATACATAAGAGTGTCTAAGGTTAGGATAAACATTTTAAAACACACTTTACCATGGTCTCCACATATCTAATGACCCCATTCTAGAGTTGTTATGGGAAAAATTTGGCTGCAGGACCTGTCTGGGAGGTGCAGCCTCAACCTGGCTGAAAACCGACAATGGCAGCAGCTGGAAGGAATTTTTTGAAACCTGCTTGTTCTCTGCAGGGCAGAAGTGCTCCTGTGATGGGTTTGTTCCCTGAGTGCTCCCCTTAGGGCTCAGGGGGCTTTTTGGCATCAAGGGAGGTTGCTGTGATGGGCTTGAAGACCTTACTGCTGCTTTGCAGGTATCTTCACCAGACCTGGGTAAGGATTTCAGCAGGTGGTTTAACAAGCGCGCCCCGAGGGTCTTGTCCATCCACTCGCAGGTGAGGAGGAGGTTGTGCACCTCGTGCATGCACTGAATGTACCCGGTGCTGTACCTCTGCTGGGCTTCCAGACCCACCTTGGAGTCAGCTGTGTTGGGGAGGAGACAAGGGGAGTTGGTGAGTGGGTAAAAGCTGCCCACTGTGTTCCTGCTTAAAACTATTCACCACAGGCTCCTGGGGGCTCATTGCTGAAGCCGACTGGGCTTTACTATAAGGTGAATCATTTGCAGGGTGCAGGGGGAAGGTGATGCAGGGTGCGAGCTGCCCCCATGTCCTGCTGCCTACTGCCAAGGGCAAAACTAGAGCAAAAAGCAGAAAGCAACTCTGGAAGGAAAAAAACCTTCTGTGGGTTAACCAGTGCCCAGCTCCATCTCCCCATCTAGTGGAGAAAGCCAAACCCAAGCAGCAGCCCGGGCCTCAACAGGTTTGAAAAATGCTTTTGCCAAGCTGCCAGCAGATAAAACCTGCTGGCACCTTCCTGCCCCAGTGCTGCCTGTGTTTGCAGGGTGAGGGACCAGGCACTCACCCATCAGTTTGCTGCTCTGGATGTTCTGGAGGTGCTTCACTGTCATTTCGAGGATGTCTGCTTTTTCCAGTTTAGACTGCTGATAAGGAAAGAGTGCAGCATTTAGCAGCAATGAAGGGTTTGTACCATGCTTAATTTCTTGAAGGAGAGAGACACACCCCCCCCAGACGAATCCCCGGCCAGAAAAAGGACAAAAAGCAGCATAAAAATGAGCACTTACATCCAGATGAAATGCACCCACAACAGTCTCCTTCAGTTGGTCCAAGCAGTTATTAATCCTTTCCCTTCGCTTCCGCTCAATGAGGGGTTTCCTTAACTGGCAGGGAAAAGAAAAGGAGGAGGAAAAATTGCCACTGATATTTTCTCTTCCTCTCTCTGCTGCAGTTTGGCAAGGGCAGAGAGCCCCAGCCCCTGCGTGGAGCCAGCACGGGTGACACGATACAGATGGAGAGTGTTCCGGTCACGGCCCATCCCTTAGATTGTACCAGGTCTCAATTCTCCCACCTCTACTCATTTTAAGCAGAGTTCACCCACATGAAACAAACAGAGGGAAGCCTTTCTAAGTCAGCAAAAGGATGCAGAAGAAACACCCACATGGTTACGTTCAGAGAAAGCATCTTTATAACAAAAGGAAGAAAACTGCCCCATTTCTCAGTGCCTGTAGCCCCAGCACTCCTCATTCATGTGCTTGGTGCCAGCATGGGGCTGTTGCTGCAGCAGTGTGGAGGGGACCTACCTTCCTCTCCTCCTTGGTGCAGGTGAGCTTGTGGGTGCCACCGGTGGTGGCTGCAGCGGTCATTGTAATCCAACCTGCCCACCCTGGGCACCGGGAGGATGGGATGGGAAGGAGGCACCCAGGCAGTGGGTCGTTCCCTTTCCAGACAGGCTCTTTGCTGCTCCACTGCTCCTCTGCTGTATTTATAACCCAGAATTAGCATGTGAAAGGGGACTTTCCTTGGCGGGACTTCTTTTCCCACACGAGGGGTCGAGCCCGAAGGTTTGTGGCCATCAATCAAATCTGACAGGTCACTGCTTCTTTTCAATGACCATGCCGGCCCCCCCAAACAGCGACAGATGTCCAGCCTCTGACGCTGGGCTTTGGAGGGCTCTTTTGTTAGGGAAGAAGGAAAGGAAAATGGGCGCACTCTGAGCAGCTTGCACGGCTCCTCGCTCAATTTGCACAGATTCCCAGGGAGGGAAACAATAGCTGGGAAGCGGTTGGGTTACACCTGGGAAAATGCCTTCTACCCATCTTTTTTCCCCACTCTCCCCTTGAAGCGATGCCTCTTTTTACCTGCTAACCAGAGCCCCAGCCATTTCATGTCTTTGAAGCAGCCTTTTAATTTAATAATAGAGTACTTGAGCTAGGAGTTCCTGCTCCCAGGAATTATTATTACAAGGGAATGATGATCGATTAAAAACTGTTGACAGCAGATGCCCGTAGGAAGGTTGTTTCCATCACAGAAATCCTCTAGGGAAAATACGTGAACTGTATTTACCTCTTGGGAACCCAAATTCTCCGTTGCACACAGCTGGATGTAAGAAATACATCACTCTTCTAGTTTTTGGCTGCTGTGTAGAATTTAGTATTAAACTTACAGACCATTGCAGATGCAAATGAACCTAGAGATGAGTTAGTTCTGTGGGATTTTTATTTCTTTGATTTTTTTTCCCCTGTGCTGCAAGGAGTCTTGGGTGGCTTTGGGGGAAAGGGTGTTTTTCAGTTTGCCCCTCTGAAATGCTAGTGCAGAAGCAGACGGGCCTTTGGAGGAGACTTGGCACAGGATGAGAATGCAGTTCTATGCTTCCTCACTTCTGCCTGGTCTGGGGGGCGAGTATGAAGGCTTTTTTTCATGACTGTGCTTTTGCTTTCTGATGGTCGCTTTGCTAATGACCAGGATTTGGCAGTGTCCTGTTGAGTCCCACAGGTGAAGGCCTTTGGGCTGGTGTCAAATGTGTCACCTTATTGAAATGGAGAGGAAGCGGCTGCAGCGGTTCAGAAGCACCGCGAGCCATCCAGACCCACCTGTGGGTTTTCCCAGCACGCAGCACAGCGCTGCGGCTGCAGAGCCCTCTCTCCCCAACCCCAGCTGTGGGTGGGGATGTACCCCAGCAATAAAAGCGAGGACATCGTGTCCCTTGCTTAAACACTGCGTGGGTGTGTGTTTGCGTGTGTGTAAATGCAAACATACTTGCAGCATGTCTGTACGCCCTGCTGCCTGGGCTCACCATGAAGACGTGTGTCTAGACAAGGTATCTCGCAGGCAGAGGTTGTTTGTCAGTCAAATGCAGAACTGGGGTGCAGTTAGCCGGTTTTATAAGTGCCCTACTTGTCAAGGGCTCACAGGGGAGATCCTGAGACAGGCCAGTGTGGTGGTTGAGCTGGGAGAGGAGGGTTTGGGAGGGGAAGTTTAATAAATTGTCCTTTGTGCCAGGTAGAGGGATGGGCTCCTTATCTCAGGTGCGTCCCCCACACAGACAGAAAAAGTAGGTCCCACCGCCCGTGTGGGAGCCCCTCATGTCAGCCAGCCCTGGCTGCTCATGAGTGGAGATTACTTTGGTTTTTTCAAGCTTTTTCCAGCCCACCCTGGGAAGTGGAGTATGGCCGGTGTTTATAAAAGGTGTAGCTGAGGCATCCGTATTGCCACATGACTCCAGCAGCTTGGCACAGAAGAGGCAGTAGGTGGACTGGGGTAGGACTCTGCCCTGCACATGGGTAGGGGGGTGCAGAGCAGGTGCACCCCTGGCTCTGGGCAGTTCGCTAGGGTACTCAAGGCTGGAAGCACCCGTCTATCACCTGGGCACACAGCTTCTAGCTGGGTTTGGCTTGGCTAGTGGGTGGGGAAGAGGAGTCGTCCCTCATCCCCCCTGCAAACACCCCTCCACCAGCACCTTGTGCAGAAAGAGGCACCTTCCCAAGGCAGTCAGGGCAGCAGGGGGAAGCCTGAGACCATCTAGGCTGCTGGTCCAGCCGAGCATCACAGAGGTGTCAGCAAATACAGAATTGCCTAAAATCTCTGAAAAACATGTCCCATGCCCATTGGCATCCCCTGCTGGCTGGGCATGGCTCTGGGGTGCTGCATGTGACCCCCCGTGTTAGTGGCTCCGGGGCTCCCCAGCCCCAGTGCCTCACTCTAACCCCGCCTTTCTTCTTCGGTCTGGGCTTGCTGCTTCTGTCTTACCCTCCTTCCCACTTTCCTTGCCCTGTGAGATGCCACCGAGCTCCCGGTCAAGGGGGATGCTTTATGATAGGGTGGCACGCAGGCTTCCCTGGAAAAGTGGCTTCCATGAAGCAAGCAGGCAGGGGGGGTGCTGGTGGCGAGGCAGTGAGTGCTGGGGACAGCTGGGTGAGATGCGGGGCCAAGAACAGCGTAGTAGCTTTGGTGCCAAGCCATGGTCCACGCCCAGCCCACGCAGGGCAGCTGAGCTCCCAGCCTCGGCAGGGCAAGACCCTTGGCTTGCCCGCTGGCGTCTGCTCTGGGTGAGCTCATTTCAAGGTTCATTTGTAAGACAGCATTGCAGTGAAAAAGAAGAGCAGCTTTTGCTGTAAACAGTTATTTTACACCTCTCAGTGAGGGCAAAGGCCTTTATTTTGGAGGCAGGGGGAGCACGGGCAGGAGAGCTGCCCTGCGTTTGGGGGAAGGCTGACATCTGTTCTGGGGATTGTAGGGACTCAACAGGCCAATGCAAATGAGCTTTAAAGGCAGCTTTCTGCAGATTCCCGCTTTCCTTTTGCATTGCCCACTGCCAGGTTTTGCTGAAAAGGGGATTCTCCTTCATAAACAAAGCCTCCCTTTTTTCCTGGGCTTTCCATAAAGAAAAAACAGAACAAAACAAAACAAAACAAAAAAAAAAAAAACAAAAAAAAAAAAAAGAGAAAGGGGTCAGTGTGGCTTGGAGTTTTCTTTTTTGCTATTTGTCTACATTTCACACCCTGGAGAAAGAAAACAACTTTTAACATCTGTTCCTGCACTTTTTAAGAGGGAAAGAAAGGCTCTTGAAAAGGGGGAAAGTGTGGCAGATGTTGGCAGGTTCCCTCCGACGCAGATGTCTTGCTCTGAAGAAAACTTTCTTTGGGGATTGGCGGCCAGGGCTCCTCTTTGACTCGGGACACGCGACTGCCTAGTGAACGAAGGGACGTGGGAAAGCACCAGCAAACAAAAGGGCTTATTCAAACAAACCTGAGAGCCGTGAACAATCTAATAACCAGCAGAGAAATGGTCAGAGGCCCCGGCCCCTCTGGGGAGGGGTTCAGGGCAGCCAGGGGCCACAGGATGAGGGAATTTTGTGGTGTCCCTAGGGCTGTGAAAAGGGGTGTCCCCTCCTTGCCCTCTGCCTGCTCCCTCTGGGGCACACAATGTGGCGTTTTGGCCAAGGACCACCTTTCTTGAGGTGCTAAATGGTCTCAGCTAGTCCGCAGACCCAGTTGCATGGGAGCTGGCTGCCCCATGGTGTCAGGCAGCAGAAGAGATGGAGGACAGGTACCTGCCGCTGGGCTGGGCTGTCCCACATGTACCGGCCAAGGCACTAGTGAGTCCCCCGGCCAAGGCAGCAGGAGAGGAGCAACTATGGGAGAGCAAGGATGTGGCAAGACACAGCAACTTTGTACACATATTTAATGAAGCATATTTAATAAGAGGTTCTGCCAAGATAATAATAATAATAAAAAGCCCAACCCAACCCTATTGATTAGGACCAGTTGAGAGATCCCTGTAAAACTGATGTTGAGGAAAGAGGATTTTTTAATATAAACCAAAAATATTGAGAGAAAGAAGTATTTATTCATCCTGTCCTCTTCTCTCTGGCTGGTAAAATAAAATTATATAAAATGAGTTTTTGCCATAAAAGCTGTTAATATTTTAGTTCAGACACTTGATAGGAAAAAAGTGAGTAGAGAAAAGGGAGCAGAGCCAAGAAAATTCCCATAAGCAAATAAGTAATTCTGGTTTGCTGCTGAAGCTGAGGAGCTCCGTGATTATTCCTCTAATTCCTCCAAGTTTTGTTCTGTCTCATCTCTATCCCGATCCTTTTTCCCTGGGCTCTGGGCAGGAGAGCTGCTCCTGCTGGCGAGCCTGCCCTGAGCTGGGGCAGCTGTGCCTCTTCTCTGCTTTGGGCTGTAGAGGAAAGCCCAGTGAGATGGAGCTGTGTTGCCTCTTTGGAGGTCAAGTTTTGGGGTGAGCAGCCCAAACCCATGCTTTGGGTGTCCCCCACGTTTCTGCTATCAGCAGAGCCCTCCCTGCATGGTGGCTGGGAAGCAGGAGCCACCTCAGCTGGGCTGAGGAGCCCCGTGCTGCAGGAAGGATGCTGCATGTCACTGGAGACCTGCACGCCTGCCCAGGCTGGTCCCTGCTGCCTCTTGCAACTTGGGGCGATGCTGTGGACGCCAGCTCACAACCTGCGAAAAGTAACCAGGAGGCCTGTGCAGCACTGAGGTGGCCCCTGAGTCCAACCCAGGCCCCTGGCTGGCTGACAAAATGGTCTTGTTAATGCAGACTAGCCTTTGCAGGGATGGACTTGCTGTGGGATAGCAGGGGAGCTAGGGGGAAGAGATGAGCAGGTGCTCTTGAACACTACCTGATGTGCTACACACGGGTCTCACAGCAGGACCACCTCTTCTTTCCAGGCTGGGGACATGTCTGGACTGGATTTGTCCCTAGTTAAGCAACTGCTTTTCCCTCTTCTGAGGTGTGTGAGTGTGGGTCCCTGGCCCTCAAGAGGTGCCGGTAGGCAGGCTGCCAGGTGGACAGAAGGGATGCTTAGGGTGTCCTGCCCCATCCAGCCCTCCCAGCTGTGAGTGTTTTTGCTGGGTCTGCTTTTATCACAGGGGCTTTGCCTTTGGCACAGGCAGTGACACAGGATTTGTGAAGCAAGGAGCGAAGTGCGGATTTGGGAGCGGTGGGAGTGGGCAGGCAGCGGGCAGGGTAAGTTGGGGGCAGCGGCTGCTGCCAGCAGGGAAGCTGGTCGGCCCTGATGTGCAACTTCACTGCACCCTCTGCACCCTGTGCTCCCTCTCTTGGGGACGGGCTCTGGACCCGCCTTGCTGTAAGCAAACACTCACCCAGGAGAGGCTGTTTTTACAGGGGCTTTAGTCATGACAAATAAAGAGTTTTTAATCCGGGGCTTTTTTAGAAGGTCAGTTCTGTTTCAAGGCTGAGGTTTAAAAATTAGGGGTAAAACTCTCCATGAAGAGGTTTAATCTGCAGGTTTCTCGACAGCTGTAAATCCCAAGCAGCCCATCCTGAAGCCCTGTGTTAACCAGGGGTGGTTTGATCCCAAGATGTTACAGCAAGAGAGGAACGTGAGGAGCAGCAGGACATGCCGGCGCAGTGACGGGACGCGCCAGGTCCGGAGGGTGCAGGCGGTGCCTGGGCAGGGAGGCTGGCTCCTGGCATGCAGGCACGTAAACCACAGCCTCTCAGAGATTACTCACTGCTGGATTGCCTAGGGGAACGAAGGCTACATCTCCAGGCTGGCCTCAGTTTCGGACTCACCGTGTCTAATCTCAGGCTGGCGCTGCGTGGTCTGTGGGGGACCACATGTCCAGTGGCCTGGCCAGGACACGCTAGTGCTGGAAATAAGCTGGGGCAGAAAAGCAAAGAGTGATTTGCTATTATAAGGAGTATCACCTGAAGGCACAGCCCTGATGCAGCAGACACCATCCACCATGGGACGTGGGACTGAAGGCACTGTCAAAGCTTGCAGCGAGGGGAGCTGTGGCTCTGCTGGGGAATATTGTTCCAGAGACTCTCTGCATTGGAAGGCTGTGCCGGTTAAATCCTTGGGGCTTGGGTGACACTGCCTGTACCTGGTCATGGTTTTTGGCAGAGGGCTGGGAGAGAGGACGTCTATGGCATTGGACAGTGCTACCTGCAGTATTTTCATCATGGGGGAAGTCCAGAATTGGCATTGGACATTTTCTGGAAATGCTGTTGACCTCTCTCGATCCAGCTCCTTTACTGAGAGCACCAAACCTCGCTATCCCCTCACTAGCTCCCTCAGTACCAGCTGGGTCTACCATCTTTGGGAGTGGACTCCTGGGATAGGAAATAATTACAAGGCTGGTACCAGCTGAGTAATTCTTAGCTTTTCTTTTACACTCCCCCTCCAGCCTTTGTGTTAAGGATCAGCTGATGCTCCTGCTGTTGCTCAAGACGTCTCTTGTCTGATGGGTTAGCAGCACTCCTGGCTCTAGAGGAAGTCTTATCTGCTGCTTTGCAGCCAGAAAGCTGTCGCCTGCAACACGGCTTCTAGGCCGAGAGCGCCTTTTAGGAAGAAGAAAATCTGATAAGCCGTGTGGGTTGTGTCATGCTGATAAGGGTTAGCCCCTTGCCTGTGCCAAAGTGGGAGTACGAGGGGGGAAGAGCCAAGTTTGGCAGAGAGGGTGTAGGGGGTTTTGAGGGAATATTCAAGGGGGTTCTTGAACTTTCCCCACTGGACATGCCAGGAGTTGTTTCATTCAGTAGGGCAGCTCTGGGCTTTTTCACACCCTCTGTGTGTGTAATGTTACCACGTGTCCCCCGATAACAAGCTTCGTCTATAATGCAGCAAGTGCTTGGTTTATTCAGTAAGCGTCACGTGCACAGCAACACCTGCATGGGTGCCTGCCTCCCCAGACATTGTGAACTGGGGCTTAGCACCCCATACCCCAGCCCCTGCACATCCTGTATCCCAGCCCCTGCACATCCCTCACAGCCTGTTTCTTCCTAGCTTCTTGGTTCCCAAGGCTGCAGAAGGCTCTGGATTATGTTTCACCTTTGTGAGACAAGTATCTCTTCTGTGACTGTGAGTAAACTCGGGTTTCATCCTGGCTTGGCCACATGCCATTAGCAGCTTTCTTTTTCAGTATGAGTGTATACGTGTACTGACACCACATCCTGACCCCCTGACAGAACATAACTTGTCAACACAAACAAGGCAGCGAGGCCAGTTGTCATTAATGCTCTGCGGGGAGAGCGACTTGCAGCCCTCCTGCCAGTGTGTTGTCCTGGGCCATGGGCAGGTGGGCTGCTGCTGCAGGGGACAGCAGGACAGCTGGGAGGGCACTGGGCTTATCAGCAGCATTTCCTATGTGCAGCTTATTTCTGGTGCTGCAAGGCCGGGATTGCAGCACGCAAGGAAGTGGGGAAACACTCGCTTTTTTTTTTTTTCTTCACTTGCTGGTTTAGTCTCAGTGCAGCTCAGCTGCTGCTGGGACAGCAGAAAATGCAAAGGTTTAAGATGGAAAGGCATGAGCTGCAGGGTCTCTAGTCTTTGTGAGCCAAGTCCAGCCTGGATTGTACATAAATTATACACATCCTTCTCTCTGAACTATTTTTTTTGTATCCATATTTTTCTATCTAAATTTTTTACCAGTTAAAGCAAGAAGTTTTATACTGTTTTGTTTTATAAATACTGCCTGGTTTTAACCATCTCTCTCCTCTCTAATTTATTCAATTTTTTCCTTTCCAACTATATCTAAGAGCCTGTCCTTTTTATAGGGATGAGGATTTCCTATTCCATTGGAGGAACCAAAGCATGCAGGAAGCCCTGCTATCTCTTGGGGCATGGTTGCTTGGTGGAAGGGTGCCCACAGTCCCTACAGGGTGAGGTGGCAGCCAGGAGCCTCGAGAAGGTGGGTGATGTTCCTATGAGCTAGTCTGGGAAGGGGAAAAGTGGAGCTTGCACTTGTTTCAGCTTCTCCGTAATGAGGCATGTAAAAATAATAACAAAAACCCCACTGTCACAACCCTTTTTTTCTTTCTTGTCTATTTTTAACATTAGGAGTTGTGCCCTGGGTTTGCTCTGTCAAAAAGCAAGAGGTCACAACACATGTGAGCTCCCCAAGGAGTTTTCCAGAAAAATACCTATGGTCTGCTGGGTGATTTGTTGTGTTTCGAAGCTGATGTCTCCTCCTGTCTCCCCGCTCCTGATGCATACATATGCACACATGCAGACAGCAACTCACTTGCATACCCGCACACAGACGATTTTCAGAAGACACAAATTTCACCGTAGAACGTAAATGAACTTGCTTTCAAAGGTGAATCCCACTGAGCTGGGGGAAAGGGGCTCAGGTCATCCCAAAAGCAGTGCCTGACATTGAAGGTGGGAACAGGAATAGCTCTGGAGTCCCTCCTCTGTGGGAGCCAGTGGTCCCATCGGGGGGAGGAGGAGGAAGGGGAGGAAGAAGAAGAGGAGAGACACAGAAAAGCTTTAGAGCGTCTCAGGGAAGGTCTCTACCCATATTTGCTGGAGTGGCTTGACATAGATTTAGGGGTCAAATGACATGGCAATGGCTCCTGTGCTAACTTGGCTTCACAGCAGCTGAGACCAAATCTAGCTGAACAGCAGCACTAAGCCCATGCCACTCACTGCCGCAGTTTTCTGCTGTAGGAGCTAATTAATTAGTTTCTGCAAAGTCCTTTGAAGGGGGAAAGTGCCAAGTAAGTGCATAGCAGCGTTATGCAGAGGGTGAGGGCTTCAAAGCTTAACAGGCACTACATAAAAATGAACCGTTAGTAAACTTGGTTCATAATGTCTTTAAAATGTAAAAGAACAGGGAAAGGATCTGGAAGAAACCCCCACCAGTTGCTTTGGTAGTGCTGAGCCTGAGGAAGAGTCACTGAAAGAAGCCAGCTTCCACGTGGATGAGCAATTGGCTTCCAGTTCCCCTTCCCTGGCTTTCAACCTTAACCTACTGGCATAATCAGCAAAAACCTTTCTCCTTCAATAATTTTCTATTTTAGAATTGATTTGGTAAAAGCGGGAGAATGAAAGTGTTGAGAAATAATAGAAGAACTGCAGTCCTTTCGGAAAGATTGGTGGGTGGATTCAGGTTGGTAAAGAAAGCTCCTGCAGTACCTCCGTGGTAGCTCAGCCTCTCTTCTCCCAAAGCCTCATGAAATTTTCATGTAGCAGCTAGCCCTTGCCACGGACACATGGAGTGGGACTGGCTCACAGGGGTGATGCTCATTCAGGCATGTTGGGTGACTAGCGGAGCAAAACATCACTGAGCGAGAACACCCATGTGGGCTATCTGCCTGGGGGGCACATGCACAGGTTCCTGGACCTAGGCTGTCTTCTGCCATTGCCTACAAGTGTTAAAAGGATGAAAACTAAAGGCTCCTGCCAATATATGGAATATTCTTTTTAATTGTTTCACTAGTGTTCACAGCCTCATGTCTTTTCTGCATGATTTGGAATTTGTAGATGTGTTTGCTTCCAGTTCTGTTGAATTAATGGAGGCATTTGACTGGTTTTTTGCCTTTTTTTTAAACTCAGGAAATACATTCTTCTACGGTGCTGTTTTTCCTTTCATGTTTACCATGTTGATGGAAGTCTGGTTTTGGCTTTAGTACTAGATTCTTCCTGGAACGGATGCTGTGCTTTATAGACAACTTTCATTTGTTCCGCAGTAATAAAAAAGTTTATTGAAAGGACATGGTTCTGTGGAATGACATACTGCTCTTCTTGCTGTCCAGGAGAGGAATTTGCAACAGATTTTTTTCATATGATTCTTCCAGCAATTGTTTTTGTTTTCTGACAATCTTTATATGCTACCCTTAGTTGTTGTGATTTGTAATAATATTTTTATGTGTGTTTTAATTCTGAAGTGGCACCTTGAATTGAGGATAAAGCAGGGCATCCCTGTGAGGAAAAGCCCCCAATTGATATGTATGACATTTATTTGTGCTTTCTACTGTAAATAGGTTTTGTGGGGTGTGAGTCTGCTCATTATGTATTAATTGAATGAACTGAAAGGTAACAAAGTGTTCACCCAGGGACGTTTCTTTGACAAAAGCTTTGAGAGTCTGCAGTGGACATCCCCAGCCAGTAATGGGTGAAACACAGTTTCAGGAACAGTCACAGGCATTTTGTGAAACCTGGGTGATTAAATTCAGCCACTTCAGCTTGGTCTGAAATCCATGGAAAGACTCAGGATTCTTGTTCTTCCAAACTTTAAGTAGAAGATATTCAGCATAACTGCAGGCATCTCTACTCCTAATATTTCCTCCCCAAAGCCTTTTCCCTGAAATGCTTTGTCAGGGACCAGGAACTTGGCCTCTGGTCACACCAACGCATGCCCATGCCCAATTGAAACGTAAACTGGATGTCGGTTTTGTTCTTTTCTCTTTGTATATTTGCCAAGGCAGCTGGCAAGAAGACCTAGACTATTTTCTCAAGTGGTCCGTGAGGGTTTGAGCTCTGTGCAAATGACGGTCATGCTGGGAAGCTCTCATGTGCACCACTGCCAGTAAAACTTGACGTGGGGCTTTTTGTAGGAGTGACATTTACCTTGCTTGGGATTGTGCCCGTTTGGGCTATGGGCAGTGACATCCAAAAACACGTGGCAGGCTGCAAGACCTGGGGGGACGCCCATGCAGGACATGATGAGAGGCACTCAGGACCTGCCCCTGCAGCAGGGTAGTGGGGGAGAGAAGGAAACACCCTCCAAAGGGAAAGGGTGTGCATGTCCTACTGCATTACAGCCCTGGAAAAGAGAAAAGGTAAACCAGGTGATGTGCTACTTCCCCTGCCTGAAGTACTGAGGGAGAGGAGGGTGCAGCAGAGGGATTAAGAAATAAGCCTCGATCCCTGGGGACAGGGTGGGACAGAGACCCCTGGGGACCTACTTGAAAATTGTGTTTGAGAGGCAGTTGTGTTGCCGCTGTCTTAAAGAAACCGGCTCGGTGTGAATGACATCCTGCAAGCATGATGCTCTTGCAGGGACGCACTGGCTCAGTCCGGTTTTTGGCTCAACCGCAGGAGCCCGTGGTGCCCTTGGCAGCCTCCCTGCCTCCATCTGCTCTTGGCCTCAGAGAGAGCTGAGGGAGGCTGGTCCGGGAGACCTAGCTGCTGCGATGCAGGACCCACCATCCTGCGCAGGGCACAGGGGCTCTGGGTAAGATACGGTCAAGTGAAGGAAAGAGGTGAGCAAAACAGAGCTGCCTGGAGGAGGATGAATTTCACAGGATGACATATTATTTTTCCCCACTTTTGCCATTTGTTGGTGCAGGATGGCGATTAGAGGAGCTGAACCTGAGCTGCAGATCTCCGTAGGGCCTCAAACCAGCAGCAGAAGCCCCAGCATCTCATTCAGGTGTCCGTCCCTCTGGAGCAAAGCACCTGAGTACTTGCCTTTCTAACTACTTTTTTTTTTCCAGTGAAGTAACTTGGATTTTTTAATCACGTTTATTCACTTCCTAATTTGCAAGAATTAATTAATTCACAATGGATGGCTCAGTCATGGCTGTGAATTAGTGAATAGCTGGTGCACTAAATGCTCTCTCACATGTTGAATTTAATTCCTGCTTCTAAGAGCTTAGAAAAAAATCATGTGTGCTCTGCTTGGGGATTTCCCTGCAGTATAGTATATGGGGATGGTAATTGCACTGAACCTATTACTTGCATGATCCTTTTTCCAATGGTCATTTGTAAAGCAGTAGTGTCTATTTTCCAGGAGCTTGTGTTGAGTCCCTGTATAGGCACTTGCCTTTAATTCCTTCTTCTCTCTAGTCAGTACCCTGAACATTATCTGTTTAAACTTGAATGTTTTCAGCATAATTACAGGTTAACAGTTTGAACACAGACATACACACCCTTCCCATGTTGGCTTTGAAAAAAATTATTCCTAGCTCACCAGCAAGACAAACAAACTGCTAACGTTTTGCCAACTGCACGTTGTGGGCCCAGGCAAGCTAGGCAAGCCATTCCCCAAGGCCCCGTCACCTTGCATAGGCAGCGTGTCCCCCTACCCGCTCCGGGTCCAGAGCTGCTTTGTCTCTTTATCTTCCATATATATCAGAGCAAGTATATATATGGAGAATATAAGCAAGTATATGTAAATAGAATCATATAATTATTAAGGTTGGAAAACACCTCTAGGATCATCAAGTCCACCGTCAAATAAATAAGTAAATAATACATACATACATATATACACACACACACTTGCTCTTGTATATATATTGTATATACTGTGTATATATATATGTATGTATATATATTGTATATATATTTATACCTGCTTACACCCCATGTCCTATCTGGTGAGGTGCTGAGCACAGCAGGGCTGGCTGGGGTAGCCCCCAGTGGCAGCGGCACACTGTCAGGCTGGACCCAGAGCCCACGGTGCCAGTCCAGGGAAGCATCCCCACCAAACCACCGCTGCTGCAGCTGCTCAGCCACACCACAGTGCAAATTCCTCTGCGCTTCCATGCTGTCCTACACAGGGGCAGTGGCAAGTGCGGTCAGAACATTTTCCTGTGTCCAAGCCAGAGCACACAGCAGGCTGATCCACACACATAAAACACCTGTTGAGCGTTTCGCATGTTCCACAAGGTCTTTCCACATCAGCGATGGCACCAGGAATCTCACTTTGCCTTTAATCAGCTTGTCCTTCTGCTGTTAAGAGTTGTTTCCTGCAGGACATTGCAGTCAAGCCCAGGGAGCTACCAGGGTGGAAGCTGGAGGAGAACAAGGGGACTTTGCGCAGCAAAGCCAATGGGGCATTGCAAGTGGTGATGTGCAAAGGGTCCGCGAATGAAAATCCATCTCATGCGGGTGAGAAGATGGACTGTGAAATACTGGAGGTTGCTGCCAGGCTGCTAAAAGACACAGCTAGCACAGAGTACATGGGACATGCATCAAAAAATGCAACACATGGGGCAGCGCAATGACCAAGCATGCTGCTTGGGCATGCCAGCCAAGCACTGCCAGACCGCTGCGATTTCTGAGACAGCTGGGGATGGTATTAGTTGTCTGGGTATGAAGACTATTTTTGTTTACGTTTGAGGTTGTGTTTTTTTTTTTAATTTGGTAAACTTCCAGGTCAGGGGGAAGGGAATGCCTGCCAGGGGTGGGGAAAGAGAGGAGACCCTGCAGTCCCCAGGGGAGTGTGTAGGTCCAGCACCCTGTGCAAACCCCATTGCACTAATTCAGGTATCGCTACAGAAATTACTTTTGCTTTTCACCTGCCCACACACCTCACTGTGGCCAGAGTAAATTCTCACTCTGTATAACATGAGCTTGCTTAGCTGTGAGTACAACCTAGGTGAGAGGAGCTTCAGCCCGTCCACGCCTAGCTTCACAAGCCACCCTGCAAGAGCTGCCCTGTCCAGTGCAGCGTCCTGGTGGGAGCCTGTGGGGCTGCAGGGGGCAGCTTTGCCCACCCAGTGCTGCTTGCTTTTTGTATGGCAGACAAGGCGACCGCGACACGTGAAGTTCAGAGCAGCAATGTGCTGCTGCAGGAAAAAAATTATTGCATTGAGAAGCCTGACCCAAACCCTCCCCAGTGATGCGATGGGGAAGTGCAGGAAAGGGATGTGGAGACACGTAATTAATAAGAAGCTGAAGACAGAAGCTGTCAGCTG